>NC_133326.1:161490058-162090058 GCF_042186555.1 Aquarana catesbeiana | reverse complement strand
CTGGACCAGATTCTAGATAAATCAGACCCCCGAAAAGCGATCTTGAAACATACTCCCAAACAAAGCAATAAGTTAGCACGCTTACTACATAGCCATGATCTTATCGATCTCTGGAGAGACACTCACCCCACAGTTCGTGATTACACATTCTACTCACATGTCCACAAAACATACTCCCGCATTGACCATCTCCTCACGCTGTCTTCCCTTTTGCTTTATGTCTTGACAACTAAAATAACTCCCATTGCATGGTCGGACCACTCAGTGGTCCAAGTTACTTTATCAGACCTCTGGTCTAAGCCACGTCAGTCGACCTGGCGATTGAATGAGTCGCTGCTGAGCGATCCTATAATATACACAGAAGTGGAAAAAGCTATAAAACAATATTTTCAAGACAATAAGTCGTCAATCTCCTCCCCAGAGGTGATATGGGCAGCCCACAAAGCTACCATACGTGGCAGATTAATACAGTTAGCTACTAAGGTCAAAAGGGAACGCACACACGATATCGAACAACAAGAGGAAGAGTTACACAGACTAATGCGAGAACAAAAATCCGACCCACACACAGACTTGAGGAACAAGATAGACGTAGCCAGAACAGCATTAAATCTAAGTCTCACTACAAAAGCAGAAAAATATGTAAGATGGACCAAACATCGCTATTACACAATGGGAGATAAACCCAATAGGCTATTAGCAAGAAAACTCAACCCTAGACCATACAATCCCGCGCTCCCCAAATTAAGACTACAGACTGGACAAGTGACACAAAACCCTCAGCTTATATTACAGGAATTTTATAAGTTTTATTCAGAACTTTATGACTCCCCTAAAAACAACTTTTGTGAGGACAAGGTAGAAGGATTCCTAAAAGACATACCACTCCCTACACTATCTACCGACCATAGAGAGGCGATGGAGGCAGAGTTTACAGCGAATGAAGTGGTGGAAGCTATAAAATCCCTGAACCCGTCGAAATCACCGGGCCCTGACGGATGTTCGGGCCACACCTTTGCTCTTTTTAGAAATTCACTAAGAAAAGGGTCCCCTTTACCACTTCACGAAAACAAGGCCTTCATACATGTTATCCCTAAGCCTAATAAAGATCACGGAGACTGCACGAACTACCGCCCCATATCGTTGATTAACGTTGATCTTAAAATACTGACAAAAATATTGACAACCCGCATGAACTCGTTTATATCACAATACATACACCCAGACCAGACAGGATTCGTCCCACATAGACAGGCCCCAGACCAGACCAGACGCATTATTGATATAATTTCTGCTTTGAACTCGGGCTGGGATGGGGGGGGGAGGAGAGAGGCAGTATTGGTCTCATTAGACATACACAAAGCGTTCGACTCACTATCCTTGGACTACCTCTTTTTCATCTTAAGGAAATATGGGTTTGGACCGCAATTCCTGACCACACTTAAAACAATCTATCGTGACCCCACGGCAAATCTTGTAATTAAAGGCCATCAATCCCAAAACATAAAAATACTCAGAGGGACCAGACAGGGCTGTCCCTTGTCCCCCTTACTATTTATTTTGGCCCTAGAACCACTGGCCATCAAAATTCGTGAACACCAGAATATACTGGGAGTGCGCTGCGGCAAGCGCGAACACAAGTGCGCATTGTTCGCGGATGATATACTATTACTTCTATCATCCCCGGTCACCTCCCTGCCTAATTTGCAGGTAGTACTGAGACAATTCACAGAATTCACGGGACTCAAAGTAAACCACTCTAAATCATAGGCACTTGGGATCTCCTTGCAGACACATATAATGCAAGCCCTGCAACAATCATTCCCATTTAAATGGCAGAGAGAGACCTTACCGTACTTAGGTATATACCTGACTCCTACTCTGACAACTTTGTACAGACATAATTACCCCCCCCTTTTTAAGAAAATTTTAGAAGATCTCAAAAAATGGTCTAATAATCCTCCGTCGTGGCTTGGAAGGCTGTACTCGGTAAAAATGAATGTTTTTCCAAAGGTGCTATATTTATTCAGAACTCTTCCGATAGCAATAATAAGAAAATACATACAGACATTCCAGAATAGGCTGTTGGATTATGTCTGGGGACACAAGAGACCTAGGGTGAACAGGCGAACACTATATACCCCAAAATTGAACGGGGGCCTGGGAATGCCTGATTTACTTAAATACTTTCAGGCGGCACAAATGTCCCAATTAATTAGATTCCACACACAACAATCTAAACCTCTCTGGATGTCGATAGAATCCTCTCCATATCCAGACAAAGAGATTAGTCACTTCATGTGGATGAAGGCGAAAGACAGGCCGATAATCTTGTGCCCAAGCTTGTCGTTCTCACTAGAGTTGTGGGATCGACTGGCAGTTACCTACAAATTCAAATCCCAGCATACCCCCCTAGCTCCGATATTTGGAAATGCTAGGTTTACCCCGGGTCTCCACCCCAAAAATTTATCGTGGTGGACTAACAAGGGCTTGATGCGTATAGCAGACTTTTGTGACCATAGAGGTGCTTTATCGAAAATTTCCTTACGGGAAAAATATGACCTGCCAAATTCGTAACTTTTCCACTATACTCAGATATCACACTTTTTGGCGACACTGAATCGCACCTCAGATCTCACTACCTTTTCCTCAATGGAAAATCTCTGCAGGACTTTCGATAGACACACAGGTCACATATCAATGATATACAACATCTTGGCCTCGACCTCCCAAAAATTGTTTTACATGCAAAAATGGGAACAGGATATGGACACAGTCCTATCTCCTGAAGAATGGAGCAAAATAATACAAAATGCATCTAAATCGATTATTAATACCTCCTTGATAGAGGCGAACTATAAAGTATTGATGCGATGGTACATGGTTCCGGAAAGGATAGCGACCTTCGTCCCAGGGACGTCCCCCCGGTGCTTTAGGGGATGTAATACAGACGGTACCATGTTCCACACCTGATGGACATGTCCTAAAGTGAGGAGATTCTGGATACGAACATATAACCTTATATATTCCCTCACGCAAGTGAATCTACTTAAATCGCCTCTGCACGCACTGTTGGGACGCCCAGTGGAGGGGGCATCAAAATCAATGCGCAGACTTATAGCATTTATATTTGTGGCTGTTAGAATTTGGATAGCGAAATCTTGGAAGTCCTGCTCTGTTCCCTTTTACTTATTAAAAGCAAAACTCTCGTGGATAATGGTAAATGAATGCCTTTCGGCAATTTTGAAGGATAAGATGACTGGGTTAAATAACGTGTGGGAACCCTGGATTAGATATCTTACAACCTCATAAGACATCTGGTAGGTGAAACATTATACACCTAGTAGGAATGCATCCACCCCACCTCCCCACTATCTACCTCCCCTCTTTACTCAACTCTCCCTTCCCCCCCCCCTTTTTTTGTTTTTTTTTGTTTTTTTGTTTTTTTTGTTTTCTTCTTTTTCTCTTGTTTTCATTAGCAGCTCTTGGACTACTGCATTTTCTTTCCTTTTCTCTTACCTCTCTTTCATCTTATTCTATTAGAAAATGGGCATCGCGGGCCCCTGACGCCTCGATGAGGTGGGGGGCATGCGCAAGGGCCCAATTACAGGATTAAAGAGCTGGTCTAGGTATTGACCTGACTAGATGAAAATTATAACAAGTAAGCTAGGCAGTACATGTGAACCAACCGCTCTGCGGTTGAACTATGGAACAATAACCATGTACCAATATTCTACTTACTCGTACAGTCAAAAGCACTTCCTTCCTCTCCTAAGTTATGTTTGGAGGTTTGATGGACAAAATGCAAAGATGGAATGGGGAGAGGGGGGGGATAAAAACAAAATGGAAATGAGTGAGGATTGATGAGGATGACTCCACCACCAAGTCACAGTGAGTTCCCAAGGGGGTGACTGGTGATAGGAGACAATATTTTTCATCCCACATAATAGCCCTAATGGGCCATGTATAGGTGTTACAATTGTAGGGTTAATGCATGATTTTCCTGGCTGTAATTATCTTTATCAAAGTCTATGTTGCCTGTCGATGTATGATATACGATGTTTACCGCCTTTTTTTTACTTATTTTTTTGTTTTTTTTTTGTATCCAGAAAAACTAAATAAAAATTATTGTTTTAAAAAAAAAACCTCTAGTTTGACCATTGTCAGTTGATTTTGTGTAAACCATTGTTCGGGTTATTCTGTTTCAACATAAGGCTTCTATATTGACCTTAATCCTCCGCTGGAGAGGATAATCCAATCAACCTTTTCTCTGGTAGGGGGGGACGCTACCCTGGTTTGATGATTCCTTGGCTGAGTGTTTCATGAATTATGAAAATTTTTATGTATCCCGGCAATGACAAAACCCCTCTTTGCATTCCAGGTATGTAAGGAAAACAAGAATGGAATTCACTCCATAACATGGCGATGATCAGATGTTTGTAGCCACCACTGATAGGTGGCAACTTTGTAGGGATCCAGGGGCCTTTTCTGTCAGTCGTTTCAGATGACTCCAGGTGCATTTTGGGGATGATGATTTCAAAAGGAAGGTCCTGGTCGGGTGATGAGACCGGCTTGACTTGGAAAGGACTCCCCTTTTAGTGCCCGGTCATTACCACTTCTGATCACTGGTTTGAACGGCGGCAGGGAATGGACAGTTTGAGTATCATATAGGTATAGAAAGATATTAATATTCTGGTGAGGTAACATTTTTAATTCATCTTTAATTTAGAGGTTGCCAATCATGATCTTTCAATCACCAAGGAGGGGTAGGTGGGTTAGTCCTCCAACAACTGTAATTGGGACTTGGGATGGCAAGCATGTCATTGATTGATGTGTACCCATCTCTCACTGATTTCACCATTCCATGGAATATGTCATTTATATGCCATGGGGGAGATCCTGTCAACAATGTTAAATGAACCTCTCCAGGACAGTAGGAATTTCCATACCTTGACCTGGTTCCTCGCGAAATTGTAGAGATATACCTTGTCCCCAATTTCATATTCCTTCTTGGTGGTGGTCATAGGATGTTTTAGGGCTATTTGCGGCTCTCTCAATATTTCGCTGGGTGAAGGAGAACGCATTTCGTAAGTGTTTCCGTAAATCCTCTTTGCCCTTGGTTAGTTGTGGTGGCATTGACCAAATTATGGTCAATGGTACAGAACAAGATGTGCTAGGGCAGGACCATCTGCCTTCCAGTCATGAGTTCAAAGGGTGACATTTTCGTGACCGTATTCGGGGTTGCCCTTAAGGCCATCAGGACTAAGGGAAGCTTTACATCCCAGTCCTTGACTGTTTCCTTGACAAACTTCTTGAGTATTTTCACAATGGTCTGATTGTACGTTCTACTTCACCGTTAGAGGCGGGTCGAAATGCGATATGTAATTTCCTTTTTACTCCCAATATTTTCCACAGTTTAGTTATTACTTCACTAGTGAAATATGTACCCCTATCAGACTCTATTCTCTTGGGAAGGCTGAAGCGTGAAAAGATATGATTGATCAATAGAGCAGCACATGTGTTGGAACTGTTATTTGCTGCTGGAATACACTCAACATACTTGGTAAATAAAATGTCACGGTTAACATATATCAATAAAGGGGTAGTGGCTGCGCTGTAATAGGGGGGAAGGGGGGGGAAGGAGTGGGGATCGACAGGTCACGTGAAGTCACGTGACGTGACGATACGCGTCAGGAGCATGGGACGCTGCCACACACTAGCTGGACGTGACGAGCTCGGCGCTCGTGGATGTTTTACCCCCCAGCTGTTTTTAAATGTAAGTGTACGAGTTTTAGAGATATTTTAATAAAGTATGTGTTAGACGGGATTATGCTATGTGCGGTTTCTGTTTTTTATATACCGCACTAAACAACTCTGCATAACGGGTGGTGGATTTGAAAGCGGGGAGAGTCCCTCAGATGATCCAGAACCTGGGACTATACGAGCTCGGCGTTCGTGGGTTGAGGCGTGCGCTCATTGACTAAAAGTGAGTGCAAACCCCCCTCCCCTCTCTCCCACCTGTGCCTCTAAACCAAACGGTATCATACTATGTAGCATTCGCTCTTTGTTTTTTCATATATGATACACGGCAACATCAATCAACGTTATCTGCGGTATTGCTGAACTCCCCCGCCTGTGGAGCTTCTTTGGCATATGCTGTATACCTTACAGCCGTAAGGTAAGGGGCCTGGGAACACGAAGGTGCCCCCACCTGTCAGCACACTGGTTTCTTCCTTTCCCCTGATTCATTCAACATCGTATTCACATCCAGGATTGTTAAATTTGGTGGTGGGACTGCTGTCAGTTTGTGTCATTTTTTACTATTATCATTTTTTATTTTTATGGTATTTTTTTCGCCAAGTGTTGGCGGGACACCAACACCAATCACTGGGACTACTGTTTATGGACACCTTTTTTTTACTTTGTATTCACATTATTTATTATTTCACATGTGGATTTATTTGTTGATTATTTTATATTTTTGCTACAGACAAGGTTCTAGCAATGTTATTGGAGGTATCTCTTATGTTATCACGATAGATTTTGGATTTATGCCTTTTTCCTAGTAGATTCACCTATCCTTGCATATGATTTTTGCTGGTATATATATATTTATTTTATATATATACAGATATTGTGTTTGTGCTTACATTTTTATATTCTAATTGTATTTGATTATACACCCATAGTTGAGTTTGCCTTATTTCACCACGGTCACATGATTTTTATTATTTTTTAGCATAGTCCTACCCCCCTGTCGATCCCCACTCCTCCCCCCCCCCTTCCCCCCTATTACAGCGCAGCCACTACCCCTTTATTACTATTTTTCGATCTGTTCTGGAGCAGTTTTTGTGTGTTGCAGCAGTACTCCCTTAGTATAGGATTCCTCTGACAGCGCAGGAGTCTTCTACACAGTCGGTTAACATATATCGATTCCCTCATGAAGATTTCATTACAGGTCCAATAAAATCCATTTGAAGGTCTGACCAATGCATGCAGATCCCCTTTTTCTGAAGGGGTACCCAATGGGTGGGTGAAGCTGGTTGAAATTGAGGACATATTAAGCAGCCTTGGCAGTATGCCTATACATCATGTAGCATATGAGGCCAGTAAGCGTAATCCCGTATCTCATAAGTGATCTTTTCTCCGCGGTGCCAGGACGTAGGGGCATCATGGGCATGCTGTAGCATTAAACCTCTGAATTTAAGTGGGACTACCCATTGTTGGATACCCCCTTTTGAGGTGCAGATCAACAATCCCTGATGCAGCGTAAACTGGGATTTGGATTTCATTAATATACGTATATCTTCTTTGCCAGCATAATTTTCTTGACCAAGGGGATTTTGGTCTGGGTGTTCTAAATGGTTATAAAGTAAGCTAATTTTTGGATCTTCTTTTTGGGCTGTGATTAAATCTTCACTGTTTTCATGACACCATTGCAATACATTTGAATTATCAGTCATCCAAGCTTGTTGTCTAGTGACAGCTTCTAACTGTACTGAACCTAAGAGATAATCTATGTCTAGCAACTCACCTGTTAGGGCCCCTTCTTTGGCTATGGAATCAGCCTGATCATTCCCTTCCTTTACTTCACGAGTGACGGCTTAGCCAATGAAGAGTCAAGTAAGGGCAAGTGTGGGTGGAAGTCATTGCTGCCACACATCACATTATGATCCAGATGCTTGGCGGCATTGCCGAGCAAGAGGGTGGAAACATCCACAGAGATGGAATCCTCCCATAGAGGGATTTTAGCGTACCGCGCATACTGAGAGGGAGGGGCCAAGGGGCGGCACAGAGAGCAGTAGAGAACAACAACAGGCAGAATCCCTGGTGCATAAAAAGGGGCATAAACAGCACTAACGGAAGTATACAAGAAGCCACACATAATGGACAAAGGTTATTGTTATAACTAACCACTAAGTGGGGCACACACAATAGAGGTGCACAACAGGGAGAAGGAAAAAAATTAAGGAACAGACGGTAACAGCGCAGAAATAACAGTAAATCTGACAATAGACAACAGCAAGATAAAAGAGGAGCATACAGAAAAGAAATAGAGGGGGCGGAGCTAGCCGGAGTCCAAGATGGACGCGTAAGAGCAGAGCTCCAGCACCAGCGGGAACAACGCGGCACACAGTACCTTGCCCGGGACCGATCCTGAGCCCAAACCACGGCGTTCCGGTCCGCACGAACCCGGGGAACGTATCCACACCATGACCAGGAGGAAAAAGGAGGGGAACCGGCAAATGCGACTGACGGAGTTTTACTCCTATGAGGCCAAGCAAGATGGCGCCGGCTCGGCATCCACGCCGACATCCGCGGCTAAAAACAACTGTAAGCAGCTGAAAACACAAAAAAGAAGCAGCCCTCCTAAAGACTCAAGGTCTCCCCCAGCCACTCCATCAACAGGGAGCCCGGAGAAGTCCAGATTCAAGGCGGATGCCATGGATGACAGCACTGAGGTGAGCTCTCCCCCTGACTCAGGTGATGATACCAGGGAGCTGCCTGACTCCATTGATACATTCCCTACAAACGGCCAGCCTGTCATAGATACTATGTTAAAAGAGATGCTAGTGTCACTGAGAGGATCACTTCACTCAGATATGATCTCCTGTATGCACAAATTTAGCAATGAGATCAAATCGGTAACTAACAAAGTGACCCATATAGAACATAAAATGGGGGAATACGCCACAACAATAAACAACTTGGTAGATGCAAATGAAGCTAAAGATGAAGATATAGAAGGGATCAAAGCCAAAATGGCGGACATTGAGGACAGATCCAGAAGAAATAACCTGAAGATCAGAGGGGTCCCAGAAACCGTTAAACAACAAGATTTGAGGGATTATGCCACCCAGCTATTCACAGCCATTTTACCAGAATTATCGACACTAGATCTTACAGTGGACAGAATTCACAGGTTACCTAAACCCGCCTACCTCGGTGAAGACATACCGTGGAACGTGATCCTGCGCCTACACTTCTACCACACCAAGGAAAGAATAATGGCGGCTGCAAGGCAGAAGCAAGCGATTCCATCGCCATATTCAAACCTGCAATTCTACGCCGACTTATCACAATACACGCTACAAAAAAGGAGAAATATGACAACCCTAACTAAAGCACTCAGAAACCACAAGATTGGGTATAAATGGGGCTTTCCAACCAAACTGATCGTAACAAAAGAAGGCAAGGAGTATGTGATGGACTCCCTAGCTAAAGGCATGGCACTACTCAGCTCTTGGGGGATAATTTCAGACAACCAGTCACCCCCAAGGTCAAGAAGCCCCAACACAAGCCCGGGTCCAGAATGGCGCACGGTTGACCGCAGGAATGCCCGCACTCACCACTGATACCAGCTTGGGCAACTCTTATCACCAACAACCCGCGTTGGAGCACACATATCCGTTCCGTTAAGTTTGTTTAAACTTACTACCCACAAGTTAATACCTGAGTGACTGATAGTCACACTTTAAAGTATTTGCTAGTTGGCACGCAGACACAAATGTTGAACCTCGGTTCCTACAAGTTTTTTTTTCTTTTTTTCCTTTTTTTTTCTTTTCTTCTCACCCCGACAGTCAAGACCATTGCTTCACACCTGGGAGGATGTTGCATCAATCAAGGAAAATCATCTCCAGAAAGTCTCAACGTCCCGCAAGAAATCAACATCCAGGTCAGGCACCTAAACGAAGTAAGTGACACTTATATTATAAGTCATACATACCAGCACATAAACCGAATGCATGGCAGTGAATTTCCTGACCATTAACGCAAAGGGACTTAATCACCCGGCCAAACGAAAGTCCTTATGGAAGGAAGCGATGCAAAAAAAAGCGACATCCTATGCACACAAGAAACCCACTTTCACATTGACTCACCACCTAAATGCTCCCATCCGAGATTCCCCCATATCTTCTACGCAAACGCAAAGGCTAAAGCGAAAGGGGTGATGATAGCAATTAAGGATACAATCACATTCCTCCTGCATAAGATCTTATTGGATCCACATGGCCGCTACATAATTATGGTGTGTGACATTAACTCTGAAACTTTCACCTTGGCAAACATTTATGCCCCAAATGCAGGGCAATCCAAATTCCTGCACTCAGTCCTCAAGAAAATTGATCAGATACGCCAAGGAGCAACAGTGATTTGTGGAGACTTCAACATGGTGCCTGACTCTGCTCTGGACTCAACATCCAACCCTAAAAGATCTCCACCAACCCTACAACCTATACTTCGCAAGTATTCACTGTATGATGCATGGAGATGCCTTAATGCTAATGAAAGAGACTACTCTTTTTTTTCCCACTGTCATAAATCTTACAGTAGAATAGACCTATTTCTAGTTGATAAACGGATGCTGTTTAAATGTAGAACTGCCAAAATACATAGTATGACTTGGTCGGATCATGCCCCAGTGGAACTACAAGTGGGGAAACCTTCTACGATTAAAAACACTTATATATGGAGAGCCAACCCCAGGCTGTTCCAGCATGGCCCGACCAAGCTGTACATAGAACAGCAGATGAAGGAATTTTTCTTACTCAATAAGGGTTCGGCTTCAGATCCATTCACCCTGTGGAATACCCACAAGGCATTTGTAAGGGGGGTGTTGATGCAGCAAGAGGCGAGGTCCAGGAGGTTGAGGCAACAGCAGACAACGAGAATCATAAACCAAATTGAAATTTTAGAAAAGCAAAATATGGCACTTACTTCTCAAAAATTGATAGATCAACTTAATATGCTCCGTACAGAGCTGAGGCTAATTCTATTGGAGGACTTTGAAAAGGCCTCCAGGAAGTTAAAATTGACATACTACACTAGCGGTAATAGAGCAGGGAAATTACTTGCTAATCAATTAAAAGGCCACAGACATAAAACACACATACCACATATCACACATCCAAAAACACAAATCAAACACCAACATCCACAAGAAATAGCCGATGCCTTTAGCCACTATTACGGCTCTTTATATAATCTTAAAAATGACTCCACAATACCGCAACCAAATATAGAAAATATAGAAACATTTCTACAAACTATACATTTACCTAAACTTACCGCAGAACACCTTCATACACTGAACTCCCATATAACAGAATCAGAAGTCAGCATAACTATACAGTCACTGCCTATAAACAAATCCCCTGGACCAGATGGCTTCTCAGGGGAATATTATAAGGCCTTTCAAAATATACTAAACCCACATATGACAGTGATGTTCGGTGCAGCTGTTGCCTCCTCGTCATTCCCTCCAGAGATGTTGAAAGCAACCATAATAGCATTACCTAAACCAGGGAAAGCTCCGGATTCCCCACAGAATTTTAGACCTATATCCTTATTAAACACGGATATTAAGACTTATGCAAAATTACTAGCGAACAGATTGATGCACATTCTTCCTGAAATTATTCATCTAGATCAATCAGGGTTTACAAAGGGAAGGCAAACTTCAGATGCCACAAGAAGACTGATCAACGTAATCCACATTGCGGACAGATGTAAAACGCCTTCTCTGCTCCTCGCTTTGGATGCAGAGAAGGCGTTTGATAGAATCCATTGGCAGTTTCTCTCTCAAGTACTGGGGAAATTTGGGTTTGAGGGTTCAGTATACTCAGCCATTATGGCCCTATATACACATCCATCAGCACAGGTACTCATAGCAGGAGCGCTTTCCGCCCCGTTCCAAATTACTAACGGGACGCGACAGGGGTGCCCTCTTTCACCCCTGATCTTTAACCTATTAATGGAACCATTGGCAACCCATCTGCGAACGCACCCAAGCATTTCCGGGGTACAGATAGGCCAAAGAAGCCATACCATCAGCCTATTCGCAGATGACATCATACTGATGCTCACAAATGCAGAAACCTCCCTACCATCAGTCCACAAGGCACTACAAACATTCAACAAAGTATCGTACTATAAAGTAAACAAATCTAAGTCCTATATCTTAAACCTAGGAATAACGCCACAGGTTAGTCACAAACTAGAACAAAATTTCCCATATATATGGAAAAAAGAGGGAATAAAATACTTAGGCATTACACTAACCCCTAAGTCTGGAGATCTATTGACAGCCAACTACACCCCCTTTCTGAAACAGCTCCCCGACAAACTAAAAAACTGGCAAAAACTAAACTCTCGTGGTTGGGCAGACTTGCAGCTTTCAAGATGCAAATTCTACCACAGATACTCTACCTATTTAGGACCCTTCCAATCCCACTACCAAACTCTTTCTTTAATTCCCTTCAACCTATAATAAATAGATACATATGGCAAGGAAAGAAGGCAAGATGTGCCTTCACCAAGCTTATAAAGCACAGGACAGCAGGAGGGGTGGGACATCTACACATGCAGGACTATTACTTTGCAACCATACTAGCGCAAACAAGAAATTGGATGACATCGGAGACGGATCTGTCTACACTGTGGGCAGAGATAGAAAAAAAACAAATAAAAAATAAATCATTGAAAGACTTTCTCATGACAGCCCATATGAACTTCTCCCTAGACATTAAACTATTCCCAACCATACTTGCAGCAATAAGGGCATGGGGTTACCTTAGAAATTACCCAGATTGGACGGGAACATTGGCTCCACTTAAGCTCCAAATCTCCGCACTTAGCCATATCATTCCAGATATCAACCTAAAGACATGGAAGATGAAAGGAATACATCACATTGAGGACCTAGTAGAGGGTAGATCAATTAAATCATTCAACACGTTACAGGAGGAATTTGGTATACCACACACAGAATATTATAAATACACACAGATTACTCAACTCCTGAAAAAACACCCCAACATATTTACCAACTTACCAACGAAGATACTCCATTATCTAACACAAACCACAACAAAATTAAAAGGGATATCAACCCTATATCTGGGTCTCCAAGAAAAAAAGGTTTGCACCAAATCCCCAAACATAATAGCATGGCAATTGGAATTGGGACAATCTTACCCGGAGGAAAAATGGGAAACAACTTTTAACAATATATACAACTCCACTAAAAGCACTAACCTAAGGGAGATGCAGCAAAAAATATTCCACAAGTGGTACCTCACACCCAGTCGTATATCTAAAATCTATCACAATTCCTCTCCTGAATGTTGGAGACTATGTGGAGAGTGCGGCACGTTATCCCACATCCTATGGAACTGCCCTAAAATAAAACCATTATGGAGGCAAATAGAAAGTATAATTTGAAATTTTTCGCAACAAACCTCCTCATTAAACTCATCAATGTCTATTTTATCAATAAACCTAGATTCTATTCCTAACCAGGTCAGAACAATAATCTCTCACATACTGTTAGTAACCAGGCTTACAATTCTCAGACACTGGAAGGATATAGAGCCCCCATCCATAACAGAAGTAATAACTACAGTCCACAACTATGGTACATATGAAGTTTTACATGCATCAGCTATGGGGAATTATGAGAAGATATCCAAATTATGGGCACCATGGAATTCTTGGTATTCAAGGCGATTGATCTATTGAGAGTATTGAGAGTAAGAGTAATTTGAAATGGGGCATCTACCCAGGGGAAGCAATAAGACTGTTGGGACAAGTTCTATTTATTTACTTGTTTTCTTTTCTTTATGTTACCTTAAGTAAATATTAAGATCAGAGATATTTTATCTATAAAGGTACAAGAAAATATTAACTTACCAACACAAACAGTCATAGTATTAGTAACCGCTAGAAGCACTAATAGCAAGTGGAGGTAGACATGGCTTCATGTCGGAGGATGTGACCATAATGAGAGATCGCTCAACCCAATGACGAGGGGGTCATGAATAACTACCACAACAGGATTATTGCATATACTTAACATGACGTAACACACAGTTATTGTAATGAGAAAAATGTGTAGAATGCTACAGTACTATGGATCGAAAGTCTACAGTACACAATTGTATGTATCATATCTTGTACAATGTTCAATAAAAAATATTTAAACAGAAAAGAAATAGAGAGTAGAGTAGCTGGCAGTTGTGATACTTGGCCTCACGGGATTATGCGACTACCACAAGACACATGAAAAAAGGAGTCTCAGAGGTATTAATGGGGATACCAATGCAGATTAGTAAAAACATAAATAACACCTTGAAGAACAGAGGCATAACAGTGCAAAATATATATTGATGTACAAACGCATAGACGTATACATCATTGTTTTCCATCTTGGCCACATTCTTTGTGGCAGGTTCTTTTTGCTCTTTTTTTTATCTGACTGGTACACTTGTTTTTACTTGGCTTCAACAATGCCCTTAATATGAATCTCATGTGTGAATTTGTCTCATTATAGAATATCAATATTACTTCAAACAAAATGCCACTGAAGAAAGGACTCTACACAGGTCCAGAAACGTGTTAGGGGTAATACTGAAGGATTTTCATTTGTTTTATATCTGTCATATTATTTGACGTATGCTATATATGTAATTTCTTGTTGGTGTTGTCCGCACCACATATTTTATTGTAATACATTTCTATATCTTTTTCATATATTGTTGATTTGTTGCATTTAAAGTCCCTAGTATCTTTTTTGGGGGTACTTCTTTTATAATACTGTTAAAATTCGGATGTTGGCAATGATTTAGGTCTTGACGGTTGAATTTCTATAAACACACTGACACACAGTACCACCGATCTCCACCAGTATGTCACAGTACATGTTGGCATTCATAGTTCCCTCAATGAACTGTAGCTCCCCAGTGCTGGCAGCACTCATGCAGCCCCAGACCATGACACTCCCACCACCATGCTTGACTGTAGGCAAGACACACTTGTCTTGTTTGTACTCCTCACCTGGTTGCCACCACACAAGCTTGACACCATCTGAACCAAATAAGTTTATCTTGGTCTCATCAGACCACAGGACATGATTCCAGTTATCCATGTCCTTAGTCTGCTTGTCTTCAGCAAACAGTAGGCTTTCTTGTGCATCATCTTTAGAAGAGGCTTCCTTCTGGGATGACAGCCATGCAGACCAATTTGATGTGTATGTTCTGGGCACTGACAGACTGACCCCCACCCCTTCAACCTCTGCAGCAATGCTGGCAGCACTCATATGTCTAATTCCCATATGATATGATGCTGAGCATGTGCACTCAACTTCTTTGGTCAACCCTGGTGAGGCTTGTTCTGAGTGGAACCTGTCCTGTTAAACCACTGTATGGTCTTGGCCACCATGCTGCAGCTCAGTTTCAAGGTCTTGGCAATCTTCTTATAGCCTAGGCCATCTTTATGTAGAGCAACAATTCTCTTTTTCAGATCCTTAGAGAGTTCTTTACCATGAGGTGAGGTACCATGAGGTGCCATGTTGAACTTCCAGTGACCAGTATGGCAGAGTGAGAGCGATAACACCAATTTAAAACACCTGCTCCTTATTCACACCTGAGACCTGTAACACTAATGCCCTGTACACACGGTCGGACTTTCCGACGGAATATGTGCGATCAGAGATTGTTGTCGGAAATTCCGACCATGTGGGCTCCATCAGACTTTTTTCATCGGAATTTCCGACACACAAAGTTTGAGAGCAGGCTATAAAATTTTCCGGCAACAAAATCCGTTTGCCTAAATTCCGACCGTGTGTGGACAATTCCGACGCACAAAGTGCCATGCATGCTCAGAATAAATTAAGAGACGAAAGCTATTGGTCACTGCCCCATTTATAGTCCCGACATACGTGTTTTACATCACCGTGTTCAGAATGATCTGATTTTCCGACAACTTTGTGTGACCGTGTGTATGCAAAACAAGTTTGAGCCAACATTCGTCGAAAAAAATCCATGGATTTTGTTGTCGGAATGTCCGATCAGTGTCCGATCGTGTGTACATGGCATAACGAGTCACATGCCCTGGGGAGGGATAATGGCTAATTGGGCCCAATTTGGACATTTTCACTTAGGGGTGTACTCACTTTTGTTGCCAGCAGTTTAGACATTAATGGCTGTGTGTTGAGTTATTTTGAGGGCACAGCAAATTTACACTGTTATACAAGCTGTACACTCATTATGTTACATTGTAGCAAAGTGTCATTTTTTTCAGTGTAGTCACATGAAAAGATATAATAAAATATTTACAAAAATGTGAGGGGTGTACTAACTTTTCTGAGATACTGTATATATTAAAAAAAAATGTAGTTTCTTTCTTTTTAAATTGTGACAAAAAAAATTACAGCTTCAAAAAATTCACCTTGCCTCTTACCAAATATCTTGGACTGTCTACTTGACAAAAAGGGGTAATTTGAATGATATTTGTACTGTCCTGGCATTTTCGGGCCTCAAGAAATTAGACTGTCAGTACATCAGATAATACATATGATACATCAGATAATAAATGCTGAATTTGCCAATGTTCACCAAAGAAAGATTTTTATTTGCAAAATTTTATAACAGAAGTGAAGAAAAACACATTTTCAAAATTTTCTGTATTTTATTTATTGTATATGTATCAAAAAGTTGAAAACCCAGTGTTGATTAAATACCACCCAAATAAAGCTCTGTTTGTGAGAAAAAAATTTATAAAAATTTTACATGGGTACAGTGTTGCATGACCACGCAAATATCATTCAAAGTACAACAGCACTAATAGCTCAAAATTGGCCTGGGCAGGAAGGGGGTGAAAGTGCCCTGTACTGAAGTGGATAAGAAAAACATCTGTTCACAAATTATAAATAGTTACTAGAATTTGATCTCTTTATTTGTGTTCTATGGACAACAAGAATGTTCCTTTAGTGTGTTGTTTGTTCACCTGCAGCTTTTATAATAGGACTGAACAAAGGCAAGAGCCAACAGTACAATCATCCCACAACATTTACTTAGCAAATAACCTAAAACTCTTTTTAAATACATTTGAAGACACAATATGGTATGTTCTTGGCTTTTTGCCCCACCCCGGTAAAAAAAAATGTGCAGTAATGGTCAATTTTTTTTGTTCTGAATGTAGTTTATATGATTTCTGATTTACATTATTTATTGATAAAGCTTAGCAGCTTTACAATGTGTTCTATGCCTTGTAATTGTGTTTACAAATGATTGAATGAATGAATAACATGCTGATATATTGTTTGTCTTTTCAGCTGAAAGTTATTGGTGGTTTTTAATTAGCCTTTTATGAACAAAAAAGGAAGTGTACCTATAAGGAAAATTATGACTGTATGTGACAGCACACTGTAAAATTCAGCAGGAGGGTGTTTGCAAAAGCAAGATTGTAAAGGAAACTGTAAATATAACCTATTTTACTGATTAAATATATTACAAAAACAGTTTTTTGTAAAATGCTAGGTTTGACTTTTAAGAGAAGTAACAATGAAAGGTTTTACATTTTCAGAAAAAAAAAACCTATAAAAAACAGTTAGACTGGGTTCACATTGATGCGAATTGGGTGCGGGTTTCCCCACCTTCCAATTCGACTGACAGGAGACAGTGACCGGCCCTCAATGTAGCCAGTTCACACATCTCTGGGGTGGCCGCAGAGTGCATTGCACAAGGGTCCTGTGCATCTTTGGCTCTGTTTCAGGTTCAAATTCAGGCAAATATTTGGGCCTGATTCGTCCCTGAAACAGAAAACAGGGACACACCGGAACCCTGCTGTGAGCTGCATCTGCACACAGTGTGAATCCAGTCTCAAAGAACTGTGGACGTGCTATATTTAGGACACATGAAAATGCAAAGATTTGCCTATGGGACTTTATATGAGCCTCATTTTCGTATATAATATAGGGATGGAGGCGCCTCACAGGGTATATCCAGACATATCTTATTATTAGTTAATTTAATTAGGTGAAAGACACCTGCTGCCCACTACTGGCTGGCTGCACCCTTTGTACCTTGTGAATCCTTTCATTAGGACATTACTAATTTAATTTGTTGTTATGTTCTATGTGATTTTCCAGCTTTGCAGTCGTTTTGCATGCTCTCTCCCCAGTGGTTGCGCATGGTTTCTCTTTCCTGGGAGCTGCGATGCTGTTCCACCATTTGCTGCCCCCATCCATCTCCATTAAGGCTCGATTCACACTAATGCGTTTTTTGATGCCTTTTGCTTTTTAAAGAAAAGCATTTCATTTATTAAAGCGGTGTTCTGGCCGAAATATGACTTAAGATAAAAATACCCCAAGAATGCCTCATGCAATGCAACAAAGGTGTGCTGTAAACTATGCCCAGTTTTCTATTTGTGCAGCATAATTTTCTTACTTTGTCAAGTTCCTGCACAGCGTAGCTGACTCCAGTGTGGGCATCTGAAGCCGCAGTGTCCTTCTTCCTCAATTCCATGCATGCTGGCTACCCAGCATGCACCTGCCAATCTCCCGCATGGGCAGTGCAGTGCAAGCAAGTACAGCTTGACATGGCACGGCTCCAGTAACATTTAACATTGGCGTCTATGGGAAATCTTGGTCAGCTTGACGTTGCACTGCTCCCAAACAATAAGTGACAGGGACAGGAAACTTGGGAAGCACTGAGAGGGGACCAAGGACTACGAGGATACCATTGAGCAGAGTGGTGGGGGTGCAGTTCCAATGTCATGCAGGAATATGGAGCAGGCTCTGTCAGAGGATGAGTTCCAGTGCATGCAGGTAAGGGGAGCCCCAGGGGGTGTAGCTATAGGGTGATGTCACTCCTAGCAGTGTAGCTGACATCATTTTGTGCCTGCAGACTGAGGTTGGAGAATGCAAACAACATCTTCTGTCTGTCAACCCCTTTCTGATATTGCATGCCATACAGTGGCATGGCATGCCGTACAGTATCATCACATGCCGTGCAGAGCCATGGTATGTCGTACAGTAATGATTAAGCACATTTGTATTGTGTGAAACGTGTCTAGCAGGCAACTTGTGGTGTCCTGTAGTATCACTTTTGGGATGTCCAATAAAGGATCTTGGAACTATCCATGCTATGCAGACATTTCTTCATTCAACATGCCGTACAGTGCCATGGCATGCCGTACAGTGTCATTGCATGCCATACAGAGCCATCACTTGGTGTAAAGTGTCATCACCTTCTGTACAATGCAATGGCATGCTATACAGTGTAATCACATGCCGTACAGTGTCTTGGCATGTTGTACAATGCCATCACATGCCATACAGTGTCATCACATGCTGTACAGAGCCATTGCATGCTGTACAGTGCCATCACATGGTCTACAGTGTCATTGCAAGTTGTACAATGCCACTGCATGCTGTACAGTAGGGATGAGCAAAACACCCCCCCGCTTCAGTTCGTGGCAGAACATGTGAACAGACCAAAAATTTGTGCAAACATGCAAACCCCGTTAAAAGACTCGAACGTGAAAAATCAAAAGTGCTAATTTTAAAGGCTAATATGCAAGTTATTGTCATAAAAAGTGTCTGGAGACCCAGGTCCTGCCCCAGGGGACATGTATCAATGCAAAAAGGTCATTTAAAACTGCTTGTGACTGTAATGTAATGTTGCCCCCCCAGCCCATTACCAGGCCCTTTGGGTCTGGTATGGATATTAAGGTGAACCCCGCACCCAAATAAAAAAAAATGCGTGGGGCCCCTAGGCCCTATATACTCTCAACAGCAGAAGTATACAGGTGGTCCCCGGGTTACAAACAAGATAGGGACTGTAAGTTTGGTCTTAAGTTGAATCTGTTTGTAATTTGGAACAGGTACATTTTGTAAGTGTAGCTCCAGCCAAAAAATCTATTTTTAAGCTTTTTGGATAACCTAGGGAAGGGTTATCATCACCCCTGTAACATTTGTTTTGCTGTCTGTGCCCCTGTTCAGAAGATTTCACCTCACTTTCTGTCCCAGTGACAATTGGATTTCGAAAATCTTGGGTTATTAGGGAAACAAGGATTTGTGATAAAGCATCAGTGGGGAGACACCTTTTTCCCATATTAACTCTTACAGGAGAGAATTTCCCTTCCTAGGGGTAGATTTCCTCTCACTTCCTATTGTCTCCCTCCGTTTCTAAGTAGGAGACGTTTGTAAATTGAATGTTTAAAAATAGGGGACCGCCTGTATATACTTTAAGGCCTGCCCTATACACTCTGTGGAAAATTGGGCCCTAGGTGTTGGTGGTACCAGAACACTGTAAGCCCTCACAGTTACTCTTGATTGGTGCTGGAATGGGCCCTGCTGTGAAATATTATATCAAGAATTGTAATTACATGCCCCTGTTAAACAGGGGCAGAAAAATTGGGCCTTAGGCGGTGGTGGCACAACATTGTAAATCCTCACAGATAGTTTTGTTGAGCGCAGGAACAGGCCCTGCTGTGAAATATTATATCAAAAATTGTAATTACAAGCCGCTGTTAAACAGGGGCAGAAAAATTGGGCCTTAGGCAGTGGTGGTGGTGCCACAACACTGCAACCCCTCACAGATACTCTTGTTGAGCGCAGGAACGAGCCCTGCTGTTAAACAACAGAGTCTGTGGACAGGCGCACTCTGTGATTGGTTACAAAGCCTCCAGCAGCACTGAATGTGCGTTCAAAAAGAACTCTGGATGCAGGACAGGCCAGTAGCTCAATTGCATATTGAGCAACCTCTGGCCAGTGGTCCATCCTCAAGACCCAGTAACCCAGTGGATGTTCTGGTGGAAAGGTCTCCAAGTCTGATCTTGCCCCTAGATATTACTGCACCATGTAATTCAGACGCGGGTGATGGTTACTGGAACCGATCAGACCTGGTAGCTGAGGACTGAAGAATTGCCTGAAGGCATCAGTCAGCTGGCCACCTTCTCCACCACTCTTTCTGTGACTGAACGAAGCCTCAGCAACACGTTGTCCAGCACCAGGAAATTGTAACCTCCCAGGCTCTGGAAACGCGTTGCACAAACCTTTCTGCAAGGCCTCCCGAAGATGTTTCATCCTCTGCTCCCTCTGCGAATGCTGGATAAGTTCTGCAACCTTACCCTTGTAATGTGGATCATGAAGGGTTGCCAGCCAGAAATGATCCTTCTCCTTGATACAATGAATCCTAGGGTCCTTTCGCAGGCTTTGCAGGATCAGGGAGGCCATGCAGCGTAGGTTTGCAGAGGAATTTGATCCTGAGTCCTCTGGGTCACTAAGGATAACATGATCCTCACCTCCTCCCAGCCACGTACAACTCTATGGGTTTCTGGGGACTGCAAATGATCCCTTGAAGACTGTTACTGATGCTGAGTGTTATCCTCCACCTCCATGCTGACACAATCCTCCTCCTCCTCTTCTTCTTCCCGTGTGATCGGCGGGCCTGCAGGAATACTAGTATCTGGATAAAGGGGGCCTTGAGAGGTAAGGAAGTCCTCCTCTTCCTCCCGCTGTTCTGCCTCAAGTGCCCTGTCCATTATTCCACAAAGTGTGTGCTCCAACAGGAAGACAAGAGGGACAGTATCACTGATGCATGCACTGTCACTGCTCACCATCCTCGTGGCCTCCTCAAATGGTGACAGGACAATGTATACATCCTTGATCAGTAGCCACTTGCATGGCAAAAAAAAGCCAAGCTCCCCTGACCCTGTCCTGGTGCCATACTTACACAGATACTCATTGATGGCCCTCTGCTGCATGTGCAGCTGCTGCAGCATTGCCAACATTGAGTTCCACCTGGTGGGCATGTCACAAATGAGGCAGTTCTTGGGCAGATTGCATTCTCTTTCAATGTCAGCCAGCCGAGCTCTGGCATTACATGACCTACGGAAATTACTACAGACTTTCCTGGCCTGCCTCAGGAGATCCTGTAAGCCCAGGTACCTGCTCAAGAACTGCTGCACCACCAAATTCAGGATGTGAGCCAAACAGGGGACATGGGTCAATTGTCCCTGTCAGAGGGCGGAGAGGAGGTTGGTGTCATTGTCACATACAACCATTCCTGGCTGAAACTGGCATGGCGTCAACCACCTCTGAGCCTGCCCCGGCAGAGCTGACAGAATCTCTGCCCCAGTGTGGCTCCTGTCCCATAAGCAGACCAACTCAAGCACCGCATGGCATCTTTTTGCCATGTGTCATGAGTGCTTGCGTAGCCCATTGAACGCCTACGGAGCACCGCTGGTTCAGAGGAGAAATCTGCAGAGGTAGAGGCCATAGAGGAAGAAGAAGAGGAGGGGTGGAGGAGAGAGCTGTGACAGAATCACCACTAGCATTTTGGGAGCATGGTGGCAGAACAAGCTCCAACAATACTGAACCCTGTCCTGCATCCTTCCCAGCTGCCAGCAGAGTTACCCAGTGTGTCGTGAATGAAAGGTAACATCCCTGTCCATGCCTGCTGGACCATGAGTCAGAAGTAATATGCACCTTACTGCTGACCACCCTGTCCAACGAGGCCAAGACATTGCCTTCCACATGCTGGTAGAGAGCCGGAATGGCCTTCCATGAAAAGAAATGGCGTTTGGGAACCTACCACTGAGGTACCGCACATTCCACAAATTCACAAAAGGGGGCAAGCTAGCATTCAGATGCTGAGCATGTGGATGGCTGGAACCAAATTTCTTTCAACAGTTTAGCAACTGGGGTAGGGAAATTTGCCTGCTAAAATCAGATGTTGGTGTACCACTAGCAAATTGGCCGCAAGTACTTGGGACACCAATTTTAAAATACCTTTATTCCTCTCAGTGCAGGTTTCTGAGAGGACTGGAGGTATAGTGGGGTTGGAGATCCCAGCTGATGAGGAGCAAGGAGAGGTCTGCCTTGTTCTTTGATGTGTGTCTGTTAAGTGCTGTTGCCAACGGACTGCATGTGAGGTCGTCATATGCCTGGTCAAGCATGTGGTGCCCAAGTGGCTGCTGTTTTGGCTACACTTGATACGTTTCAGACATATGTTGCAAACAGCAACGGTGCGATCTACTGCACACATGTCAAAAAAGGCCCACACTAAAGAACTTTTAAATATGTGGGGAGTCAGCAACGCCCTGCACCTGCTCAATAACACGGCCAGCTGCAGGAAAAAAGGACAAGCGTGCCCCACGGCCACGTGCTGAGGATGCACCTAGCCCACGACCAGCACTGTTGACTGTAGACGCAGAGCCTGCTTGCCCTCTTTTAGTGGCCTGTGAGCGTCTGCCTCTCCTCGGTGGCCTTCTGAACATGCTGTAAATTTTGTTTAACAAAAAAAACACTACACTGTATTGTGTACTGTGTACACCATCAGGAAAGTAGTAGCAACTGCACTAGGGGTGCACGGTACTGTGTACACTGACAGAAGTATAATAACAACTATGGGTACACTGTATGTATTGTGTACACCACCAGGAAAGTAGTAGCAACTGCACTAGGGGTGCATGGTACTGTGTACACCAATTGAAGTTTAATACCAACTATGGGTGCACTGTATGTATTGTCTACACCATCAGGAAAGTAGTAGCAACTGCACTAATGGTGCACAGTACTGTGTACACCAACAGAAGTATAATAACAACTATGGGTACACTGTATGTATTGTGTACACCACCAGGAAAGTAGTAGCAACTGTACTAGGGGTGCACGGTACTGTGTACACCAACAGAAATTTAATAACAATTATGGGTGTACTGTATTGACCACCAGAAAAGTATGAGCAACTGCCCTATGAGTGCTCAGCACTGTATACTGTGTACACCGCCTGAAGTATATTAGAAACAGTCCACCAGGAACGGCCTGCAGTCAGATATAGCTAAACTGGATACAGTGGATATCTATCTATCTATCTATCTATCTATCTATCTATCTATCTATCTATCTATCTATCTATCTATCTATATATATATATATATATATATATATATATATATATATGTATATATACAGTGGGGGCAGAAAGTATTCAGACCCCCTTAAACTTTTCACTCTTTGTTATATTGCAGCCATTTGCTAAAATCATTTAAGTTATTTTTTTTCCTCATTAATGTACACACAGCACCCCATATGACAGAAAAACACAGAATTATTGACATTTTTGCAGATTTATTAAAAAAGAAAAACTGAAATATCACATGGTCCTAAGTATTCAGACCCTTTGCTATGACACTCATATATTTAACTCAGGTGCTGTCCATTTCTTCTGATCATCCTTGATATGGTTCTACACCTTCATTTGAGTCCAGCTGTGTTTGATTATACTGATTGGACTTGATTAGGAAAGCCACACGCCTGTCTATATAAGACCTTACAGCTCACAATGCATGTCAGAGCAAATGAGAATCATGAGGTCAAAGGAACTGCCTGAAGAGCTCAGAGACAGAATTGTGGCAAGGCACAGATCTGGCCAAGGTTACAAAAACATTTCTGCTGCAGTTAAGGATCCTAAGAGCACAGTGGCCTCCATAATCCTTAAATGGAAGATGTTTGGAATGACCAGAACCCTTCCTAGAACTGGCTGTCCGGCTAAACTGAGCTATCGGGGGAGAAGAGCCTTGGTGAGAGAGGTAAAGAAGAACCCAAAGATCACTGTGGCTGAGCTCCAGAGATGCAGTCGGAAGATGGGAGAAAGTTGTAGAGAGTCAACCATCACTGCAGCCCTCCACCAGTCAGGGCTTTATGGCAGAGTGGCCCAACAGAAGGCTCTCCTCAGTACAAGACACATGAAAGCCAGCATGGAGTTTGCTAAAAAAACACCTGAAGGACTCCAAGATGGTGAGAAATAAGATTCTCTGGCCTGAAGAGACCAAGATAGAACTTTTTGGCCTTAATTTTAAGTGGTATGTGTGGAGAAAACCAGGCACTGCTCATCACCTGTCCAATACAGTCCCAACAGTGAAGCATGGTGGTGGCAGCATCATGCTGTGGGGGTGTTTTTCAGCTGCAGGGACAGAACGACTGGTTGCAATCGAGGGAAAGATGAATGCGGACAAGTACAGGGATATCCTGGACGAAAACCTCCAGAGTGCTCAGGACCTCAGACTGGGCCGAAGGTTTACCTTCCAACAAGACAATGACCCTAAGCACACAGCTAAAATAACAAAGGAGTGGCTTCACAACAACTCTGTGACTGTTCTTGAATGGCCCAGCCAGAGCCCTGACTTAAACCCAATTGAGCATCTCTGGAGAGACCTAAAAATGGCTGTCCACCAACATTTACCATCCAACCTGACAGAACTGGAGAGGATCTGCAAGGAGGAATGGCAGAGGATCCCCAAATCCAGGTGTGGAAAACTTGTTGCATCTTTCCCAAAAAGACTAATGGTTGTATTAGATCAAAAGGGTGCTTCTACTAAATACTGAGCAGAGGGTCTGAATACTTAGGACCATGTGATATTTCAGTTTTTCTTTTTTAATAAATCTGCAAAAATGTCAACAATTCTGTGATTTTCTGTCAATATGGGGTGCTGTGTGTACATTAATGAGGAAAAAAATTAACTTAAACGATTTTAGCAACTGGCTACAATATAACAAAGAGTGAAAAATTTAAGGGGGCCTGAATACTTTCCTTCCCCACTGGCTCTCTTATCTGAGGGCGCTGTGAATGGCCAAAGCATGCAGGTCATGGTGCATGCTCTAGCCAATCATCGCACAGCAATGCACTGCGGTCCCGCAGTGCATTATGGGCCGTTACACGCCACTCTAACTCATGTTCGACCCAAACAGAAAGCTCATCCCTACTGTACAGTGCCATGGCATGCCGTACAGTGTTGTTGCATGCTGTACAGACCCACCACATGGTGTACAGTGTCATTGCATGTTATACAATGTCATGGCATGCCATATGAATGAATGAATGAATGAATGAATGAATGAATGATTTGTATAGCGCTGCAATTGCGAACTTAATCTCCTCAAGGCGCTAGATCCATCCTGTGTTGTCAAGCTTCTTAGAAGAAGTAGGTCTTGAGTTTCTTTCTGAAGGCCTGATGGTTTTCTTCCATGCGAATTTGAGTACAGTGTCATCACATGCGCTAAAGTATCATTGCATGCTGTACAGAGCCATTGCATGCCGTACAGTGCCATCACATGCCATACAGTGCCATTAAATGCCGTACAGTGCCATTACATGCTGTACAGTGTCATTGCATGCTGTACATTGCCATCACATGGTGTACAGTGTCATCGCATGTTGTACAATGCCATTGCATGCCGTACAGTGCGATGGCATGCCATACAGTGCAATTGCATGCTGTACAGTGTCATCACATGCCCTAAAGTGTCATTGCATGCTGTACAGAGCCATCACATGCCGTACAGTGCCATCACTTCCTGTACAGTGTCATCACATGCCGTATTTTGTAATTGCATGCCGTACAGAGCCATTGTTGCCTGGGTCCCCTCTCGGTGCTCCCCAAGTTTTCTGTCCCTGTCACTTATGGTTCGGGAGCAAGCTGACCAAGATTTCCCATTGACGCCAATGTTAAATGTTACAGAAACAATGTCATATCAAGCTGATCAAGATTTCCCATAGACGCCAATGTTACAGGAGCAGTGCCATGTCATGTCAAGGTTTCATCCATGACACACATCTCCAAGTTGCCAATTCAAAGCTAGAAATGATGTACAGCGACACAGCCACTAAAGGAGGAAGTAAAATTAGATATAGGCATAAATCAGGTAAGTGAAAAGAAAAAAAAAAATGCTAATTCGTTTTAAGGAGGTGCTGCATGGTGAGGAGTTAAAAATGTGGATGGAACTCCGCTTTAATATGGGTTCCTATTGAACACGTTCACATCAATGCATTTTTGTGCCTCTGCATTTTTGGAAAGGGTTGGGAACTTTTTCCCCACAAAATGCAGCATTTTGCATATAATAGACTTCAATGGGCATGCATTAAAAATGCAAGTCCTGCGTTTTTATGCATTTTTTATGCGTTTTTGAAATCAGCATGTGCTCAACCACCTGCTCTTTAAAGAGAAAGTTCCCAGGATGCCCTGAGAACCAGAAAATGCCAGTTTTGGCTGCAGCAAACATGGTGAGGACTGATCATCTGATCGTGAGGCCAAGAGCCTATCTCTACACTCCTGCTGATCCACAACACAAAGATCATAGGCAACAGGATCAGGGGTGGTTTGAAATTGCCTAGGAGCAGTATCCACAATGGGATAGTTTCTCCAAGAAGCAAGCAGACTACAATTGTAAGTAACTGTACAGTGGATATAAAAAGTCTACACACCCCTGTTAAAATGTCAGTTTTCTGTGATGTAAAAAAATTGGACAAAGATAAATAATTTCTGAACTTTTTCCACCATTAATGTGATCTATGAACCGTACAACTCAATTGAAAAACTAACTTAAATCTTTTATTGGGGGGAATTAAAAATAATAAACGAAAACAATGTGTTTGCATAAGTGTGCACACCCTCTTATAACTGGGGATGTAGCTGTGTTCAGAATTAAGCAATCACATTTAAACTCATGTTAAATAGGAGTCAGTAAATACCTGTCATCCAAATCAACAAAGAAATGGTGGGGTGCATGGCTTGACGTGCAGAGTGGATGGAAGTAATTTAGGAGAGCTTCGGGACATCCATGGCTTCACGGCTGGATAAAAGGTCTATATCGACCGCAATAAAAAGATATACCAGGGCGCACCTTAGAAGCAGCATCCCCTCACCATTTCCCAGATATATTCAAGCCTCTCTCGGCCCATAGCAACAGCATGCGAGCGAGCAAGATGGCGGTGTCTCACCACAAGGAAGATGATAATGATGGATCGATTGCAGCATTAGAGGATTCGGTAAGAGGCACTACACACGCAGGGTGCTTTATGCTACTCCAGCTACCTCTTCTGCACTTTTATGTTCAGTTGAACCAAATTTTTACCACCCATTTTTATAATTGTTGGAAATATTTTTACCAATACATTTTTCCTTATACAAATGGATTCACACTATGTGGAAGTTCTCTTTTTTCACTCTTCCTTCACCACATCTTGAGAATTGTCGCTGACCAAGGAACCCGGTGGAACATTCCAGTCTACTTTCGGACATCGCCCTCCCCTGGAAGAAGAACCGTGAGGTCTCTCGCATCCACCTGGCTTCTCCAAGGGATTGGAACCATATCTAACCCTACCGTTCTGACGGTACAAGCCTTTATGACTCACCGCCCAAGGCCTGTGAGTCCAACTTTTCTGGTAAAGACATTATATTTACCTCTGCTGAAATATACTCTTTTGAAGATTTGGCGTTGTATGATGATATGCTCTACTTTTTGTGGTGAACAGTTTCCACACAAGCGCTGAACATCATGCGTCTTTAGGAGTCACCAGACTTTTATTATTTCCACACATGGTTATAAGTTTTCTCGCATTTTATTTTTATATTTTTATGTTTACAGCTTTGGCACAATTTTTTCTCGTTGATGTAAGACACTGCTTTTGTGCTTTGAATGTTTGTATCATTATGTCAGTAATGTCTACATAGACCACTTACTACACTTGGGTTAATTCCCTCTATGTTTGCTCTATTGGATGTTCATATCAATGAGACACATTTACATGATTTCATCTTATTTATTCAGTTGAGAATTTTTTTCCTTGTCAAAAGAAGTTTATTGAGTATACAATATTATAAAGATACATAAAGTAAGTTTACAAGGATCTATAAAGTAAGCTCATTGTTTTACAGTAGGGTTTATATAGGTAAAAATAATGAAATTTCAAATATTAAACATTGGGTTCACGTAAACCTAAATTAAAGATATATATAATTTCCTTAGTTACTTTTGTAGGTATTAAAATGATTTATACCTACTATACATATTGTTTACAGGTAGAGTGTATATAGGTCAAATAAATTCTGATAATGAGCTTTAATCATAAGGTGGAGAAAAGGAAAGAGAAAGAAGAAAAAGGGTAGAAAGGCAGAGGTATGGTCCACAAGGTTGTCCCGCTCGTCAGTTTATTATTCTTTTTAGTTCTCTTTGAAGCCTTAGAATGGGTGTCTCTGTAAGTCATTTAATCTGTTACCATGGCAACAGGACAGAGTCATTGAAGTTTGACCGGAACTGTTGTTTTATCCAAGGATGCCAAAATTTTTCAAATTTTGGAATTTGATTTTGATCGATGGCTACCATCTTAGCATGGGACATTGTATTATTCATTCTGTGAATTGTTTCTGCTAGTACCAATGTAGGAGATTTCCATGCCTTGGCCACTGTTTGTTTTGCAGCCGTTATTAGTTGGATCATAAGTTTGAATTGAGAGAGTGTTAACCATTCCGGTTTTAGATTAAGTAAAGTTATATATGGATCTGGTTGTATTATTTTTTAAAATATTTTAGATGCAATCACGAAGACTTCCTTCCAGAAGGTTTGGATTACTGGGCACGTCCACCATATGTGTAAATGTGTGCCTATTTCTGGGCATCCTCGAAAACAAAGAGCTGAGGTATTAGGTGAATATTTTGCCACTCTAGCGGGTACAAGGTACCAGCGAGTTAGGACTTCATAATTTGTCTCCAGTGCTAAGATGTTGGGTGAAGATGACTTAGATGTGAGCCATATGTTAGACCAGTCCGTGTCTTCTAAAGTTCGTCCCAGGTCCTCCTCCCACCTCTAAGAGGGTAAGAGGGTCTATTAAGATTTGCTACTCCATATAATTGATTATAAAGTGATGAAATTGTACCTTTAGCAAATGGATCTTTGTACAGATTGATTCAAAAATGGATAATTGGGATAATGGTGTATCCCCCTTTAGGAATGGTGTATAGAAATTTTTGATTTGGAGATATCTAAATATCTCAGAGTTTGGTAGATCATATTTTTCTCTAAGCGATGGGAATGAAAGGAATGATTTAGATGCTATGAAGTCATTTAGTGTCTGAATGACTGATGTTGTCCAAGCTTTAAAAGAATTTGGGTAGATCCATGCCGGATAAAAGGCCGGATTTCTGATAAAAGAAAGGAGAGGATTGTGTGGAGATTGTAACTGATATTTGGTTTTTAGTTTATCCCAGAGAGATAAGAAGTGTTTAGTTATGGGATTATGAATTTTAAAGCGGTCTTTAGGATCAAGCCATAATAAGTTTGATATTAAAAGAGGGTCATTTTCTGAAGCCTCTATAAATACCCATAATGGGATTTCCTGTTTTGCATGGTATTTGGACAGACTGGCCAAATGTGCTGCTCTGTAGTAGTTAGTAAAATTAGGATATCCCAGGCCTCCTTTATTTTTGGGAAGATGTAGTGTGTGTATAGGTATACGTGGTTTAGAAGAGCCCCATATAAACGAAGTTGCTCTTTTTTGTACTATTCTCAAAAAATAGGAAGGAATTGGAATAGGGAGGACTCTGAATAGATAAAGCAATTTGGGTAGAATAGTCATTTTGATTGCATTAATCTTCCCTATCCAGGATAAAGTAAGTTGCGACCATTGTTTTATTAGATTTGTGATCTGTCTTAATACAGGAGGATAATTGGTTGAGAATAAGTCAGAATGAGATGCTGTTAAATGAATTCCAAGATATGGGATTGATTTTTCTGCCCATGTGAATGGGAGTGCAGCCCTAGCCGGGATCAATTCCATGTTTGTGAGTGAAATATTAAGCACTAGGCATTTCTTAGGATTAATCATAAGGCCGGATAGGGCTGCAAATCCATCAAGAGCTCCTATTAAGTTAGGACCAGAGACCTGTGGTGATGATAGAAAAAGTAATATATTGTCTGCAAATATACATAATTTGTGTGTAATACCTCCTACTTCAATGCCAGTTATAGTTTGGTTTGTTCTTATGTATTGGGCCATGGGTTCGAGTATAAGGGCAAATAATAAGGGAGATAATGGGCAACCCTGTCGGGTATCTCTTTCAATATTAAAGGCATCAGATTTGTATCCAGCATATTTTATATAGGCTTTGGGTTTATTATATAATGCTTGGATCCATGTTAAAAAGTGGGGTCCAAAACCCCATTTTTGTAATGAATATTGCATATATTGCCAGGATACTGTGTCAAATGCCCTCTTAATATCGAGAGATAGAAAACATAAAGGGATTTTCCGTTTTTTAGCAATATGTGCCAATAACACTGCCCTGCGTATATTATCGCCTGCCTGTCTATTTGGCATGAAGCCTACTTGATCTCTATGTATTAATTTTCCTATAATGCTATTGAGGCGTTTTGCTATTATTTTTGCTAATAATTTAATATCAAAGTTTAACAGAGAGATAGGCCGATAATTCACACAGGAAGTATCATCAGAAAGGGGTTTTGGGATCATACAAACAATTGCCATTAGTGTTTCTTGCCGAAAAGAATGTCCATCTAGAAGTTTGTTAAAAGTTTCAGTGAGAATGGGAGAGAGTATTTCTGAGAATGTATTATAGTATAAAGCCGAGTAGCCGTCTGGGCCTGGTCTTTTGTTAAGTTTTAGGTCTTTTATGGCGTTAGCAACTTCATCTATAGTTATAGGCTCATCCAAACTGCTTTTTTGATTCTGAGATAACTCAGGTAAGGTTATTTTTGAGAAGAAGGATTCAGCCTCTGTAGGATTAAATTCATTGTTTGTCTTGTATAAAGTTGCGAGATGTGAGTGAAATTTATGGACTATTTTAACTGGATTACAAGTATAAACATTTTTTGATAATTTCAAACGTATTGGTTTGAAAGATTTGTTAGTTGAATTTAATGCCCGAGCCAAATATGTACCTGGTTTGTTTGTATTCATGTAGAAATTGTGTTTGGAGCGTTTGAGGGATTTATCAACTGACTCAGTGAGAAATAGATCGTATTCCAATCTAGATTTTTCCAGATGAGATTTTGTACTCTGAGATGGATTATCTTGGAATGATATGTAGGCTGCATTAAAATTGAGTTCTAGTTTTTTTGCTAGATTTTTGCGTTCCCGTTTAAATAGTGCCATTTGTCTTTGTATTGTACCACGCAAGACAGGCTTATGAGCTTCCCATAGTGTTATTGGGGAGATGTCTGTTGTATTATTAATTGATATGTGTCACGGAACGTCCCACACTCCGCTTGAGTGCTTCCGTCATATACCACTTCCTCCCAGTCTGTATACAGATATCCCAACCTCTCTGAGCACAAACAAGGCGACACTTGCTTGTTGCTACCAAGAACTCACTTTATTCAGAACCAGAATACAGCCTTATATACACAGGAGAAGATTACTCTAACAATACAAACGTAACCTAATTAACATGAGCTAATTATCTAATCCTTTATACAGCCTAGGTGACTGAGACATGACCTTTCGCCCAGACTTGTGGGCACCGAGTTTCACACAGTTATATCAACACAATAGCTGGAGCTAATTACAATTAACAATACAAACAAAACCTAATTAACCTAATTAACATGAGCTCCAATAGGAGTCGTCCCGTCTCCTACATTGTATAGAGGACAATGTGATCAGCTCATTCAATTAACAGGTTGCGTTCAGAATCAACCAAACCAATAATAGTCTCTACATACATCCTGGGAGATATTGTGGACAAATATTACTGTCCCATTTTAAGTAGTCCAAGATATATTTTCTCACTCACCCTGCGCCAGGATGGCACAGGGTGACTTAGACATAAGATGTATTCTGAGTTCCACGGGCCCTCCTGTCACAATATGTATTCCTTTAAAGCTTGTTCAATGGCCATCTGATGTAGTGGGTGTTTGAGCATTATGTCCGGTAAGTACCACGTTGGGTCATGCGCTTTTTGTATGGCTGAGGCTATAGTAGTGTATACTGCATTATGGTCAGACCACGGAATCAGAATTATATCTGATGCAATCATTTCTGGTATCATTCCTATTGTTAGAAAAATGTGATCTATTCTGGTGAAGGTTTGATGAGGGTGCGAGAAATAAGTGAATTTCTTTTTCATTGGGTTACTTTCTCTCCACGAATCTACCAGATTGTATTTGGAAAGAAGTTGAGAAAAAGGTAATCTAGAGGTTATTTTGGATGGTGTAAAAGGTGATTTATCTAGAAATGGGAGGAGGACCTGGTTCGAATCCACACACATTATCACTGTTCCTATTTTGTGTGTATTAATCACTTGTAATATATGTGAGAGGAATGGTGTAGGTTGTTTGTTAGGAGCGTAGTAGGAAATCACCGTGATTGCTGTATCCATTATATAACCCATGAGTATCAGGTATCTACCTTCTGGGTCTTTAATTTCTGATGATAAGGTGAATGGTGTGGATCGGTGAAATGCAATTAGAGTTCCCCTTTGCTTGGTACAGGCAGAAGCCGTGTAAATTTGTTGATAAAAAGGAGAAATATATTTTGGAGTAGAATCTTTGGTGAAGTGTGTTTTTTGGAGGCATACTATGTGAGCCTTCTTGTTATGGAAAGTACAGAAGGCTTTGGTCCTTTTTTGAGGGACATTTATTCCCTGAACATTCAGGGAAAGTATATTCAGTGGTGCCATGGCAACAGATCAAATAGTTTTGACTTACTTTTTGTTATGCAGAGCCGACTGCGCAGATCAACCTTTGTGGACTGAAGAGATAAAAAGATAGAAAAGAAACCAGTGAATTCTGGAGTAAAGAGTAAACAAAAAACATATGAGATTAGATGATACATTGTATAAATTATTTTTTGCAAGTAATCACAATTTACCCGTGAAAGAGAATAAATATCTCTCTCAGGGGAATAAGTGCCTTCGTCACACTCCCACATAATATGGTTGGGAGAATGAGGAGGGCTAATGGGGGCACACAGATCTTCCGCTTACAGGAGAGAAGTGCTATGTCAAAAGACATCAAAATGATGTTTCATTAATTGGAGTGCAGAATATAATTTTTGTTGAAATTATTTATTCCAGGGTGGTTGTATATGGTTAGTCTTGCCCTAGGCTAAATAATTCAGTTAGAAAGGTACTGTTAATAACTTTGGTATTGATGAAGATAGTTTGAATTATTTTGAGATTTTAACCCTTTTAGAGTAAACAATTACATATTTTATTCATATGTAACTGTTTAGATATGTTAACTCATAAAATTGAGGTTGTATTGCTTCAGATTAGAATAAACAGAGGGGCGTGGCCTGGACGTGGCTGAAGATGGCTGCTTAGATCTCACACTCCGCTGCTCCTCGGTCATCTCTTCAGCAAACAGGGAGAAAACCCAGCATCACCATGGGTAAAACTGACAGGGATTCGTCAGCCTCCCGGTCCCGATCGCCCCGGGACCAAGACACACAACTCTCAGGCAATATTCCCGAGATATTCCGATCTCGAACACGAGACCCGGCGCCGCCATCACAGGCCTCCAGAGAGGTAAACAGCAGCCCCACGAGGCGACCGGGAACACGCACCAGAGACTCGCAATCCCCAGCCGCAGGCAGCCTCAGCCTAGAAGACCTCAGATCAGTAGCAGCAGACATTAAGAACACTCTGTCTGCAGCTATATCAGAACTCAGACTAGACATGCAAGCGGTGGCAGGTCGCTTAGAAGAAGTAGAAGACATTACTGACCGCCATGAGTCTGCCATTACTGCCACACAACGCTCCCTGAGTACACATACCACACAGATACAAGACCTACAGAGACACGTCGAAGATTTGGATAACAGGGGTCGCCGTCATAACATTAGAATCAGAGGAATCCCGGAATTAATTGAACCAGATCACCTTCTTCAAGCAGTGACAAATGTCTTTAATGATCTCCTGGGACGCCCACCTGAAACACCCGTAGATATGGAGCGCCTACACCGCGCACTTCGTCCCAGGGGTAGAGACACAGACCCCCCGAGAGATGTCATAGGCTGTCTCACAAACTTCAGGCTTAAGGAAGAAATCATGAGACAAGCTAGACTCAGGAATCACATTTTATTCCGAGGCACAGAAATTAAACTATACCATGACTTGTCTCAAATTACACTGAGCAAACGCAGAGCCTTACGCCCGATACTAGATGCCCTGAGGGATAGGAATATCCCGTATAGGTGGAAATTCCCCTTCTGCCTACAAGCTGGCTCTGGAGGAAGGACCGCTCTCCTAAGGAACCCAGAGGATGCATTCCTATTCTGTGAGACCCTAGGCATTCCACCAATCTCGATCCCGGACTGGCATAGAGAACCGCGAATTGCCACTCCACAGCGAGAGGAACCGATGGAGGCCTATCAGCGAGAAAACCCGTCTACGACCAGAAGACGTCGACTTTCTACACGTGTCTCTCCTCCGCCAGCCAACCGCCGTTCCCCAAGAGAAGGCAGTGTCCCAGCATCACCGGCTCATAGAAAGGCAAGAAAGGATTAAACATGTCATGATGAACTACTGTTCTCTTCCCCACCCCTGAGAGAGATATATGGACATAATATACCCGAAAGAACTCCCGGAGGGGTAAGTCTACCTATATTTTAGGATGATCCAGTGTCAATATGACCCATGCTGCCTTAGACACGACCTGGAAGAAAGTTTTGTGACTTCCGTTATGCAGGTACGTTCGATCACCATTATACATGGATACGAGCATATACTTTACTTGAGAATATGGGACCCCACATGGACATTCTGCCCACAATCATATAGGCAGATCCCATATCCCTTCTCTGCAAGTGTCATGACTCTTCATAAGGCAACCACCCTACTCTAAACATACCCCAACATCCTCAAACGGGGCCACTAGAGGTGAAAACAAGCTACTCATCATAGGCCGGAATTGAACAAATCATTTCAGGCAACAGTATTATACTAACCTCTCAGAGACAATGTATTGAGACATACGCCTGTAACTAGACATGCTATAGCTGCATCCTGTCCTCTTGCCAGCTTTCTAATCTATTGCTTCCCCCCTTATGTATGAAGATACATAACCCAGAGTTTCTTTCACACCTTTAGAGTATGTTCCAGCAGGATACCTCCAAAGTTCATTTTATAAGGGGACAGGATGTATCTCCAATTTTTTCTTTTCTCTTACTTAAAAATGGTTTATGCTTAAACATAAGCTGATTATTATCATAAGTATATGTGAGTATATATGAGTGGTCCAAACCACAAAAGCGGTTATATATAATACTTTAAAAGTTGCTGATTGTTAAAATATTTAGTTACATGTTTAGTTTAAGGATTTAAAAGCTGGCCCCACACCAACACACCCCCATCAGGGGTATGCAATACAGCAAACAAAAAAAAAAAAAAGCGAGCGGCTCTACCGCCTAATGTATACACGGAATCACAAAAACACAGCCATTGGTTAGCCTCACAGATTCTATCATTAAAGATGGAATTCCATACATACTATTTGTGCGTACGAGAGTCTTCAACCGGAGCAATAATGCTTTCTCCGTCATGGGATTCTTCCAACTAAGCTAAACCACACTGGCTCCACAAAGGGGAAATAATGTGAAAGGTAAAAGACATTATGCTCTAACAGACAAGCCCGATTACCCTGGATATATAGGCCTGAAATATGTATGTATATGTATATGTAGATTCTGCTTAATATCGTGTATACCTTACCATATCACATGACAAATATCCTACCCCCCCTAACTAATTTTATGACAAAACCCCCAACCCCATGTGATTCTTCACAAGGTCCATATATCTCCAATCGACACCTATACAAACCCAAAATGTACTCATTTAACTCGTTCTGAGACAGCTTCAGCAACTAATCACCCCTGTAAGTGACATCTTTCTACCACTAATAACTCTCCTATTCATATCCTATCCAGCAGGATGACCGTACGAGTAGCCACGAGGTTAAAAACTCATACCTATTGTATACTTGATACAACTATCCTCACCAGTCCTACCATACCCTGCAACAGCACAGCTACAAAACCTGTGCTGACCTTTTCCGACACACTATTACCTACTTAAGGCAGGTTAGCGGGCCTATCCCTGCCGTCGGAACAACCTACACCTATACGTACACAAGTATCTTCCCCTCAGTAGATCTCTCTACATCCCCCTGACCTACCCCATACTCCCCCCCTCCCCCCCTCTGCTTCACTACTTCCAATCTCTTTGTTAGTCAGAAGAGACAAATCATACATCACCTATAACACACAAACAGTGACGCACAACAAACATAAAAATACCCATAATGAATCAACCGCCCACGAAAAATAAACTCAAGATAGTCTCCTTAAATGCAAAAGGGCTTAATGTTCCCGAGAAAAGAGCACAACTCCTACTATATATGAAAAAAATTAAAGCTGATATAGTCCTACTCCAGGAAACGCACTTCCGAACTGACCAAATACCTAAGCTTTCAAACAGTAACTTTCCAAACACCTTCCACGCTACCAATCCGTCAGCTAAAACGAAAGGAGTATCAATCCTAGTATCCAAACATATACCTTTAATAGTGACGGACTCACAAATAGATGGTTCCGGACGATACGCCCTTATCAAAGGCACAATATGGAACAGGCTTATTACGATAGCCAACATTTACAGCCCGAACTCGGGTCAAGTGAGCTTTTTTCGTGAGTTAGCTCTAACCCTAGCCCCCTTCCAGTCAGGCATCCTCTTACTCGGAGGAGATTTTAACGTTGCTCTTAATCCACTCGAAGATACATCCTCTGGAACATCTTCCCTTACATTCAAAGCTCTTAAACAGATCAAAGCCCAACTACAAGACTTACTCTTACACGACTCTTGGCGCACCTTACATCCCAGCGACAGGGACTTTACCTTTTACTCCAGACCACATGACCGACACTCCAGAATAGATTATCTGTTTATCACACAAAATGATCTGCCACTCTTATCTGAAGCAACCATCGCCGTTCCTATCTGATCATAACCCCATCACAGCAACCTTAACATTTCCGGAACAAACACAACGCACCAATATCTGGAGATTAGACACATCATTACTCACAAACCCTTTACACATGGCCGACATTGCGACATACATCAAGGACTTCTTTGTAATGAACAATACTCCCGACACGTCACACATGACCCAATGGGAAGCCCACAAATGCGTGGTCAGGGGAGCACTAATCAAACTTGCAGCCATACGTAAGCGTTCCCAACAGGAAACAATTAATGCCCTACTAAACAAAATACAGAAACTGGAACAGACACACAAACAGACCAAGGCCCGTTCCACACTACAGGAACTGGAACAAACACGCAACCTCCTCAAAGAAGAACTAGGGAAAAAGACCAGGAAAAACCTTATCCTGTCCCAAAAACTCTTTTATGAGCAAAGTAACAAAAATAGTAAACTTCTGGCCAGAGCATTACAAGCCAAAAAAGCAAACAGCACAATACACAAAATTAGATCTTCCCCTACCACAACGCTGTCCAAAAGTGACGACATCGCAAACCATTTTGCCCAGTACTATTCAGATTTATACAACCTTCCCCCTGAACAAAAACCATACTCGGACAATAAAACACGTGAAGATATCATCACAGAATTCCTCGCACAGAACAGTCCTAGCCCTATTTCCTCGGAACAAGCTAAACTAATAGATGGCCCCATAACAGGAGAAGAATTTCTCTCAGCTATAAAACAAATGAAAGCAGGTAAAAGTCCTGGCCCAGATGGGTTTTGCATGACATATTATAAAACTTTCTCAAATTTATTAACGATCCCCTATTTAAGAGCCTTCAACCTGCTATCACAACCCATTACAACATCCAACACCCTTTTCGAAGCACATATATGTGTAATCCCCAAACCTGGCAAAGACAGTGAGTTAGCCTCAAACTATCGACCCATCTCCCTACTGAATTCGGACCTAAAAATCTTTGCAAAGATAATAGCCAACCGCATACTTCCTCTAATCCCAAATCTTATATCGACAGATCAAGTAGGGTTTGTCCCAGGAAGGGAGGCCAGGGACAACACCCTTAAAAGCCATAAATATTCACCACTGGCTCTCCACCACTAAAACCCCTGGCTTTTTCCTATCATTAGACGCTGAAAAGGCCTTTGACAGGCTAGCCTGGGATTATCTCATAGCGGTATTACGGAAGCTCGGCTTTGGTGATCGTTTGGTAAACTTTATATCATCCCTATACTTGAACCCAAAAGCGAAGGTCCGAGTAAACGGACTCCTGTCAAAGGCCTTCCAAATAAAAAATGGCACACGTCAGGGATGCCCCCTTTCCCCCATCCTATTTGTTCTCACACTTGAGCCCCTCCTACGTAGAATACGAAATAACCCAGACATCCATGGCCTTACTATAGCAGGGAAAAATTATAAGCTTGCCGCATTTGCGGATGATGTCCTCCTATTCCTATCCAACCCCCTTGTCACTATCCCTAATCTCCTAAAAGACTTCAAACTATTCCAGTACTTAACCCATCTTAAAATCAATTTCTCGAAATCACATGCTCTCAACATAACCCTAACAAAACAACAGATGTCACAATGCAAGCAAAACTTTCCATTTATCTGGAAATCAGATGCACTGACATATTTGGGAATTCAACTTCCTGCTAGCCTATCAGACCTTTTTCTTAAAAACTTCCTTCCTTTGCTCAGAACTATCACAGATGACCTAAAGAAATGGAACAAATCAAATTTTTCTTGGTTCGGAAGGACGGCCATAATCAAGATGAATATTCTACCGCGCATACTCTACCTTCTTCAAACGATCCCCATTAAACTTCCAACAACGTTCCTGCGATCGATTTCCAAAATCATTAAAACTTTCATTTGGAACCATAAACACCCCAGAATTAGATACAACCAATTAATAAAACCAAAAGATAAAGGAGGAATAGGCCTACCTGACATACAACATTACTATTGGACATGTCACTTGCAACGGATTGTCGACTGGCATACGAGCCAAAAGACAAAAGATTGGGTAGCATTAGAAAACTCCTTCGCCCATCACCCCATTGCTGGGTCACCGTGGATCAAACACACCCTTATACCAAAAACCTTTATGACTCATCCAACGATAGGCCCCACGTTGGAATGCTTTGCGCAGTCCAACCGCATATTCAAGTTTACCAACACTCCAGGCCGCCTCACACCAATTTTGTTCAATCCACAATTTGCCCCTGGAATGGTACGCCATCCATTATCCAACACACAACCTGACATAGGCATACGTATACATCATGTCATTCATGAAGGCAAATTGCTGACTCGGGAACAAATAGAGACGACATGGACCACGCACAAATTAAGCATAATGCACTATTGGCAACTCAGGCATTTTGTAGACAGCATAAAAAGTAAGACAGACCTGTCCGAAACCCCTACCGAATTTGAAAAAATATGCCTTAGCAGCACACCACAACGCCACACTATCTCCCTGGTACATAACATGCTCTGGAATAACACCAAGACGGATGAGGGAATAGCCTGTAAAGCCTGGAACAAGGATCTAAACATAACAATCTCAGATAATGCTTGGGACACAATATACCGAATAACACACAAAGGTTCTATAAATGTCTCTACCCAAGAGACAAACTACAAAATAATCTCACGTTGGTATCGCACCCCTTCCATCTTACACAGGATAAATATATCCCAATCAAACAAGTGCTGGAGATGCCAGAATGAAGTAGGTGACCTCCTACACATTTGGTGGAACTGCCCTAGAATCCAGGTTTTCTGGACTCAAGTCCATAAACTAATCGAAAAAATCACTACATATAAGCTACCCACAACCCACACATGAGGTCCTCCCTCGAAGAATCCCAGCTCCGCCACCAGGATGAACTATCTAAAAAATGGCTATATCTCCCTGAATTTCTTCATAAGGTAATGTCCATTATGAGATATTGTGGTGATATGGTTTTGACAACATCTACACATATGGGGACTTACCTTCAGGTTACCATTTAAGGATCTTCATATCCTGCAAACACTCTTCCAAAAACCTCATAGACTCCAGCTGAGAGACCCCATCCTTCACTTCCCTTAAACATATTTTAGAAAAAGGATGATTCGACATAAGATCTATTATTATACTCTTGTTCAATATATATCTCACTCAAAAAGTATTAATAATCTAAATATCATTATCAATAATTTGGATTTGCAAAGTTTCTAGATTCCTGCATAAGATTTAGCTTACTGCTGCATTACTTGTTATTGGTTTCATGAATATACATTGTTCTTAATTGTTGGCGAAATATAATTACCTAAGACCTTCAAATTTTTTTACTCGATTACTAGAGAGTTAAGCAATTACTTGTTTATTATTTTGATATAATTATAAAGGCCGTGTAGCCACAGATATACCTATTATAGCTTTGATAGTACAGATTAGTTAGAATTAAATGGGTTAAGTGATACTGTCGTGATCATTTATGCGGATCAAATTTTTTCTAACAGGTTAGACTCACAAATCTCCCACTTACCCATAAATACTCTGTAGACATATCTAAATATATAACAGTTAGATTTCTTAAAAGGTAGAAGAATTGTCCACAATCGCTTGCCACTAGTTTTAGACCATCGTCTTGGCTAATAAAAGCATTGGGAAAGTGGAATAATACTGCGCAAAAACAAATTATAATAGCTGCTACACTAAATGTGACAAACATTGATACAAAGGGTGAGAGAAAAAATGTAGCACTTGGCAAAATATGTGTACAAATAATAAGTGCATTACCGTGAAAGTAATATATATATAAAGTCCAACATATATAATGATATTAATGGGAGTCTCTAACCCCAAATCCCAACCAGGAAATGGGAAAAACCAAACAAATAAAAATTCTTCCGACAATAAAAGGAGAATCTTCTTTGACGTGCAGGAAATAATGTGAAACACCCACACTGATGAATTCAGGGTAATAAAACAAATAGGTACTCTTACCAGAGCAGGTGGACCCGGATGTCAGCGACACCGAATCGTAAAAGCTTGAGAATCAAATCCGTGGCACTCTCGGATGGAAATAGAGGTCAAAGGTCTTCTGAAGGTAGCTGCAAAGGATCTCAGTGAGCCCGACTGGACCAGGGAACGAACATCTTGAAAGGAACCTCAGCAACAACTCTCATCAAAAACAAGGATGTATAAAAAGAAGAGAGGAAGGGGCTCCAATAGTGCGGATAAAAAAGGTAGGTTTATTAAAACCACAATAACAAATACATAAAATGTGATCACAATGAATAAAAAGAAATTTGGGGAGCAATAAGCGTAGCCCAATGCGTTTCATCCACATAAGACATCTACAGGGGCTTATAACAGCTCCCCCACATTGCACATATATATATATGTATCTATAAAAAATATCCAATCAATCCCAATCAATTAGACATGCATAAACTGTGGTTTGCTATTGGTGGGAGAGTGGTCAGCTGTCTCTGTCCAACCAAGCCTCAATTGGATTAGCCAATAGGATAATAAAGTGATAAACTAACAACCAATGACAAAACTAGTACCTGAAATGTATGAGAGTGAAAATAGCTCCTGAGCGGTGTATGCACCATCAAAAAGCCCACGAAAATGACTTTGCCTCCTTATGGCTAAAAGTGGGAGTGTTCAAATCACATCGTAGCCAATAGGAGTCAACAAAAGTGTAATGATATGTAACTGACATGAGGATAATCACTGCACTCAGCCATGCAACCAATCATGTGCCACGGATGCGTCATGATGTCAGCAATGTAGTATCCCGCCGATGAAGATGTAATGCATCCAAGGTGTCCATGGAAACCTCGGCACCCAGAACATAACATGCAACCACGCTGGTGCACGCCACATCATCAAATATGTATGGCGGTCAACGTAACCGCGGAACACGTGACAACAGTCGATGACGTGGGGAGGAGTATGGGCGGCACTCTATCTCATCTAAACGAAGAGAACAGGGCCACCCACCGGCATAGCTGGTGGGCGAAAATAGATGACACAAACGGTGCGAGGATACTGGTGAGGAACCCAAGAAAAAATAAAAACCAGAAGTGTATAGAAAAACCTAGAATGTCAAAAACCCAAAAATAAAAAGTGATGTACAAGAAATAATAAATATAATAAATGTGATATAATGTGTAAGGTCGACATGGCGACCAATGAACACATTAATCCCATAGAATAAATATTAACCCAAGTGGGAAGGCGGCCAGCCCCAGACAAAGCGAAGGACGCCATCCCAGAAGGGTAAGAACAAAATGTGAAAAATGGAAGGGGAAGATAGACCAGTATATTAAAATGAAAAAAATATAAATAATAAAAAATAAATGAATATAGAATGATGGTGAAATCAGGCCTTATTGATGAACGAGTTGATGTCCCACTCTACGTTCATACCATGAGGGGAAAAAGATCGCAACTCATGTATCCAAAAATTTTTGAGTCTTGAGACTCCACATAAACGGGACTTGCCTCTCTAATTAGGGACAAATTTGTCAATAATCAGAAATTGAGGGCCGGTGGGATCTCGGTTGTGGTGTCTCAAATAGTGTCTGGGGACATTATGATCAGTTTTACTGACTCTAATGTTGGTCAAGTGCTCATTAACACGAATAGAGAAGGTTCTAATTGTGCGCCCAATGTACTGTTTTTTGCAGGGACAAGTCAATAGATAAACAATAAATTTAGTGGCACAGGTGGTAAAGTGCTTCATGGGATATACCTGTTGTGTGACGGAAGATTGAAATGTCTCAGTTTTCCGTCTGCCATTGGTGTTGATAAGAAACACGTTACACTTCCTGCAGGGGAAATAACCTTTACACTGTTGAAAAAAGGAAATGGTCTTGGGGGGATCTATAACATTGGGAGCTATCTGTCCCTGAATGGACCTAGTCCCCCTAAAATAACCCCTGCTTGATATGGAATAACTGAGCCAAGAAATCTGTCATTTTGAAGGATTCCCCAGTGTTTCCTAATGATATTCCGGATTTGTCTGGATTGCATTGAGTATGTGGTGAAAAAAGACCACCTGGATTTATCTGTGGCAACCTTAGGGTGTGTCTACAACAGGGACTGTCTGTCAATAGAAGAAACCCATTGTATCATTGAATTCAGTAGGTTCATATCCCTTCTCTAAATCCTAGTTCTAAAGATTTGAGATTGGGCCGCAAAATTGGGACTGATTTCACCATCATTCTATATTCATTTATTTTTTATTTTTTTCATTTTAATATACTGGTCTATCTTGCCCTTCCATTTTTCACATTTTGTTCTTACCCTTCTGGGATTGCATCCTTCGCTTCGTCTGGGGCTGGCTGCCTTCCCACTTGGGTTAATATTTATTTTAAGGGATTAATGTGTTCATTGGTCGCCATGTCGACTTTACACATTATATCACATTTATTACATTTATTGTTTCTTGTACATTACTTTTATTTTTGGATTTTTGACATTCTAGGTTTTTCTATACACTTCTGGTTTTTATTTTTCTTTGGTTTCTTATCAGTGTCCTCGCACCATTTGTGTCATCTATTTTCGCCCACGAGCTATGCCGGTGGGCAGCCCTGTTCTCTTCGTTTAGATGAGATAGAGTGCCGCCCATATGCCTCCCCACGTCATCAACTGTTTTCACATGTTCCGCAGGTATGTTGAACGCTGTACATAGTTGATGACTAGGGATGAGCTTCGTGTTCGAGTCGAACCCATGTTCGACTCGAACATCGGCTGTTCGATCGTTCGTCGAATTGCGAACGATATGGGCCGTTCGCGCCAAATTCGTGTGGCGCGTCACGGCCCATAATTCACTGCGGCATCGCAGTGCATTGCTTGCTGATGATTGGCCAAGCATGCACTATGACCCGCATGCTTGGCCAATCACAGCGCCGCCTTAACAGAGAGCCATAATTGGCCAAAGCCAAGGAGGCTTTGGCCAATTATGGCTCAGGGGATTTAGTACACGCCCCACACTATATAAGGCCGCCTACACGGCGGCCCTGTGCAGTGTGTTCCGGTGTGCTTAGAGAGAGAGAGAGACAGTGTCATTTCATTTGAGTTAGCTAGATTAGGCAGGACAGTCAGTCAGTTAGCTGCACTTAAAGTGTATTGTGTATATATATGCATCCCAGGTGTTGCATATATATATATATACACTGTATTCAGTTTAGCTAGATCCGTTCCTGTTATCTTCTAGACTATTTACATTTAGTGCAGTGCGTCCTGCTCACAGTGTTCAGCTAGATCCGTTCCTGTTATATTCCTACTGACAGGCAGGCTTGTCTTGTTACAGTATTTTGAAGAAAATTACTGGTGTTCTTTTGATCCTATTAGTGCCACAGTCAGGCAGCTAGACTATTTACATTTAGTGCAGTGCGTCCTGCTCACAGTGTTCAGCTAGATCCGTTCCTGTTATCTTCTTACTGACAGGCAGGCTTGTCTTGTTACAGTATTTTAAAGAAAATTACTGGTGTTCTTTTGATCCTATTAGTACCACAGTCAGGCAGCTAGACTATTTACAGTTAGTGCAGTGCGTCCTGCCCACAGTGTTCTGCTAAACCTACAAGTAAGTGGGGTGCGTCCTGCTCACAGTGTTCAGCTAAACCTACAAGTTAGTGGGGTGCGTCCACCTCACAGTGTTCAGCTAAACCTACAAGCTAGTGGGGTGCGTCCTGCTCACAGTGTTCAGCTAGATCCATTTCTGTTATCTTCTTACTGACAGGCAGGCTTGTCTTGTTACAGTAAATACAGCTACCTGAAGAAAATTGCTGGTGTTCTTTTGATCCTATTAGTACCACAGTCAGGCAGCTAGACTATTTACAGTTAGTGCAGTGCGTCCTGCTCACAGTTTTCTGCTAAACCTACAAGTTAGTGGGGTGCGTCCTGCTCACAGTGTTCTGCTAAACCTACAAGTTAGTGGGGTGCGTCCTGCTCACAGTGTTCAGCTAAACCTACAAGTTAGTGGGGTGCGTCCACCTCACAGTGTTCAGCTAAACCTACAAGCTAGTGTGGTGCGTCCTGCTCACAGTGTTCAGCTAGATCCGTTTCTGTTATCTTCTTACTGACAGGCAGGCTTGTCTTGTTACAGTAAATACAGCTACCTGAAGAAAATTGCTGGTGTTCTTTTGATCCTATTAGTACCACAGTCAGGCAGCTAGACTATTTACAGTTAGTGCAGTGCGTCCTGCTCACAGTGTTCTGCTAAACCTACAAGTTAGTGGGGTGCGTGCTGCTCACAGTGTTCAGCAAAACCTACAAGTTAGTGGGGTGCGTCCACCTCACAGTGTTCAGCTAAACCTACAAGCTAGTGGGGTGCGTCCTGCTCACAGTGTTCAGCTAGATCCGTTCCTGTTATCTTCTTACTGACAGGCAGGCTTGTCTTGTTACAGTATTTTAAAGAAAATTGCTGGTGTTCTTTTGATCCTATTAGTACCACAGTCAGGCAGCTAGACTATTTACAGTTAGTGCAGTGCGTCCTGCTCACAGTGTTCTGCTAAACCTACAAGTTAGTGGGGTGCGTCCTGCTCACAGTGCTCAGCTAAACCTACAAGTTAGTGGGGTGCGTCCACCTCACAGTGTTCAGCTAAACCTACAAGCTAGTGGGGTGCGTCCTGCTCACAGTGTTCAGCTAGATCCGTTCCTGTTATCTTCTTACTGACAGGCAGGCTTGTCTTGTTACAGTATTTTAAAGAAAATTACTGATGTTCTTTTGATCCTATTAGTACCACAGTCAGGCAGCTAGACTATTTACAGTTAGTGCAGTGCGTCCTGCTCACAGTGTTCTGCTAAACCTACAAGTTAGTGGGGTGCGTCCTGCTCACAGTGTTCAGCTAAACCTACAAGTTAGTGGGGTGCGTCCACCTCACAGTGTTCAGCTAAACCTACAAGCTAGTGGGGTGCGTCCTGCTCACAGTGTTCAGCTAGATCCGTTTCTGTTATCTTCTTACTGACAGGCAGGCTTGTCTTGTTACAGTAAATACAGCTACCTGAAGAAAATTGCTGGTGTTCTTTTGATCCTATTAGTACCACAGTCAGGCAGCTAGACTATTTACAGTTAGTGCAGTGCGTCCTGCTCACAGTGTTCTGCTAAACCTACAAGTTAGTGGGGTGCGTCCTGCTCACAGTGTTCAGCTAAACCTACAAGTTAGTGGGGTGCGTCCACCTCACAGTGTTCAGCTAAACCTACAAGCTAGTGGGGTGCGTCCTGCTCACAGTGTTCAGCTAGATCCGTTCCTGTTATCTTCTTACTGACAGGCAGGCTTGTCTTGTTACAGTATTTTAAAGAAAATTGCTGGTGTTCTTTTGATCCTATTAGTACCACAGTCAGGCAGCTAGACTATTTACAGTTAGTGCAGTGCGTCTTGCTCACAGTGTTCTGCTAAACCTACAAGTTAGTGGGGTGCGTCCACCTCACAGTGTTCAGCTAAAGCTACCTGTAGAAGGTTGGTGGTGTTCTCATACTACAGGCAGGCAGTTGATTTTGCTAGCTGCAGTATCAGTACATATATATATATATATATATATATATCCCAGCTTAGTGCAGCTACAGGCCATTAGTATGTCTGGAAGGCCAAGAAGGAGAGGCAGACAGTCACAAGCCAATAAGAGAGGGCAAGCAGGCTCTGTGTCTAGTGCTGGTCGTGGAGACGGTGCATCCTCATCAGCACGTGGCCATGGGACACGCTTGGCCTTTTTTCGGCAGCTGGCCATATTGAGCCGCAACATGCGGAAGACTTGGTCGAGTGGATGACCAAGCCGTCCTCATCCTCCTCATCCTCTCTCACCCATGCCCAGGGTACTTTGTCTGGCAAAGCAGCGGCCTCTTCCCTCGGCTCAATGTCATCAGTGACTCCTTCCCTAGCCCCACCATGTCCTCCTGAGGAGTCCCTCGAACTGTTTGACCACAGTGTTGGGTACATGCTCCAGGAGGATGCCCAGCGTTTGGAAGGCTCTGATGATGATACTGAGCTCGATGAAGGCAGTAACACGAGCACGGACAGAGGGGGTGCCCAAGAAGGACAGCAATCTGGCAGTCATGCTCCCCCTGCTGCAGCATACTGCCAGGTTTGCTCCAGTGATGAGGAGGGAGGGGATGATGAGGTCACTGACTCAACGTGGGTGCCTGATAGGAGAGAGGAGGAGGAGGAGGCGGCACATCACCAACGAGGCAGGATGCCCTCCAGGGGCCAGCCTAAGGGCAGCACATTGACTGCATCACACCCCAAAGCTCCACATGTGCAGGGCGCTGCAGTCTCTGCGCGTTATTCAAAAAGTTCTTTGGTGTGGGCCTTTTTTGAGACGAGTGCATCAGATCGCACCGCTGCTATTTGCAACATATGTCTCAAGCGTATCTCGTGTGGCCAAAACATCTCCCGCTTGGGTACCACATGCTTGACCAGACATATGTTGACCTGCCATGCAGTTCGTTGGCAAGCGTATCTAAAAGACCCACACCAAAGAACAAAGAGGACCTCTGCTTGCTCCTCATCAGCTGAGATTTCCAACCCCACTAGACCTTCAGTCCTCTCTGAGACCTGCACTGAGAGGAATGAAGGTGTAGAATTAGGTGTGTCACAGCCACGTACTTGTGGGCAATCTGATTTTGGTACACCGACGTCAGATTGTACCAGGCAAATTTCCCTGACCCAGCTGCTGCACCACCGAAAGAAGTTTGCTCCCAGCCATCCACATGCCCAGCTGTTGAATGCTAGCTTGGCAAAATTGCTAGCACTTCAACTGCTGCCTTTTCAGTTGGTAGACTCTGACCCCTTCCGTGAGTTTGTGGAATGTGCAGTTCCTCAGTGGCAGGTACCCAAACGCCACTTTTTCTCACGGAAGGCGATTCCGGCTCTCTACCAGCATGTGGAAGGCAATGTCCATGCCTCGCTGGACAGGGCGGTCAGCGGTAAGGTGCATATTACCGCTGACTCATGGTCCAGCAGGCATGGACAGGGACGTTACCTAAGTTTCACGGCGCATTGGGTGACTCTGCTAGCAGCTGGGAAGGATGCAGGACAAGGTGCAGTAGTGTTGGAGGTTGTTCCGCCACCACGCCTCCAAAATGCTAATGATTATGACACACCTCTCTCCTCCACCCCCTCCTCTTATTCTTCCTCCATGGCCTCTTCCTCGGAACCAGCAGTGCTCCGTAGTCGTTCAAGGGGCTACGCAAGTACGCAGGCCAAAAGATGCCATGCGGTGCTTGAGCTGGTGTGCTTGGGGGACAGGAGCCACACTGGGGCAGAGGTTCTGTCAGCTCTGCAGGGGCAGGTTCAGAGGTGGTTGACGCCACGCCAACTTAAGGCAGGAATGGTGGTTTGCGACAATGGCACCAACCTCCTCTCTGCCTTCCGACAGGGACAAATGACCCATCTGCCCTGTTTGGCTCACGTCTTTAACTTGGTGGTGCAGCGGTTCTTGGGCAGGTACCCGGGCTTACAGGATGTCCCGAGGCAGGCCAGGAAAGTCTGTGTGCATTTCCGCCGGTCATATAATGCCAGTGCTCGGCTGACGGACCTCCAAAAGGAGTTTAACCTACCCAAGAACCGCCTAATCTGTGACATGCCCACCAGGTGGAACTCAACGTTGGCCATGCTGCAGCGGCTGCACACGCAGCAGAGGGCCATCAATGAGTACCTGTGCGACTATGGCACCAGGACAGGGTCAGGGGAGCTTGTTTTTTTTTCCCCACGCCAGTGGGCCATGATCAGGGATGCATGCACTGTCCTGTCACCATTTGAGGAGGCCACGAGGATGGTGAGCAGTGACAGTGCATGCATCAGTGACACTGTCCCCCTTGTCCACCTGTTGGAGCACACGCTGTGTGGAATAATGGACAGGGCACTTGAGGCAGAACAGAGGCAGGAAGAGGAGGACTTCCTTAGCTCTCAAGGCCCCCTTTATCCAGACAGTGTTCCTGCGTGCCCGCCGATCACACAGGAAGAGGACGAGGAGGAAGAGGAGGAGGAGGAGGAGGAAGATTGTGTCAGTATGGAGGTGGAGCCTGGCACTCAGCATCAGCAGCAGTCTTTAAGGGATCAGTCCCAAGAAACACATGGACTTGTACGTGGCTGGGAGGAGGTGGCTGCGGACCATGTCGTCCTTAGTGACCCAGAGGACTCCGGACCGAATGCCTCAGCAAACCTACGCTGCATGGCCTCCCTGATCCTGCAAAGCCTGCGTAAGGATCCTCGTATTCGTGATATCAAGGAGAAGGACCAATACTGGCTGGCAACCCTCCTTGATCCACGTTACAAGGGTAAGGTTGCGGACCTTATCTTGCCATCGCAGAGGGAGCAGAGGATGAAACATCTTCGGGAGGCCTTGCAGAAAGGTCTGTGCAACGCGTTCCCAGAGACTGGGAGGTTACAAACTCCTGTTTCTGGACAACGTGTTGCTGAGGCTTCGGTCAGTCAAAGAAGGAGCGGTGGAGAAGGTGGCCGTCTGACCGATGCGTTCAGACAATTTTTTGGTCCGCAGCCCCAAGGTATGATCGGTTCCAGCAACCATCGCCAGCGTCTGTTTTACATGGTGCAGGAATACCTAGGGGCAAGATCAGACTTGGACACCTTTCCCACCGAAAATCCTCTGGGTTACTGGGTCTTGAGGATGGATCACTGGCCAGAGCTTGCACAGTATGCAATTGAGCTACTGGCCTGTCCTGCATCCAGCGTTCTTTCGGAACGCACATTCAGTGCTGCTGGAGGCGTGGTAACCGATCACAGGGTGTGTCTGTCCACTGACTCGGTCGATCGACTGACCTTCATAAAAATGAATGAGTCTTGGATCACCACCAGCTACCAAGCACCTGATGCTGATGTAACTGAATAATTTTTTTTGAAATCTCAGATCCCTTCAAAGACTGCCTATGCTGATGCTGAGTGACTATTCCTGAGTAATTATCCTCTTCCTCCTCAATCATCACGCTGATAGCTTGTAAGAGCATTTTTGGTTCTGGGCGCCACCACCAGTGCCTAAGGCACAATTTTTCAGCCCCTGTTTAACAGGGGCGTGTAATTACGATTTTTGATGTAATACTTTGCAGCAGGGCTCGTTCCTGCATTCCAACTAGAGTGTCTGTGAGGGGTTGCAGTGTTGTGGCACCAGCACCAGTGCCTAAGGCCCAATTTTTCAGCCCTTGTTTAACAGGGGCGTGTAATTACAATTTTTGATGCAATACTTTGCAGCAGGGCTCGTTCCTGCATTCCAACTAGAGTGTCTGTGAGGGGTTGCAGTGTTGTGGCACCAGCACCAGTGCCTAAGGCCTAATTTTTCAGCTCCTGTTCAACAGTTGCATGTAATTACAATTCTTGATCTAATATTTCACAGCAGAGCCCTGTGAGGGCTTACAGTGTTGTGGCCTCAGCAACACCTAAGGCCCAAATTTCTGCTGAGTATATAGGGCAGGACCCTACTTTCAAACAACTAACTTACAAACGACTCCTACTTGCAAACGGAAGGAGACAACAGGAAGTGAGAATAAATCTACCCCTAGGAAGGGAAATTCTCTCCTGTAAGAGTTAATATGGGAAAAACATTTCTCCTTTCCACTGATGCTTTCCAATCCATTGGGACAAAAAGTGAGGTGAAATCTTCTGAAGAGGAGGAAAGACAGCAAAACAAATGTCACAGGGGTGATAACCCTTCCCTATGTTTTCCAAAAAGCTTAAAAAAGATTTTTTGGCTGGAGCTAAACACGTTAAAAATGTACCCGTTCAAAATTACAAAGAGATTCTACTTAACAACAAACCTACAGCCTGTATACTGCTGTTCAGAGTATATAGGGCCTGGTGGCCCCACACCTTTCCTTATTTTAATTTGGGTGCGGGGTTCCCCTTAATATCCATACAAGACCCAAAGGGCCTGGTAATGGACTGGGGGGTACCCATGCCGTTTGTCTCACTGATTTTCATCCATATTGCCAGGACCCGACATTACATTAAACCCGCAAGCAGTTTTAAATGAGATTTTTTCCTTTAAAAATGACATTTGGTGCAGGGACTGTTCTAAACACGGGAAACACGCGTCACTTTACAGGCATACTATAGACACCCCTCAGGTACGATATTTAAAGGAATATTTCACTTTTTTTTTTTTTTTACTTTAAGCATCATTAAAATCACTGCTCCCGTTTTTAAAAGTTTTTTTTGCATTGATACATGTCCCCTGGAGTAGGACCCGGGTCCCCAAACCCTTTTTAGGACAATACCATGCAAATTAGCCTTTAAAATGAGCACTTTTGATTTCGAACGTTCGAGTCCCATAGACGTCAATGGGGTTCTAACGTTCGTGCGAACTTTCGGTCCGTTCGCAGGTTCTGGTGCGAACCGAACCGGTGGGTGTTCGGCTCATCCCTATTGATGACGTGGTGTGCGCCAGCGTGGTTGCGTGTTATGTTCTCGGCACTGAGGTTTCCATGGACACCTTGGACGCATTACGTCTTCGTCGGCGAGATACTACATTGCTGACACCATGACGCATCTGTGGCACATGATTGGTTGTGCGGCTCACGCGGGCTTGGTTATGCGCTCTTTCATTGCACACAAGTTACGTATGCTGAGTGCAGTGATTCTCCTCATGTCAGTCACATATCATTACACTTTTGTTGACTCCTATTGGTTATGATGTGAGTTGAACACTCCCACTTTTAGCCATAGGGAGGCAAAGTCATTTTCGTGGGCTTTTTGACGGCGCATACACCGCTCAGGAGCTATTTTCACTCTCATACATTTCAGGTACTAGTTTTGTCATTGGTTGTTAGTTTATCACTTTATTATCCTATTGGCTAATCCAATTGAGGCTTGGTTGGACAGAGACAGCTGACCACTCTCCCACCAATAGCAAACCACAGTTTATGCATGTCTAATTGATTGGGATTGATTGGATATTTTTTATAGATATATATATATATATATATATATATATATATATATATATATATATATATATATATATATATATATATATATATATATATATATATATGTGCAATGTGGGGGGCAGTTATAAGCCCCTGTAGATGTCTTATGTGAACGAAATGCGTTGGGCTACGCTTATTGCTCCCCACATTGCTTTTTATTCATTGTGATCACATTTTATTTATTTGTTATTGTGGTTTTAATAAACCTACCTTTTTGATCCACACTATTGGAGCCCCTTCCTCTCTTCTTTTTTTACATCGTTGTTTTTGATGAGAGTTGTTGCTGAGGTTTCTTTCAAAATGTTTGTTCCCTGGTCCGATCGGGCTCACTGAGATCCTTTGGAGCTACCTTCAGAAGACCTTTGACCTCTATTTCCATCCGAGAGTGCCACGGATTTGATTCTCAAGCTTTAACGATTCGGTGTCGCTGACATCCGGGTCCACCTGCTCTGTTAAGAGTACCCATTTGTTTTATTTCCCTGGATTCATCAGTGTGGGTGTTTCACATTATTTCCTGCACGTCAAAGAAGATTCTCCTTTTATTGTCGGAGGACTTTTTATTTGTTTGGTTTTTCCTATTTCCTTGTTGGGATTTGGGGTTAGAGACTCACATTAATATCATTATATATGTTGGACTTTATATATATATTACTTTCACTGTAATGCACTTATTAATAAAAGCATTGTTACAGTTTTTTTTGTTACAAATCTTTAAAGGTTTAATCCCTTATTTAGTACTCTTTTATTTCTTATCCTTATTCTCTTCCCCCCACACCCCCCTTTTTATTTTATATATATATAAAATATATAGATAGTTAGATAGTTAGATTTGCCTCTGTTCCAGCTTGGCTGAGTTGTGTGTAGTTCCACACTGTGCCGGTGGGTGTCGTTGTCACCATGGGCTGGTGTTGGAAAGGCAACGTGTTGAAGCGTATAAGTGCTCCTCTGTCCCGGAGACAACTCGGTGGAGGTGGTCCTCCGAGTTGCATTCTGGGAGAGGGGATTTATTGGACAAACGCCATGTTTAGGGGTTCATTTTCAGCCACCTGCTGGCCCTCCTGGCAGACAGGTATGCGTTAGGAGTACCACCTTGTGGTCCTCCGTGCCGGAGGCCCACATCGCTGTGGTGTGTGGGTGGGCCCAGAAGCCTGTCTGGGGCCTACCACAGCCGCAGAGGAATGGTCCTGAGCTGTCTATCCTGAGTGAAGAAGCTGGACAACCGAGGAGATCCCAGGGGAGGACCCATCATGGAAGGATCATGCAGAGTGCTGGTCTGGAGAGGGGCTTGGTGACTCGGTTGGAGGTCATATCCTGAAGTAATCTTACTGCATAGTACTGCCGGGTTGGCTTAAAGGTTCAAGTACTGTGTCTGACATTCATCGCAAACCAATACATCCTGTGGCAGAGGATCGTACGGGTTTTATTCCAAACAAGTCTGTGGCAGAGACTTTTGTTCGTGCTGCGTGCTGGCTGCTAGGTTAGTGAGAGAAACCTATCCAGGCGGGCAAAGATTGAATACCACAAGAGGAGTACATTCAATTACAAGTGTTCAATTCCAAAGAATGTTCTAAAGAATACTAAGGAAAGGTATTTGAGCTTCCCTGCAACTTTCCTTCTGCCTCTTTCCTGCTACTTCCTATATTACTTGTTCATTAAAGCATTGGAAAATATATTCAAGTGTTTGGTGTCTACATCGTCCAGAGGTAAACTCAACAGGACCCTAGACCCGGTGACGATGAAACAGAGGTATCGAGAGTGAAGGTAAAAGCCTGCTTTAAACCAGCAGCTTCACCAAGACTTAGTGCTATATGTGGGGGCATCGTCAGGGATTTGTTGGCCATCAGTTCTTGCAACCTGGAGAAGTGTTTCATCGGGAGTTTACGGTGAGAGCTGGACTTTGTTAATTTCTCAGGAGAAGAAGAGGTTAAAAGTTGCAGGACTTTATTTTTGACTGCGTAGGCGGTGAGCGCTAGTGAAAGCCCGGGAGCTACGTGATCAGAAGAACAAGTGGGAGGAGCCTAGCCTACATGATACTGCGTGGGACTCGTGTGTGTGTTGGCGCCAGAGAAGAAGAGAGGCCTCATGATCGTGCTGAGAAGATCAGAGTGTGGCCATGTCTTTTTCGGTGATGCAACCAACTGTGGGGCCTAAGATGTTCACTACCAGCACCGCTGCGGGTGCTATGCTGACCGAAACCTTGCTTACGGATACCGGCATATGTCTGAAACCACAGGGGAGGTTTGTCCTTTATACAGTTGGAGATATTGAAGAACTGGGCATGCTTTGCCATAGGTGTGAAGGACTGGTCATACATCTCCCTCCATTTGTTCGCTGCTCGCAATGCAGAGAATATTTGTTTGTGGTGGAGCAACCTACCATGTCACCCTGTGCTTATCGTATGGACTGGGCTACAGGTATCGCCGCAGTAGAAGCTGCTACTACTGCTGAAAAAGAACGGCAGGCCGTGATTTCGCCTGTTGTTACCGAAAGTATTCCTGAGAGAGATACTGCGGTAATTGACTCATCAGCGGACATTACCTTGATTTCCGCATCCACTACGCTTATCCCTGTTGTACCTGTCCAGAGGAAGGTGGGATACGTAAAGGCTTCCCGCAGCCGTGGTCGAGGCTTACCCCAGAGACTGCCCTAACCGGAGAAGTCCACATCAGGAACGGGTGAGAGTTCACAGGGGAATGTATCTGGGACTTTGTGTAGATATTTGCCGGCAGAAGAGTTGAGAGATTCAGAGATAGATTCCATGTCGGATCTCTCCGGTGATGATGATTTATTTGAGACAATGTCATAAGAACTTTTATGGGCTCAGGGTGAAGATGTTAATTCTGCCTTGACTTTCTCAGAATGGACAGCCCTGAATTCTGGGAGAACATCACCTTGTGTGGAGCCACACAGTACTGTCGGGGAGACATTGCCTAAAGTTACTACTTTGTTGCCGACACCCGTTGGGTCTATGGTGAGCAAGTCATTGAACTCTTGTGTGCCCCTGGTTTGGGAAAAAATAGGTCATTGCCCAAACTTACACTTTTACAGAGAATGCTTAACAAGTGTGTGGCCAGGGAATATGGTTTGGAGTTCCCATATGTTACCCAGGACATTATGCAAGAGATTGAAGCCAACCGGGAGCTTTGGTACAGTGAAGCTGTTTGGGACTATTTGTCTGTGCCTAAGCCTTTCCGGAAAACTGGATGTTCTGTTGCTATGGATGAACGCTTCAGTGGATGTTTACACTGGAACTATGGTCGGCACATCTATGCTGACAAAGTGGTCATTTGCAGACCAGGGAAAGATGACATTGTGTACTTTATTACTACAGTGGATAAACTGGGAAAATCACTGACATTGCCAGATCCTCGGTTCTACTGGTGATTATGGATAAAGAACTATGGGGTATGTAGATAGATAGTGTCAGTATTCAGAGATCTTTGTGATCAAGATTTGATGTTCATCTCAGAGTTTCTAAATCCAATGACTTCTTTTTGCTAGCTGGATTTCCTTATTGAAAGGATGTGATTTATCTAAAAAAAAATAGGGATGGACTTATAAAGTTTCTATAGTTTGTTTCTTTAAAAGGAGAAAATATACGGGAAGAAAGTGTCATTATCCTGCTGGAATGAGACTTTGCTCCCAAACTGTTATTAAGGATATTGTACATATTTAGTGTGTGTCTAATGCCTCATACACATGGTCGGATTTTCCGACAGAAAATGTGCGATCGGAGGGTGTTGTCGGACATTCCGACCGTGTGTGGGCTCCATCGGACATTTTCTATCGGATTTTCCGACACACAAAGTTTGAGAGCAGGCTATACAAATTTTCCGACAACAAAATCCGATCGCGTCAATTCCGACCGTGTGTGGCCAGTTCCGACGCACAAAGTGCCACGCATGCTCAGAAGAAATTCCGAGACGGAACAGCTCGGTCTGGTAAAATGAGTGTTCAGAATGGATACAGCACTTTTGTCACACTGCAATATTTTAAATAGTTTAATACAGCGCACTCTGTCCATCTTTATAATGTGAGAAGAATTAAGTATTTGGTACATACAAGTTTTGCTGCTCATATTCACACAGACTTCTCACAAATGTATTTCTTTATTATTTTTCGGGATTCCCTCAATATATTTTGATTTGTCACATCTGACCAAATTTCTTTTTGGTTGTTTTTAATTTTTTTTGTCTTTTTTTGGGTTTGTATTTTTTTCAAGGCTGTGTTTTTATTGTTTTTTTTTTGTGTTTTACTCCATAATATTTTTGTGTGTGTTTTGTGTGTCAAGTTACCACAACACCATTGATATCTTGGATTATTTAATCTCAAGGAGATTGTTTGTTGTTGGTGTCTCTTGTTAATTTCACATTGTATTTTTGAAATGTACCTGCCTCCTCACAAACTGCCCTTTTTGAAGGAAAACACACATAGGCGAGTATAATTGAAACAAAAATTCCTTTATTAAGGGCTCAGAACCAAACAAAGAGGGAGGCAATGCTGGAAAAACATCATAAATTGGTGAAGCCTTTGTCCCCCAGGGCAGACATCAATTCTTTTCCAGCAAAATTGGTGGCCTGAGGAGTCCATATGTAAGGGAGTGCAGTCTGGTCCAGAAGTCCCAGAGATCTGGAAAGCAGCAGATGACATTTATGTTCCCAGGCTGTGGTACTACAAGAGGCTGCATATTTTGCCAGAGCAGACTGAACCCAGGTCATCACTCTCTGGTCTTCCTTCCATGCTTCCTTCCCAGCTGTGGCTCTGGTGTTGGAGATGTGGCAGGAGGAGGAGCAGGACCTGGAGGAGGAGGAGTAGGACCTGAAGGAGTAGGACCTGGAGTAGGACCTCGAGGAGGACCATGGGTGAGGTCACAAATGTGGGTAGCACATGTTATTTGACCCCTCAACCCCTTATTGAGAGCTTCCAAAATTAGGAACTTACATAGGAGTCGTTGGGCCTCCTCCATATACATCATTTTGCAGGAAGTTATGCCAGAAAAGTCCTCCTCCACAGTGTGGGGGGTTCTCAGGGCCTCTATATCCTTCCAAAAGAGGCCTATGGCAGCCTCCTCCAGGTTACTCCTCTTCCTGGCACTTTGTCTTTGCAGGTGTAGGGGAGGGACTTGGATATCAGGCAGCCTGCTTGGCCCAGCCACCTCCTGGCTGAGACTTCCCTGTGTATGAAAAAGGGACATGGTTTTAGTTTTTGCTTCATCAATCACAATCAGAAATTAGTACTCCAAACATCTATTTAACATCATTAATTGGACAACCAGAAATATTTAGAGGAATGCTATACCTGGCTCAATCTGGGCTCCTCCACATGTTGCTGCCTGGAAGGCCCAGGTTGGGCGTCAGACGCCTCAGCTGGGGGGGAAGGAAGCGTGGAAGGAAGAGTGGAGAGTGCTGGCCTGGCTTCAGTCTGACCTGCCAGAAAATGCAGTGTGTCATAGTACCAGAGTCTGGGGACATAAATGTCATCTGCTGCTCCTGATCTCTGGGAATCCTGGACCTTCTTGTGCTACCTTAGATAAGTGCTCCTCATGCCACCAATTAGGATCTTCAAATAGGTCATGTCTGCCGTGGGGATCAACGTCTTCACAAATTCCAACAAATTATCCAGCACTGCCTTCCTCTTTGTTTGGTCCTTATATTTAGGGTGATTTATCTGCCACAGACAAGGCAGCTCCCTGAACATATCAATGAAGATTGGCATAAAGTCCTTATCTTTCAAGATATCCATTTTCACTGCAAGACACAACACAAGACAAACCCTAATGTCAGCCTAAAGTCTTCTAAACTTGTGCAAATACAGGCCTCAATCTAGAAGCAGTATAGGCCCATTGTTAAATCTTACCTTCGCTATCACGATTGGCGCCTCCGTTACTCCTTCCTCCGCTCACAGATGGTACGTACTATGCATGCCCGTTACACTTTATAGACACTGCGCATGCATGAAACTCCGCCCGCCCCTGACGTTCTATACCCCACCCCTTCTCGTTTGGTGCAGTGGGGGAAGAGCACATGGCGGAGTCAGAGCAGGTGTCTGATAATTACGCCAACGAGGAGGAGGAGGAGGAAAGCCCGGAGGCAGAAACATCCCGATCCAGAAGGAGATGATTTAAGGCATCAAATATGTCCTTTGGGGAGATGTTGGAGATGGTCGACATAATGAAGAGGGCCGACTATGATGTGAAGTATGGACCTTACCCCAAACCCAATGTCCGAAAGGCCAAGATCATGGCGAAAGTGGTCAAAAGTCTGCACCGGAATTTCGGGGTACGTAGATCGAAAGATCAGCTCAGGAAGCGGTGGTCGGACCTGAAATTAAGAGAGCACGAGCAGTACAGAAAGATCCGGAGAGTGCTGCAAAAAAGTAAGTAGTTGTGCTGTGTTCCTATTCTTTTTATGTTTATTATGTTCGTGCTGCTCCATGTGCTTTTCTTAACTGTTGTCCAGTTTAAAATGGCAACTTTCATGTTCATGGGCACATTATTCGTTCGTATCAAACATTGTTAGTTCGGCCTAGAAAACACCATGGTTTTGGCCATATGCATTTGGCCACATTTTTTAGGGCCTACTTATCTGAAACGAATTTGGTTGTGTAGATGTGTTTGTAACTAGAATGAAATGCAAACTAGATTCTGTGTAAGGAGAGGACACTCAGCAACAGTTTTCACATCTGGACACTGGAGCACTAGTGTGGGACACAAGAACAACCTTTTTATTAGGGGGTCCCATACAGGTGCTCCAGTGTATACTATAGGGGTGTCTCCATCTGTGAAGCTTGTACAAGACAGGTAAAGTATTCAAGCTTGACAAAGGACAAGAAAAATGCTACATCTTGGAACTCTGGCCACACAAAAAATTGTACCCCATTTACAAACAATGTTTCATATTTATAGTTCTGCCATCAAATATCTGTGTGCTAAGTATACCTTTTTTTTTTACATAGGGGAGAAAAGACTCGGAGGACACCCCTCATCTGAGGAGACCAGAGACCCCCCACCTCTGGAAGAAGGGGAAATCCACCCCAGACAAACAGAGCAGGAGGAGGAAGACGTGGTGGAAATTGGCACCACAACAGGTGAGTGTCTGCAACCACAGGCTCAGGTAAGAGATGGATGCCGGCATATTTATAATACATGTTTTTTTTTTTGTTTCTATCTTTTTAGGTGATTGTGATGTTGTGGATCCAGATCCTTTCACCTCGGAAAGTGCACAGATCCTGATCGGGGAGATCATGGGGTGTAATAGGGACTTGGAAAACATCAAGCAAAACATCAATGATGTTCTTCAAAAAAATAAGAACATAATTGTTGTTTTGGGGAGAGTTTAAAACCCCTCCAAATCCCTTTGTTTTTTGTTGTGCTATAATTTTTTAACATTTTTTGTCAAATTGTAGAAAAGCCAAATTTTGAAGAGGCACACAGTGTGTCAACATGTGCTATCTGCCATCACGGGAGATCAATGGACGCGTTTTGGGGGTGCAACCCCTTCCTCAATAATAAAGTAGCTGTGAGGAAGGGGTTGCACCCCAAAACACGTCCCTTGATCCCCCCGTGATGGCACGTAGCACATGTTGACATTCGGAAATTTGTGTGCATCTTCAAAATTTGGCTTTTCCGGGGTTGACTTCACCCCATCTGAACGCAATATCAAACACAGTTTGTAAATACTCATGTCTGATATTGCCTTCAAGTTCTACCAAATGTGAACTTTGTAATTTCAAGATTTGTGTCTTTCTTGTTGGTTTTAAACATGCCTGTTTTATCTTAAAGTGGGGTTCCACCCAAATTTTGAACAATATCTGTATGTATTCTCTTCCTTGCCTAGATGCTGACATGACGTTTAAAAAAATTTAAATCGCCGTAATTACCTTTTATTTTTCTATTCTTCTTTGCACTTCCTGGTTCTCCTCCCATGGGAGTAGGTGTGTTTCTAGCCTCTCCCAGACTCCTGGGAGCTAGTCTCAGGCTTCCCAAGATGCCACTGAGCATGTGCGGGAACGAGCAGTGAATGCTGGGAGCACAGCATTCACCACATCCAGGAAATAAATGCTTGTGGGCTTCAAATGCCCACAAGGAAGATGGAAACCGCCTGCAGTGAATAATATAAGTTATTCTTTCCGACGAAATCTGACACAGGCGGACATATTACACACAATATGTGAGTATGTAATGCTGAGAAGAAAAGTTTGTGAATGAACTCAAAAAAAAAAAAACGATAGATAGGTGGACCCCCGCTTTAAATGGACATTTCTACTTTTTCTAATGTGACCCCAAAAATTGTTATACAACAAAAATGTTGGTTTGTTTTAAAAACCTTTTCAAAATGCACATGTGATTGTGCAGGTATTAAAAAGATTGTTAATCAAGAATGTGTGGATTATTGTCTCAACGCCACAACACTTTTGTGGTGCTCTAATTGGTGATTTCTGTGACAATGGGTGTTATTTCCTAAGGGCAAATCCACTTTGCACTACAAGTGCAGTTTCAAGTGCACTTGTAGTGCAAAGTGTCTTTGCCTTTAGTAAATAACACCCAACAGTGCTTTGGAAGGTTACACAATCACGCCATTTTCAGGACTCACCACATTTCTGTCAGGGTCAGCTAAAACAAACACAAGCAGTAAATGTCATCAAAGATTTGCTTTTATTTATTTGAAAAAGGTTTCACACATTGTTTTGCATATTGATAGCCCCCCTACCCGCAAAGAATTCAAGGCATCTTAGCCGGACATCATGGGCACTCAGGGGGGGCAAGCCAGGATGGCCACTTTCAAGCGCCGTCAGGGTTGGTTCATTTTGAATTCTGGCCTCAGGTCCAACTGAGCCAGCATAGTTGGCAGAATGTTGCCGTAAAACATTGTGTAGAACACAGCACACCACGATAATGTGATTCAGTTTGTACTCCGCCATATGTATGGGTGTAACAAATAGGCGGAACCGGCTGGCCATGATTCCAAACATGTTCTCCACCACTCTTCTGGCTCTGGCCAGCTGGTAATTAAAAACCCTCTGGTTCGGGGTGAGGGTCCTCATCGGGAATGGCCGCATAAGATGGTCCCTCAGCGCAAAAGCTTCATCCGCAACGAAGACGAATGGGAGTCCTTCCACATTGTCTTCTGGAGGTGGCAAGTCCAAGCTGCCATTCTGGAGATGCCTGTAGAACTCCATCTGGGTGATGACTCCACCATCGGATATCCGGCCATTCTTCCCCACGTCCACATACAGGAACTCATAAGTAGCCGACACCACCGCCAACATCACAATACTATTGAACCCCTTATAATTATAATAGTACGACCCCGAGTTGGGTGGTGGGATGATGTGGACATGTTTCCCATCAATTGCCCCTCTGCAGTTAGGAATGTCCCACCGCTGGGCAAAGTGGGAGGCCACAGTCTGCCATTCCTGTGGCGTGGAAAAACTGTGGAGTAAAAAAAAAAAAAAAAATTAGTCTTTTTGCACATAAACATGGAAAGCAGATTAGACACAAACATTCTTGGCCAACATCAAGATACCATTTATTTATGGGAATTTTTAAAGACCAAAGTATACACCAAAGGTACACCATTCAGATCCCCCCCCCCTCTCATGGGCCATTTCTAACATTATAGGGGGAGGAAACTCATGGACAGGTAACCCTCTCCACTTCATTGAGAGATGAATGCCTATATAATGTGTATTACTTTGAACAGACCCTCCTTAGTTACACTATTGGCAGCCCACTGGTCAGGTAAGAAGTGTCATAATACAAAGATATAAATACACACTGTACACATTTGAGCACATTTGGACATTCTGCTATTACCTATCAAGATAATAATAGGATACCAAAACTTTAAACAGTACCATTTGAAAGTATACAGGCAGGCCCTTGCACTACATGCTTTGGGGAATTCATCCATAAATCTGAGCACAAAAGAGACGGGTATAGTGTGTATGGGTTTGGCAAAGTCAGCAGATAGAGGATTGAGGATAGATAGAGAATTGTTATCAGCTGACTTAGCAGTTGGGGGGAGGGAGGGTTCAAAATGATTTGGGGACACCCAAAAAAAGCCTCTGGCACTCTGCCTGAATTTGAAGCACCAATCACATTTCAAAACATTTTAGGGGTGTTTGGGGTAAAGCACTACTATGGAGCTGATAAAATACATTAAGTGACTACATGAGGCGAATATAGGGCAGGAGACCATGCTGGGGAGGTAAGTAAAGGCAAATATGTATGAAGGCCAAAAAAATAATTACATAAAAATCCAGCATGAATGAGGACAAAGGGGACATTCACAGCATAATACAATCATGGTAATTAGGGAATGAGGAAAGAAATACAATATATTAGCAAACATTATATACAATAAAATGTGATATTAAAGGATAAAAATCTTACCTTCATATACTCCTTCTGCGGGACCTGGATAATGGCAGAACAGGTCTCTGGGATAATGATCCCCAGAGCCTGGGGGGAGATGCCTGTTGAGAACTTCAAGTCCTGCAGGCTTCTCCCCGTCGCCAAGTACCGCAGGGTGGTGACGAGCCTCTGCTCCAGAGTGATGGCTTGCCTCATGCAGGTATCCTGCCTGCTAATATAGGGGGTCAGCAAAGCCAACAAATGGTGAAATACGGGGTCCGTCATCCGGAGAAAGTTCCTGAAATCATCAGGATTATTCTCACGGATCTCACTGAGGAAAGGCATATGACAGAACTGGTCACGCTGAAGCAACCAATTCTTGGTCCATGAACTCCTCCCCACTCTGTTCATGGACTGGACTTGTGTCAAGGTCAGGACCCCAACACCAAGCCCCCGCACAGCATGAACTCTACGAGGAGTACGTATACGCAACATGGCTAGAAAACGGTCGGCTGCTCAGAACGAAGTAACAGAACGCACTGAAGAACAGCAAGGCCTGTGAAGAGCGACCTGAAAAACAGTAACAAACGAACAAGAACAGAATGACAAGAGTCACGCGTCACTTGCTGCACGCACTGAAGAGCAGATACAAACCCACAAGCACAAACTGAACAGCAGAAAACGATCTGAAAACCACAAGTCTGAAAAATTGCGAATCGTCTCTCACCAAACTTTTACTAACACGAGATTAGCAAAAGGAGCCCAAAGGGTGTCGCGCTTGGTTCTGAACTGGCCTTTTCTAGTCTCATCGTACGTGGTGTACGTCACCGCATTTTTGGCGATTGGAAATTCCGACAACTTTGTGCGACCATGTGTACGCAAAACAAGTTTGAGCCAACATCCGTTGGAAAAAATCCATGGATTTTGTTGTCTGAATGTCCGATCAATGTCCAATCGTGTGTATGGGGCATTACTTTGTTTTTTTTCAGGAGCAATTGGATCCTCCATCAAGCTGTTAGGATTTTCAGCTAGATAGATAGTGGGGTTGTGACAGTATTAATGTGGTTTTGTTTACGGCTGTGAACATATTGTTAAAAGAAAAATGTTGAAATTGTAATATCTCTCAACTGTCTTCTTCTCTTCTTTACTTTAATCCAAGTTTTAAGCTCAAATACCTGCTCCCAGGCTTGGGAGTTATTATTTTTTTTTTTACAGACGTTGAGGACAACGTCTATTGTAGTGGGGGGAGTATGTAGCGCTGGTAGATTTTTAATCTACCGCTGATAGGTAAATTTTGTGGGTTACTTGTTAGGTGAAGTTAGATTTGCCTCTGTTCCAGCTTGGCTGAGTTGCGTGTAGTTCCACACTGTGCCGGTGGGTGTCGTTGTCACCATGGGCTGGTGTTGAAAAGGCAACATGTTGAAGCGTATGAGTGCTCCTCTGTTCCAGAGACAACTCGGTGGAGGTGGTCCTCCGAGTTGCATTTTGGGAGAGGGTATTTATGGGACAGACGCCATGTTTAGGGGTTCGTTTTCAGCCACCTGCTGGCCCTCCTGGCCGGCAGGTATGCGTTAGGAGTACCACCTTGTGGTCCTCCGTGCTGGAGGCCCACGTCGCTGTGGTGTGTGGGTGGGCCCAGAAGCCTGTCTGGGGCCTACCACAGCCGCAGAGGAATGGTCCTGAGCTGTCTATCCTGAGTGAAGAAGCTGGACAACCGAGGAGATCCCAGGGGAGGACCCGTCATGGAAGGATCATGCAGAGTGCTGGTCTGGAGAGGGGCCTGGTGACTCGGTTGGAGGATGTATCCTGAAGTAATCTTACTGCATAGTACTGCCGGGTTGGCTTAAAGGTTCAAGTACTGTGTCTGACATTCATCGCAAACCAATACATTCTGTGGCAGAGGATCGTACGGGTTTAATTCCAAACAAGTCTGTGGCAGAGACTTTTGTTCATGCTGCGTGCTGGCTGCTAGGTTAGTGAGAGAAACCTATCCAGGCGGGCAAAGATTGAATACCACAAGAGGAGTGCATTCAATTACAAGTGTTCAATTCCAAAGAATGTTCTAAAGAATACTAAGGAAAGGTATGTGAGCTTCCCTGCCTCCTTCTGCCTCTTTCCTGCTACTTCCTATATTACTTGTTCATTAAAGCATTGGAAAATATATTCAAGTGTTTAGTGTCTACATCGTCCAGAGGTAAACTCAACGGGACCCTAGACCGGTGAAACAGAGGTATCAAGAGTGAAGGTAACAGCCTTTAAACCAGCAGCTCCACTGAGAGTTAGTGCTACATATATATATATATATATATATATATATATATATAATATATATATATTTTATCTTTTTTATCTCCCTCAAAAATGGCCCATTCTGAGTAAGGGAAATGTCCTACATTGATATCCCATAATACCAAGGGCCTCAATATCTCTGAAAAAGATCCTAACTATTAAGGGAACTTGCAAGAGCTAAACCTAAGAGAGTTTACCTTCAGGAAACCCATTTTAAAAGAGATAAAATCTCAAACCTGCTAACTAAATATTTCACAAAAGGTTTTCCATGTCAATAATCCTCTGGCCAAAACAAAGGGAGTTACTATATTATTAGGTAAGGACTCTAACTTCTCTGTCTCCGAACAATTGGCTGACCCAGAAGGTAGATTCCTCTTTCTTAAGGGATCCCTTAATGGCCAACAAATGACCCTCGCTAATGTATATTTCCCGCATCGTTTTGCCAGAGGCTTTTGGACAAATTGAAATGGTTTTCAGAGGGAATGATAATTCTAGGTGGAGACTTTAACATCCCACTTAATCCGCTACAAGACACATCTAATGGTCAGACTTCAATTGCCTATAAGACATTTAAATGTATTAAACAATACTGAATTCTCTAACATTAATGGATCCTTGGAGACTGTTAAATCCCAGTGAGAAGGATTTTACATTCTACTCAATACCACATAACAAATATTCGAGAATAGACTACCTTTTCATTACACAAAGAGATATTACCTTGCTGATAGAGGCTAAAATTGGGTTTCAGTCTGTTTATGATCAGGCACCCATCGCTCTCACTCGACCCTAAAAAAAAAACAAAAAAAAAAAACATGCAACTGGAGACTAAACCCATCTCTGCTCCTGAAACCTGATATTCTTATTCAGGTAACAGAAGCAATTAAAACGTACAGTACTTCTCTTTGAACTGTAATAATGAAACATCCCCCCTTATGACATGGAAGCACACAAATGTGTGATAAGGGGTGAATTCATTAAATGGGGCTCTCACCTTAAAAACACCTTCGAACTACATGTGGAACACCACCAGTATAAATTGCTTAGGCATCACTTTAACACCTAAGGCAGAGAAATTGTTCAAAGCAAATTACTCCATATTCTTAGATAAACTACACCCCAAACTCCATGATCTAGCAAAAACAGAATTATCCTGGTCCGGGAGACTGGCAGCCTTTAAAATGGTACTGTTACCACAATTTCTATACCTTTTTAGGACCATCCCTATCCCAGTGCCTAACATCTTCTTTATTAAAGCCCAATCTATGATCAATAGATATCTTTGGCAAGGAAAGAGGGTGAGGTGTGCATTCTCCAAACTAATCAATACTAGGAAGGCGGGAGGAGTGGGCTTAGTAGTACTTAAAGACTACTACATTGCCTCAATATTGGCGCAAATTAAAACATGGTTCCCCCAAAGCCCCAATACCAGATGGAAAGAATTGGAAAATATACAACTTAAAGGTGGCTATCTTTATTACTTTCTTCTTACTAGCCAACAATATACCTCTAGATACGCATCACTTTCTCCCACCATCACAGCATCACTTTATGCCTGGAGAGCTTTGTTAAACACTCCATCTCAGGACTCCATTACCTCCATGTTATCAATGCCTATCAATAGCTTGACACACATCATACCTGACTTAAACGTCTCAAGCTGGGTGGAAAAAGGGATAGAAAAAAATTGAAGATATGATGATATCTCCAACCTTCAGGTCCTTACAAATAGAATACAACCTAGCTAACTCAGAATATTACATATACCCTAGAATTACACATCTACTACGCTCCAACTTGAAAACAAATATTGAGATGCAATGGAGAGTACTCCATTACTACACAAACCTACCACCAAGATTAAAGGTATATCGTTGTTCTATAATATACTGAAAAATAAGGATATGCCCTTGAAAACAACTCATATGATTGCCTGGGAGAAGGACTTAGATACCTCTTACTCCCAGGAACAATGGCGAAAGGCACTTCACATTACGTACGCTGCGACAAAGAGTGTAAACTTATGGGAATTATCGTAGAAAATCCTCTTCAGATGGTATCTGACGCCCCATAGAATAGCTAAATTCTCACCACAAAGTTCCAATACCTGCTAGAGGAACTGTGGTGCTGTGGGAAAATTGTACCATATAATCTGGCCCTACTATAATCCCCTTTTGGAAAGGTGTATATGGAGTAATTTCACAAGTATTGAATATTAAAGTGCCCATGTCGCTGGGAAATGCAATTTTATCCTTAGACATAGAGTTAATTCCACCAGAATACAGGACCATAGCCATGCACATTCATCTGAGTGCATGATTAACGATAATGCGCCATTGGAGAGTTCAACAAACCCCGTCTTTACATGAAGTAATAAATACGACTAACATTCACGCAGCTTACGAGATGTTATATGCATCAACCCAAAACAATTACAGTAAAGCCCAAAAAATATGGGAAAAATGGGTAGATTGGTACACAATGAAACATAAGACCTAAATGTATCACCTATAAACCATACTGTACTACCAATGGAAAGTAACTATCTGACTGTGTTTTTCTTCTTCTTTTCCTAATTTTATTTTATATGATTTTATACTTTTATATTTTATAGTTCTTACTTTTTTCTTTTTTGAACTCCAATGTCTTTTTCATATACTGCTTAGTCTAACACTAGACATTATCTAACAATGAAAACAATACAACAACCCCCAAAAGAGGGCTGGGGATCGCCGCTCTCCTCCTGAGCGCAGTATGTTCCCAGTTGAGGTGCCTGGGCAGGGGAGTGGTGTTCCTCACTCTTGATCTAACAAGATATACTTTATATATCACATTTTTTATCTTGGTTTACATGTCTATTGTATACAGACTTTGTTATAGAATAATCCTCAAGACTGTGTAATAAGCTGAAGAAGTGCATGTCTGAGTGACTATTTTTCTACATGTTTTTTCACTTATGTTCTGTAAAATATTCAATAAAAAAATATTGATTTAAAAACACCTTAGAACATAACATTTCCCCTTTTTCTGCCGCTAACTCACGTCTTGAATCTCAACATAAGCAAACACTCTCTGTTTTATCAGCTACAGAGTTATTGGAAGCTAGGAGAGAACTTCAGTCTATCCTAGAAAATAAGACAAGATGCTTACTTTTCTTCAAAAAACTACTCTACTACGAGCTAGGTAATAAAAGCGGAAAATTCCAGAGCTTTACAAGACTCAAACACCATAGAAAATATCCTTTGTATATGCTCCAAAGACGGTACTTTGGAATACTCAACAGACAACAATTCCATAATTTCTATTCAAAACTCTATGACCTGCCCACTAGCCACAAGCCAAATAACCTACAGGGAGACCGGAAACATATCATAGCAGAATTTCTAAAACAAAGTTCCTTACCATCTCTACACCCAGACGAGATCCAAATTCCAGAATTTTCAATGCAATACAATGAACTAATTCAAGCCATCAAAGATCTTAAACCAGGCAAAAGCCCAGGTCCAGATGGCTTAACATCTCAATACTATAAGACATTCATAGACATTCTGAAATTTCCTTTACTAGTGAACTGTAACTATCTGGACACTCAGTACAAGATTCCTGAACCTTTTCTACAAGCTCACATCACAGTTATACCAAAAGCAAAGACCCCAAAGAATGCACAATTTAAAGACCAATCTCCCTCCTCAATATTGATCTAAAACTTTTAGCAAAAACCTTAGCAAACCGCCTCAGTCCCCTTCTTCTGAAAATGAATGGTCCAGAACAGGTAGGCTTTATGCCGGGGAGAGAAGCCAGAGATAATATCTCTAAAGCACTTACCTTACCTCTACCGATGTGGAGAAGGCCTTTGACCGAGTGGCATGGGATTATATGTTCGCAAAATGCAAAGATCTGGGACTACAAAAAAAGATGATATCTTAGATATCCACTCTTTACTCTCTGCCAACTGCAAAAATTAAGTTCAATGGCACATTATCAGAAACTATAACAAAATAAAAATGGTACCAGGCAGGGTTGTCCCCTTTTATTTATTATCTCACTAGAACCCTTCATTCGCACTATAAATCAAAATTCATCCATTCACGGCTTCAAACTAGCTAACAGGGAATTTAAATCTGCAGCTACTATTTTTTTTTGACACAACCTCATATTTCCATCCCCAATCTCTTAGATAGTTTCAAGACATATGGTTACATTTCAAACCTAAAAATAAATTATAGTAAGTCTGAAGCTTTAAATATCTCCTTACCTGAAGATACCTTAAAAAGAGCCAAACAAACCTGCTCTTTTAAATGGGAAAATAAAGCCCTGAAATACTTAGGAATATGGCTTACCCCCAACCCTAGGGATTTATTTGAACAAAATTTTACCCCGCTTTTAAAGAATATTACAAAAGACTTAAAGAAATGGCACTCGGGCGGCTTCTCGTGGTTGGTTTGAAAATGGTTTTCTTCCCTAGACTACTTTATTGCATGCATGCACTACCAATCAAAATCCCATCTGTCTTTTTTAGATGTTTGCAACATGTACAGTGCCAATTTGTATGGGCCCACAAAAAACAAGATTAAGCTTCAACACAATAACAGGCTCTAAAAATCCAGGAGGTATGGGACCGGATTTTAAACGTTACTATGCCACCCATATCACAAGGGTTATAGACTGGCACTGTCATGATGCAAACAAAGATTGGGTAGTTATTGAGACCCAATATCTCCAACAGCATCCCTTCATAGGTACCACCTTACAGGTCTTCCACGTAACCTCTCTCAATTTTGAACTAGCATCTATTCCAGGCCCTCTCACCTGAATAGCAGATAACCCAGAATTTAGCCCAGCAGTACAAAAAAGTTATTTCCTCTACTTTCGGTGGCTCCCTGTTCCGCTCTCAAAACACTGACTATGTGTGGTTCTAAATGGACAGCTAAACACTTGTCAGAGACTCCAGTAAACGGAAGCCCAATGCTTGATTTGTCTACTGAAGTAATCCAACTTTATTTTAGTTTTAAGTTTTTGTGAAACTGCAATACAATACAATAACAAGATATCAGTACACATAGAATAACTAATCTAGCATAAATGACAGATGACACAACAGAAAGACACTTACAGGTGATGATGTCTCAAGCCCCTTGGGAGAGAAACAGACATGCTGCATCCATGTAGAATGACAATCTAAAATGGCTGAAGAACTTCCTGAACTAAAGGTCACATCTTGTATGAGAAATTTACCTGACTGAAGATAAAGCTGCTACAGACTTTGGCCACTAGATGGCAGTGGTAAACTACACAATCTATATAAGTAATTATAACGTAATTAGCTTGCAAAGGCAACACACTCCCTGTCTGATATAATACATTATATCACTACTTATACATATCTACTGTACAGGGAAAAACACACTCATAAGAAAATACGTTCCCGTCTAGAACTGGTAACATAAACTAAAACATGAGTCCACAATATTGTGTCTCTTGGCTATGGTACTTCAAGCTGGAACCCCACATGAAGAAATAGTTTTGTCCTTAAACCCATCTTCAGATTGGAGAAGCCGCACTAGGCCAAACTATCTCCAATGCCAATTGTAATCCACAGGATGAATTTTAACTCTTGGCGAAAGTCACATCTGAAAGCTGTCAGTGACAAGCTCTATATTATGTATTGTGTCAACAACATAACAGAAATACCTGTTCAAAGGAGAACAATGACATCCGAAACTGGTCTGGCGTACACTTTAACAGTCCCTTGTTTTGTCACTTTGACTTCAACCTTTCTGACATTACCATCTTTACTTGGCAACGTATTAGTGACAATTCCCATAGGCCAGTTGTTTCTGCTTTCTTGACCATCTTTCAATAACACAACATCTCCAACTTTAACATTGGGACTGGTCTTATCCCATTTCCTGCGACTTTGTAAGGTAAACAAGTAATCTCTCCTCCATCTCTTCCAAAACGTATCAGCCAGACACTGGACTTGTTTCCATTGCTTTACATGAAGTTCTGTTGTACTAAAATCTCCACGAGGGGCAGACACAGAGTCTACCTTTTGGGTCAAGAGCAGAGCAGGAGTGAGAACTGTTGGATTATCTGGATCTGTAGATATTGGTACCAAAGGTCTTGCATTAATGATGGCCATAACTTCTGCCACGAAAGTACTCAAAGTCTCATGAGTCAAACGAGTAGGTTTAGCTTGGAGTAACATTGCATCCAAAATGCGCCTAGCTACACCTATTAACCTTTCCCAAGCACCTCCCATGTGAGATGAGTGTGGAGTGTTAAAGATCCATGTGCATCCTTTGTCTTCAAGATAGTCTAGAAGTTCTACATCATTTGAACATATATGCAGTTCCTTGCATGCTCCTACAAAATTAGTACCTCTGTCCGAGCGAATTAACTTAGCTGGACCACGAACAGAAAATAGTCTTCTTAGGGCGTTGATAAAACTGGATGCTGACATGAACTCAATCAATTCTATATGCACTGCTCTTGTAGAAAGACATGTGAAAAGAACAGCCCAATGTTTGTTGTCAGCGCTACCTCCTCTAGTTCGGCGTGTTACAACTGCCCAGGGACCAAACACATCAACACCCACACTAGTGAATGGAGGCTCAGGATTGATTCTATCTTTTGGTAACTCTGCCATCTTTTGGCTTTCCAATCTCCCTCTGAGCTTACAACACATGACACATTTGTGAATGATTGCAGACACTAGACGTTTTCCACCAAGAATCCAGAAACTTGCAGCTCGTATTGCACCTTCTGTTATGTGGCGCCCTTGATGAACTATTTGATCGTGATAATGTCTTACAATCAAAGTAGCAATATGGTGATCATGAGGAATGATGACAGGCTGCTTCTCCTCATCTGACAGCGTGGCAAAGGATAAACGGCCACCTACTCTCAATGGTCCATCTTGATCTATAAAGGGACTGAGTTTTGTAAGACGGCTATGTTTTGGAAGCGTCTTTTGTAGTTCAATGCAGTCATATTCTTTCCTAAAATATGTATGTTGTACAGAAGAAATTATGACTGTCTTGGCTTGTGAAAGTTCTTCTAAACTGACTCTTTCATGGAAAACTCCCCAGCTTCTGGGTCGATCATCATTGGTTTTCTTCTGGAAGCTTTTCGCAACATGAATTAGTCTTGCTATGACCCTGTTTAGTCTCCTCCAGCTGGAAAATCTTTCGAAGCAATGTAACTGCAGTCTAGTGTCAACAGCTTTAGTGCTGAAGCTTACTACTTCTGACCTAATTTCAGGATCAGCTTCGGGTTCCACTAAAGAGTAAACACTGGTGTTATCAGGATTATCTACAACTGTCTGATACAGAAAATGTGGGCCTGAGAACCATATAGAGTCCTGAAGGCAAGCTATCTGTGTAGGCCTGGTAGCATAATCTGCAGGATTTTGTTCTGAGGGCACATAGAACCATTGCTCTGGACAGGTTGCTTGTCTGATCCTATTCACCCGATTGGAAACATATAAGAAGAATCTCTTGGTAGTGTTACAGATATAGCCCAAGACTGTTTTACTGTCTGTAAAGAATTTCACAGCATCTAGGCTTAGGTCCATCTCATCTCTCACTAGCTCATACAGTTCGACCGCTAGTACAGCTGCACATAACTCTAGGCGTGGAATTGTATGTGCCGGCCTAGGACTCAGTTTGGATTTTCCCATAACAAATCCAACATGACAGACATTTCCTGCATTGTTTACCTTCAAGTAAGCAACTGCACCTATTGCTGTAACAGATGCATCTGAAAAAATGTACAGTTCTCTTTTGCAGGCTTGTGACAATGAAACAGGAATATAACATCTGGGTATTTGTAAACATTGTAAGGCTTGTAAAGACTCTGTCCATTGGACCCAGTCATGGAGTCTCTCCTGTGGAAGTAAGGCATCCCACTCACTTTCTCCACTTGACAGTTCACGAACTAAGGCCTTACCTTTTATGGTGACAGGTGCTACAAACCCAAGAGGATCGTAGAGACTGTTCACAGTGGATAGAATTCTGAAGAAACCTGAACAACAAAACAGTCCTTCTCTATATCCCAGCTTAGGCCTAAACTCTTCTGTAAAGGAAGGGTGTCTCTTCCCAGGCAAAGGTCTTTGAGATCCTTAGCTCTGTCTTCTGCGGTGAAAGCTTCCATGACTTGTTTGCTGTTAGAAGCTATCTTATGTAGTCGCAGATTAGACTCTGCCAGCATTTGTTTTGCTTTGTTAAGAATGTTGATTGCCCCTTCAGGTGTGCTAGCTGAAGCAAGTCCATCGTCTACATAGAAATGTCTCATCACAAGGCATTTGGCATCTTGACCATAATGTTCTGCACCTTTCTGGGCAGCTTTGCGCATGCAGTATATGGCAACAGCAGGAGAAGGGCTATTACCAAAAACATGCACCCTCATTCTATACTCTGTCACCTCTTTATCTGTGTGGCTATCCTTGTACCACAGGAAACGCAGGTAATCACGATGGTCCTCTCTCACTAGAAAACAATAAAACATCTGTTGCACATCCCCTATGAAGGCAATAGGCTCTTTCCTGAAACGTAAGAGGACACCCAGAAGTGTGTTGTTTAGATCTGGGCCACTCAGCAGAACATCATTTAATGAAACACCTTCATGTTGAGCACTGGAGTCGAACACAACTCTTATTTGTTCTGGCTTGTGTGGATGGTAAACGCCAAACATTGGCAGATACCAGTGTTCTTTACCTTCGTCCAGAAATGGTGCTACTTCGGCATGATTGTTGTCAAGCATCCTTTTGATGAATTCTGTAAAGTCTTTTTTCACTTCAGGTTTTCTTTGCAAAGTTTTACGTAGTGCGTTCAGGCGCTTCATGGCTTGCTCTCTGTTACTAGGTAAATAACACCTGGGTGTGCGAAAAGGTAAAGGAGCTACCCAATTATTGTTTTCATCTTGGAAAGTCTCTTTATCCGTGATATTGAGAAAGGCTTGATCATCTATGGACATTGCTTGTTTATCATCATCTTTTGTTCGCTGGAACACTGAGTTCCCTAAAGTGTCAGTCTTCATGCCACTACTAATGTCTCTATTGTAATTAGGAGAGTCACAGTATGGTTTTAGGGTTTCTTTGATGACAAAGCTGTTCTGACATGGACTAAGAAGGGACGTGCGCCCATTCACTAGCACAGATGTCTTTGAAGTGTTGATGCTTTCAGGCCGATGTGTTGCTCCTAGACAAACTTCTCCTACTATAACCCACCCTAGGTCAAGTCTTTGAGCATAGGGGGCATTAAAGGGCCCATTAATTTGTTGGCGTACCTTATGTACCTGTAGAATGTCTCTTCCAAGAAGTAGAAGAATAGAGGCATCTTTCTGGATAGCTGGAATAAGGTGTGATATCGAATTGAGATGAGGATGATGAAGGGCCACTTCTGGTGAAGGTATCTCTGCTTTATCGTCTGGTAACATATCACACTCTATCAAGGTGGGAAGTGAGAGATGGACTCTCTTGTCAAGAGACTCGATAGTAAAGTCGGTAGCTCTTCTTCCTGAAGTTTCCATCACTCCTGCACATGTCTTTAGGGTGTATGGAACTGCACTCGATGTAATGTTGAAAGCATCAAAAAAGTCTGACCTTGCCAGTGACCTGTTACTCTGTTCATCCAGAACCACATACATCTTAACTGCTTTTTGCTTTTCCCCTGTGGGGTACACTGTTGCTAGGCAGATCTTGGAACGTGAACGTAGAGTTATACTGTCACCACAGATTTCCGTGCATTTGGACATCACTGGGGTAGATGAATTATCTTTTTGCTCCCTGTCCCCTCTAATGGTCGGTGCAAAGTATCAGGGTGTAAAGCTGTGATGTGTCTATTACTGCCGCATTCTGAGCAATCTGCTTGTATTTTGCAGTCTTTGGCTACATGTTTAGTGGATCCACAACACTTGAAGCAGATGCCATTTTGTCTAAGAAAGGCTATCCTTTCCTTGACAGGTTTACTTTTGAACCCTTTGCACTTGTTTAGGGGGTGGGGCTTTTTATGAAGTGGGCAAAGTCTGTCAGGGTCTTCAAAGGTGTTTACCTTGTAGCTGCTTAGACAGTCTGGGTCCTCAGAGGGTACAGTTGTCTTATGGGCGATCACTGAAGTCCTATGGAAGGCTCTAGGTGGCTTTTCTGCTTTCGGCAGTTGACTGTTGGTGATGAAGGAAAAGCTGGGATCACACCTGATCTTAGCTTGCTGCTGCAGAAACCTAGAAAACACAAAGAATGGGGGAAAAGGGACATCATGATCTTCTTTGTATTTGGCTCCAACACTCAACCATTTTTCTTGTAGGTTGTGAGGTAGTTTCTCCACTATAGGCTTAGTACCGCTAGCGGTATCTAAATGTGCAAGTCCTCTTAAATAGCCTTCTTCTTTGGCACACTGGACTTCCCAAAGTATATCACCCAGCTCTTGCAGTTTGAAATTGTCTCTGCTGTTTAGCTTAGGGAAAGACTCCAGTCTTTTCATTAGAGCACCTTCAATTGCTTCTGGTGATCCATATCTTTCCTCTAGCCTTTGCCAGGCCATATCAAATCCTGCTGAAGGGTTAAATATGTGTATCCTGCGCATCCTTCTTGCATGCTCTGCTGACTCAGTCCCAAGCCATTTTATCTTCAGGTCTAGCATCTCAGCTGCTGTTAATTCTAAGTCTTTGACTGCATTCAGAAAAGAAGACTTCCATGCCCAGTAATTCTCGGGGGAGTCATCGAACTTGAGAAAGCCTGAATTAACCATCTCTTTACGGATAAGATATTTAGTGACATCTTGTGCACTCTGGTGTTTGGGTTGCTGCAGTAAGGATTCACTTGGCCCATTCCTATATGTCTCTAATGGTTCATCTTTAAATGTTCTTGCATTGCTGGCTTCATGGGTTTGTTTTCGTACACTCAGGGGTTCTGCTGGTTCTGGTTTAAATTCAGCTGACTCTGGATTGGGAAACTGTTTTGTTGCATTGCTGTTTAAAAGTTCTTGGACATACTCCTTTGTACGTTCTGCTGAGGAACAGGGTTTCTCAGGGACATCTGGGCCTTTGTGGATAGACCCACTTCCAGACCGATCAATATCAGCATAAGCTGTGGCCTCTGCTGCTGCAGCGGCAGCTGCGCGCTGACACTGAAGTATATGCAACTTTGCTTCCTGCTCTGATTTTTCTTTTATAATGGCAGCCTCTTTCTCTGCAAATTCTAGCTGGACCCGAGCTGCCTCTGCTTTGGCGCAAGCTCTGACTAAAAGGGCACTTGCTGATGAAATCTGACTGGACCTTGTTGATTTAGATGAGTGTGAGCGTGCATCGTCTTGCTGGACACTTGGCATGCTCTCCCTGCCTTGATGTGTCCCGGGTAGGTGATCTTCAGCCTTATACTGTCTTCCTGATCTTAGACTCATTCTGTCTGTGCAGAGACTAATATCTCCAGGCTTGTTACGCTACACCTTTTCACTGTTCCGCTCTCAAAACACTGACTATGTGTGGTTCTAAACGGACAGCTAAACACATGTCAGAGACTCCAGTAAACGGAAGCCCAATGCTTGATTTGTCTACCGAAGTAATCCAACTTTATTTTAGTTTTAAGTTTTTGTGAAACTGGAATACAATACAATAACAAGATATCAGTACACATAGAATAACTAATCTAGCATAAATGACAGATGACACAACAGAAAGACACTTACAGGTGATGATGTCTCAAGCCCCTTGGGAGAGAAACAGACATGCTGCATCCATGTAGAATGACAATCTAAAATGGCTGAAGAACTTCCTGAACCAAAGGTCACATCTTGTATGAGAAATTTACCTGACTGAAGATAAAGCTGCTACAGACTTTGGCCACTAGATGGCAGTGGTAAACTACACATTCTATATAAGTAATTATAACGTAATTAGCTTGCAAAGGCAGCACACTCCCGTTACTAGTGTCCCATTGTTTACAATCAGTATTGATAAAATCAAAAGAAGACATACAAACTGTATGTAAATGTAAGATTCTTCCACATTGGACATACCTACAACTATGTAGCTATCTCACCAATCACAAGCAATCTTTCTCAAAAACTCCCACACAACTTGAAAATCTGTGCTTGAAAGCATAAAAAGTAATTAAAACAACTTATCTAGCCTATTCATGGTTACAAGCTTCTATTAATAAATCAAATGTGAATTTCAAATCCAAATGGATAACAGCTTTAAAGAAAGATATTAATGATTCCCGATGGGAAAAGGTTTGTATACTTTCTCACAAATGCTCTATTAGCACTAAACTCCAAGAAACCTCCTATAAAATACTCACACAGTGGTACGCTACCCCTGACAAATTACATGCCTGGTACCCACAAATGTCGGATGGGTGTTGGAGATGCAAAAAAGAAACAGGCTATATGCTACACATTTGGTGAAACTGCCCTTTGATTTCTAATTTCTGGAGAAAAGTCTGTGAGCTAACGCAGAAAATAATTGAGACAACCATAGATCTAGATCCTGCTCTCTGTCTTTTTAACATATCTCCATTGCCTATTAGATGTTACAAAAATTCCCTATCTAAACACCTAATCAACGCAGCAAAAAGTTTGATACCCAGATCCTGGAAAACCACACATACCCCTTCAATCAAAAATTTACTTCATCCATTCGATGGAAGAAACTCTTGCCATGTCAAATGACTGTTTAGAACAATACCATAAAACCTGGAACCCATGGACTCAGTTTAAATATTCTACTGACTATGAATGTCTTATGGGCACTTGAAATGACCTCTTATTCTGTATTCTGTTATACCTTTGTCATACATTTCAATATAACTACACGTAAATCTTTCTGATAACCTGTTATTACTCAATGTGGTCCTCCCCAATTCCTATTAATATATATATATAATAGGCAACAAAATAATATGACTTTCACTGTAACATTTCTCTATGTAAAACCCTTATTGATGACTGTTCCTATTTTACGCAAGATTTATTACTAAGAATGTATACCACCCTTTTATGTTTTCATATTTTTAGTTTATATTTTCTGCTATATCGATTATATTATGTACCTACCCCCATTTTGATCTTTCCTTGATCATCCTCCTAATACCCTTGCTTTACTTGTATTCTTGTATACTTTCAAAAAAATGTTCAATAAATTTATATTGTGAAAAAAAAAAGAAAAAAAAGAAATGGCTTCACCAGAAGATTGACATTTTGGAATGGCCCAGCCAGAGCCCAGACCTGAATCCTATTGAAAATCTGTGGGGTGATCTGAAAAGGGCTGTGCACAAGAGATCCCCTCATCTGACAGATTTGGAGTGTTTTTGCAAAGAAAAGTGGGCAAATATTGCCAAGTCAAGATGTGCCATGCTGATAGACTCATACCCCAAAAGACTGAGTGCTGTAATAAAATCAAAAGGTGCTTCAACAAAGTATTAATTTAAGGGTGTGAACACTTATGCAACTATATTATTTAAGTTTTTTTATTTTGACTTCCCTCCACCTAAAAGATTTCAGTTTGATGTTCAACTGAGTTGTACAGTTTTTAGGTCACATTAAAGGTGGAAAAAGTTTTGAAATGATTTATCTTTGTCTCATTTTTTTACATCACAGAAACCTGACATTTTAACAGGGGTGTGTAGACTTTTTATATCCACTGTACCTATGCATGTGCCCATGTTCCATTGTACACTTTTTGCTCTTTTTGTCACTATTAGACATGTGCAGGATGAAAACAATGTTTTATTTTTGTTTTGTTTGATTAGTTATTTACCTAAATTTGTTTAGTTAAATTTGTTACATATGTTAAATTTGTTTTCGGAATTAGTTTAGTTTTGCACTCAAATTTGGCAGAATTCCACTAAAATTCAGCAGAATTTCAAACAAATTTGGCAGAATTCTAACCAAATTTGGCAGAATTCCACAAAATTTGGCAGAATTTCAAACAAATTTGGCAGCATTCCAAACAAATTTGGCAGAATTCCAAACAAATTCAGCAGAATTTCAAACAAATCTGGCTAATTTGTTTGAAATTCTGCCGAATTTTGTGGAATTCTGCTAAATTTGTTTGAAATTCTGCCGAATTTGAAATTCTGTCTGAATTTGTATGAAATGCTGCCGAATTTTGTGGAATTCTGCCAAATTTGTTTAAAGTTCTGCTGTATTTTATGGAATTCTGCCGGATTTGTTTGAAATTCTACTAAATTTGTTTGAAATTCTCAGATCCATTCAGTGTAAGGTACTATTAATTTATTTTTACTCACAGAACCTTTTATATATGAAGACTGCAGTGGGGATGTAGCAGGTCCGATCGTTCACGGGATCTTTGGTCAATAAAGTTACTCAGACTCCCCTGTGGATTTGTTTACAAACACCAGCTGGCTGGAAATATTTCCTTTTTAAAGATTTCCCTCTTAAGTTTTATTAAAATACTTGCTTCACAGTGAAAGGTATTTTTTTTTAAATACTTTATTGGGTTTTCCAAGTTACAATGACAAAAATAAACTCAAAGGAAAGACTACAGGCACAATTAGCAAGTAACCCAGAGGCTACTAGTACTATACAATACAATGCCAATTAAGGAAGGAATGGGGAGGGGGTGGGGAAGAGGAGAAGGGAGAAGAGAGATGAAAAAGAGAGGAAGAGAAGGGAAGGGAATCGGAGCTTAGATTTTACAAAAGAAGGGCTAACACTGAGCTCGGAAGACAGCGAACATTAAACAATCAGGGGTATAACAATAATGCAAGTAGGTTGAATGTATCCCAGTGGGGGGGTTGGGGCATAGGTCCTTATAACCGTGAACAAGCTAAGTTGCATTTTGTTCTAGTGCTTTGCTGAGTGAGGTAAAGGTTAGTGTTTGATGAGTCCTTGGCGTCAGCTTACTGGATGAGGGTGTATGGTGATGCTGTCACCCCATTCTGCGGGGAAAAGGGACCTGAGATAGAGCTGACTGGGGTTGGAAGAATCTTAGAAATATACAAGTCCCATTTGTTGTGAAGATGAGGAGAGTGTTTGCTGTGAGATAAGGCCAAGTCTAGTTGATCTTTCTGTAGCAGACTGGATAGGTCCACTTTTACATCCGTGATGGTAGGAGGAGAAGTAGATGTCCATTGTTTAAGGATAGCCCTCCTAGTAGCCATGAAGCAAGTGATAAGCCAGGTTTTGTTGCTTTGGATAACCAAACGTTGTTGTTTCGAAAGGCCCGAAGAGGGACTTTCTAGATGGCCAAATTGAACAAGAAGAGGGTCTTTGCATGGCTGGTACCCTGTGATTGTAGCAACAAGATTTTCCAACAGATCCCAGAAGCGAGAGTAGGGGGCAGTGCCAGAGCCTGTGGAACAATGAAGGTCTATGAGTGCCACACCATGTTCATTGCTGTTTTGTTGAAGATGTTGGAGACATAGTGAAGGGGATGTAGGAATGGTGCATAAGCTTGAATTGTCGTTCACGCCAGAACTCATTGGTGATAAAGGTGCAGGTGGTATAGCTGGCTAATATAGAGTTAATAGCATTGGGGGAACGGAGGTCTTTGTTCCATGAGGAGGTGGAACCAGCATACAGGGGTTTGATAAGGTGAGTAGACAGGGGCTTGTAGATGTTAGAAATCTTGAGTTGCTGATTCTCAAGGAGGGTATCTAGCAGGGGGGGTGCAGAACCTCAATTCTGTAGCCGGGCACAGACTGGCTGTAAAGTGAATTGTTTGTTGGGCGTGAATGTGGTTATTAGCAGGTAAATTATATTGAGCCATAATTTGTGAAAAGAGCAAAGCTTTACCTGAGATAGGGTCAAATAGATGAACAAAATGGGTAAGCCCGCGGGAGGCTCATGTGGATAATGCAGCATATTGCCGTGTCTGCATGAACATGGGGTGTTTGGATATCAGGAGGTGATGGGATAGTAAAGGAGACAGGCCTAACTTTTTTCCTGATCTCCCTCTAGGCTATCAATGTATCCCTTATAAGCAGGTTGTGTTTCAGATGAAGGGGAAGGGAGTGGATCTTGCAGTGCAAAAAATTAGGCAGTCCACATGGGTCTACAATCTGGAACTCTAGCTCGTAGTTAGAATACCTGGAGAATTGGTTTATCCAGTCTAAACCCACTCTGAGTAAACGTGACAGATTGTAGAGTCGAATGTTTGGCAGGTTGGCACCCCCTGGCGTTTGCGGAGAAATAACTTTGGTAAGCAAATGCGAGGGTGGCAGCCTTGCCATAGAAAAACAGAGAGGGTCTTATGAAGTTTCTGGAGGTCTTTGTGCCATAATAGGAGAGGAATGGTTTGCAGAGGGTATAGGAGTTTAGGGAAACTAACCATTTTGAACAGGTGGCATCTCCCAAAAAGGGAAAGAGGTTGATCCACCCAGGTTTCCAATTCCCCAATGATTTTGGAGATAATCGGGGGATAGTTGATGTGGTATAGAGAAGAGGGAGATTTGCCTATTTTGATCCTTAGGTAGGTAATGTGGGATTTGGCTATTGAAAAGATTGAGTGTGCTGTCCAGGGAGGGGGATGGGCATGGTATAGGGGGATTATTTCACTTTTAGAGAAGTTTATTCGGAGCCCTGAGCAAGCCCGGAATCAAGTAAAGATCTCTTGAATGTGAGGCATATCCATCTCAGGGTTGGAAGTAAATATCAGGATGTCGTCGGCGAATAGAGCAGTGCGTATCTCGTGTTGACCTAACATGACTCTGTCACAATATCTTCTCCTCCACTCACAAATACACAGAGGCTCAAGAGCTAGGTTGAATAAGCGGTGAGAGGGGACATCCCTGTCTGGTTCCTTTGTGAAGGGGAATTCTATTTGAGATAGGACCAGCAGCAATTTCATTTGCAGAGGGAGAGGAGTATATAGTGGAAATAAGGTGGAGGAAGGGACCAGTAAAGCCAAAGCCCAGGAGAGCCATCTGTAACCAGTGAAAACTAACATTGTCAAATGCGCCTAATGTGATAATGGCTAAATCACTGGTGGGGTTGGCCTTGGCATGTTCCAGGACAGCGATCACTTTATGTATATATTAGAAGTAGCTGAACACCCTAACCTAAAACCGGCCTGGGAGGGATGGATCAGGGAGGGCATTATTGATGCAAATCTATTAGCAATAATTTTAGAGAGGATTTTGGAATCTAGGTTTAACAGGGAAATCGGACAGTACGAGCCTGGTTCCGTTGGGTCTTTGTCCTTCTTAGGAATCAATTTGATATGAGCCTGGAAGCCCGTAGGAAGGTACTGGCCCCCAGTGAGGATCGTTTGGTAAACAGAAGTGAGAGTTGGGGCAATAGTACCACCCGACAGTGTAAAATTCTGACGTGTATCTGTCATGGCCCAGGGCTTTCCCATTAGAGAAAGATGCAATTGCAGACATAACATCTAGAGTAGTTATTGGGGCATTAATCTGATCTAGCTGTGGGGGGTCTATCTAGGGGAGAGGGACCTGGGCCAGGAAGTTTTGCACTGCCTATAAATCAATGGGATCGGGGCCATACAGCTTCACATAGAATCTTTCTAGGATGGAATTAATCTCCTTAGGAGATTACGTGAGCCTCCCATTCATATCTTTCAGGGCAGAAATGTGAGCAGGTGTGTGGTGTCCCCTGCTCAGGCGTGCTAACAATTTCCTGGGTCTGTTGCCAAATTTATGGTATTGGAGGTCCAGGAATGATTGGTGGATCCTCTCCTGGACCTCAGCCCACAAATCAAATTGCTGTTTGGCTTCAAGCCATGCATTCCTGTGTTCTGGGAAGTTCTGTTGCATAAGGTTAGTTTGGGAAGAGTGAAGGGCTTGGCTAGCTACACTGAACTGCTTGGTGATGTTTCTTCTATATCCGGTTGTAAAGGCAATGATTCTGCTACGTAGGATGGCTTTTCCAGCCTTCCAAAAGAAATTATAATCTGCGCTATGACCCGACTTTGTGTCTACATAGTCTGCCCATGTTTCTCTAATGACCTTTAGGAGGTCTTGGTTGTTAGCCAGGTATAAAGGGAAGCGCCATGTTGGGGCGTGATCGGAGATGGCCATCTCGTGAATATGTGAGTCAGGTGTGCTTTAATACCAGTGAATTGCAAAAGAAGTAGTCAATCCTGGACAGACTATTGTGAGGGGAAGAGAAAAATGAAAAGTCTTTTCTGTCAGGGTGGGCTAGTCTCCAGAGGTCAATTAACTGTAACCCTTCTACAAAGTTTGTTAATGGGGTGGTGGCTAATGATGGGGAGGTGCTTGGGGGCTCTGCTCGGGGATTTATTTTCAAGGAGGTGCATCACTGAATTGAAGTCGCCCCCAACTAGGATTGGGAGGTAAACATGGAGAGCTAGATGAGAGGACGGTGATTGGAGAAACTGTTTTGAGGGGGAGTTTGGGGCATATATGTTGGAGGGGACCCTTTCCCTAGAGGACAGTTTCGGTTTTAGTGTTATAGTCCGGCCAGATTCATCAGATTCTACCTCACAAGGGAGACTTTTACAAATAAGGATAAGCACCCCTGCATTACCCTTGATTGCAGATGAGCCATAGACCTTCCCTACCCATAGTTTGCGCATACGAATGAAGTCCGCCGTTGTCAAATGAGTCTCTTGTAATAAAGCTAAGTCAGTTTTGAGGCTTTTGAGGTGACAAAGTATCGCCATCCGCTTATGGGGAGACCATATCCCCTAACATTCCATGATACTATTTTCATAAGTAAATAGTGGTGAGGAGGGATTAGTGAAGGAAGTTGGTGTAGAGCTGCCACCCAATGCAAGAGGATAGGGGAGAGGGTATTTGATTCCCGAAAAGGAGGGTTTAAAGGGATAACTGACCCAACTGGGGTCAACAAGGAAAGGTAAACAAAAACATACCAAGTGTAGCGTGGACTTCACTTTCTTCCACATGTGGATCTCTCATCAGAGGACAGCGTTACCAGAGATGTAGTAGAGATGCACGCACGGGCTATGGAGGAGACACGTTCTCCCAGGGGGGCAACAACAAGTGATGGGGCAAGAAGTATGTTACTGATGCACTGCCGACCAGGATGCAATAGATCTCCGATAAGGCTGTGGGAACAGAAATACAGCAAAAACATCAGAACATTGTGGGTAACATTAATACAACCTGTGTTTTAACAAGGATAAGAATTCAGACACTGCATTTTTAGTTATTCTGGTTGGCTAGAAGGTAACAGTGCTAGTCAGTGACTCACCGAGGCTTGTTGTGCTTATAACCGTTGGAGAAGCGGGGTCTCTTTGGGGGGTTCTTTCTTGGACTACGTTGATCTCTGAGGTTCAGAGGGTGAGGAGATGCAGGCTCAGGGTGGGATTCCTAATATATATGGTGGTATGCTTGCAGATAGTGTATGGCCTCCTCAGGATGCGTGAATGTCTTAGGTTCACCACCTGGATCAGTTAACCGCAGAGTGTAGGCCAGTGTAAATTTTACACCTTTTTGGAAGAGAGCTGCACAGATGGGTTGGAAGGCCTTGCGCCTACGGGATACCTCCTGTGAGTAGTCTGCAAAAAGTAGCAATATATTGCCATCTAATTGGATACATTTGGCATTGCGAAATTATCTCATGATATCCACTCTATCTGAATAGTTTAGATAGCGGATAATGACTGGGCAGGGAGAGCAACAATCATTGGAAGGGGTTCCCAGGTGATGTGTTCTCTCCACTGGACATGGTGCTGGAATCCCCAGTGCTTGCGGTATATAAGTTGCACAGAGCTCCTGCAGAGAACCGGCATTGAAGGTTTCAGGGAGCCCTATGACCCTCAGATTGTTCCGGCGGGAGCGGTTCTCATGGTCATCTAATTTCTCCAGTATATATTGCTGAGTTTGAGTGAACTGCTGATCATTAGTCTGTGTGGTTTGCACTTCATCCTCTAGGTCAGAGTGGTGATGTTCAAATTCCGATAAGCATTTAGCATGGTCACCCAGCTCCTTCCTGAGCTGGGTGATGCCTGCTGCTACTGCCCTTTCCACAGCAGCTGTGATGGTGGGTGACAGGAGAGCAGCCACAGCCTGAGCCATTTGGGCATATTGATCTTCAGGGGAGGCAGGAGCTGTGACCACTGGCAAAGCTGTGCCTGCACTCTCCTCCATCTCACAGCCGTCGGCCATATTGGCTGTGTGCAGGGCTGATGGTGATGGCTCAGAGTGGGAGGCTGTAGCCACGGTGGACCCACTGTGGAGAATGAAGCGGTCCATGTTGCTGTCCCCAGGGAGCTTCACAAGAAGACAGGAGGTAAGGTGAGTGCCCGCAGGCTGTGTAAGGGGCTTTGTAAGCAGGGATAGACCGTAGTCACCGGTTCTCACTCCTCCCACATGTGGCACCAGAGCCAGAAGTCTGTGAAAAGTATTTTTTTTTGCATGGTATACATACCCCATGGCAATGTTACGCTACCCATGCCCTTTTTCAAAACATCTTAAAAGCGAACCTTGAAAAGATTTGACTATTGTAGAGTTCAATAAGGATTGATACTGTGTATGGGGTTTGTGTACATACTGCTGGGTTGTGAAAATGCCTGTGAACTAAACTTTGCCCGGTTAGCTCATTCCTAATTATTGAGTACTTTTTATAAATAACCATGTCAAGGGGTATTTGAAAAATGCTTTCCAGGGCCAAGGGTTACCTGGTAAATAATGAATTTAAAAAAGGACATATATAAGAAGTGTGAAACACTTCTTTAATATGTTTTACATCAAATTTCACCTACATTAAGAATCTTTTTAATTTTCATGTTTACTGGTCTAAATTATGTCCAGTAATACTAATTGGTTTAATGTTTAAGCATTTGTTTTCATTCATCTCAATACTTTTTTTATTTTTAATCATCACAGGGTGCTTAGATAGATTAACAAACTTGAATTGATTAAGACTTAAAATTACAAATAAAAATGATGAAAGAAAGACCATATTCTCAGGATTAGTTTTAGTAGTAACATGTGGACAACAAAGACCTATAAAGGCTAAAATTGTCAGTAGTGTATTACAGTAGAAGGCCAAGGCTATTGGATGAATGCCCAAATGCCAAGTCTAGACTATCACTGCCAAATAAAGAACATCTGTTTTTCAAAATACTGAAAACTATTTTAATAATTTAAAAAAAAATAAAAAACTGTTATTACTTTAGTTAAAGAAAAGACTATTTGTTGTTTTTTAGTATGTTTTGCATATCAGTAACTGAAAATTTCAGCCAGTAGTTAAATGAATATTAAAATAAATTGTACAATCCTCTTATATGCCTATCCTCCCCTGGAAAAAAAAGCATAGTGATGAAGGTATTTTGTCACTTTAGGGTTGATTTACTAAAACTACAGAGTGCAAAGCCTGGTCCAGCCCTCCACAGAAACAGATCACCTTCTATATTTTTGTCAAAGCTTAATAGAACAAGCTGAAGTTAGAAGCTGATTGACTACCATGCACAACTGCACCAGATTTTGCACTCTCCAGTTTTAGTAAATCAACCCCTTTGCCTTCATGCATAAATATTTGGCTTAACTTATCGATTTACGGTTAGTTGAGTTTACATATAGACTTAATTCTACCCAGATATGTGCACAAAAAGGAGTAGCCAATCAGAAAAGGCCAAATATGAGCATGGAAAATTCTAGAATATACCACCAAGGTCCTTGGAATTTGGGGAGAGCTGCTGCCTAGAATCAAGACTCTCTAAAATCCACACACAGCTTGACCTGTATCCTTAGTGTCATACCTGCATAAAAAGAAAATATAGTAACTGCGCAGGTGATACATGCTCAAAAAAAGCAGCTGGCAATCACACAACAGAACATTTGTGTGAAAATGTATAAAACAACAAGAAATTGCTGCGCTAGTGTCGGATATACAAAAATGTATAAAATAGTGATAAGTCCAAAAAAATTAAATAAAAATAATTGTGCCCATGAAGTGTCCAAAAATTCCTTGTGATTCTTGGAATGAAGGATAACAAAGACACCCAAAGTGCACCTTCCACCTTCCAAGTGCTTGCTAAAGCTAAGACACGGACCTCAAAGAAAAGGAAAGGAATAACCTACAAGGCTGACTTCAATGCTATCTTCGTTCCTTTTCCACAAATGGATCTTTAATGGGGTGTGTGAATCCATGCTTTGCTGGGCTTCTAGAAACATGGAGTCTAGCCATCCGGTAAGGGTACATCTCTTATTTTCACGGTGGAAGGTGCACTTTGGGTGTCTTTGTTATCCTTCATTCCAGGAATCACAAGGATTTTTTGGACACTTCATGGACACAATTTTTTTTATTTATTTTTTTGGGACTTATCACTATTACATACGTTTTTTTGTATATCAGACACTATTGCGGCAATCTCTTGTTGTTTTATAGGGGGTTATTTACGAAAGGCAAATTCACTTTGCAGGACAAGTGCACTGCAAATGCACTTGGAAGTGCAGTCGCTGTAAATTCGAGGGGGACATGCAAGAAAAATAAAAAACAGCATTTTAGCTTACATATGATTGAATGATAAAATCAGTAGAGCTTCCCCTCATTTCAGATCTACCCCTCAGATTTACAGCAACTGCACTTCCAAGTGCACTTGCAGTGCACTTGTAGTGCAAAGTGGATTTGCTTTTCATAAATAACCCCCATAGTGTCATTCCTGCCATTAAAAAGGCAACACAATTTAAAAGCAGCATTGTTCACTTTTGTTGACTGGTTCACTCACTATGTGGCTGCAGCTGGTTAAGGTTTAAAAGGTGTTCAGGGTTTAACTTTTTGTATTGGTTATAACAGGTTCCTCATGTTCTTTTCATTGTGATATCTGTTTTTAGCCTAAACTTTTACTTCTTAGTTTTAGAAAGTGAGTATTTTTTTGTGGTCTGTTACCTACTGAGAAGATTTTTTTCCACTTCCTGACCCTAAGACACAACAGGTAATGAGAAAGCATTTACAAAATTAGGGTGAATCCCTTTTGAAACAATTGGCACTGCAGCAGGTGGTATTATTATTATTATTATTATAATAATACAGGATTTATATAGCAAAATATCTAAAAACAGGAACAACCAGCGCAAACAAAATTACTCGTAAATGCAAGCTGAACACTATAGGAATTCACCAAGCCTATATAACTAATGCAAAACAATATTAGTGCAGCGCATAAGTAAAAACAGTCCGTAATATGTAGAAAGGAAAAGGATCCCTCGTGGCAAGAAGGGGAAACCAATTTTTCTGTATAAAATAGCGATAACCTCCACCCCAGATACACAGATGTGCTTACCAGATAGGGTGGACCTCTTATTACAGGAGGTCATAAACGCATGTATTCACTAAGAGTTGGATGGAAGCTGCATGGCCACTCCAGATATCCAATGCGATCCCGCAGGACAGCTCTCCAGTGCAGTGGTGAAGATGGTAAATCCACAGGTGTAATAGAAAAAGAGATGCGGCAATCCCCAAAAAAAGGGGGAAAGACTCTAAGTGTATTCCATAAGAATAGGCAGTTTATTGAATAAAAAGTTACATGCGCAACACAAGTAAAACAGCTTGTTCGTGACCGAACAGCTGAGAGATGGCAGCGGGTGACGTGTGAAATGAAGCTCCGCCCCCTGTAAAAATAATTTTTCCCCTTGTGTTTACACAATAGATCCCCTGAGTTGCTTGAGATCATTGTTAAACCATGTGGAGTTTTATTTCACTTTTTAATCATATTTTTAGTTTTGGCATTAGCTGGTGTCTCCGCAGAAGAATCAAGCCAATTCTGAAGCCGTTTCCACTTCCGGTCTTGGTACATACTCTGCTGACAGTCAGCGTGTATATTAGGCTCCTGGGTGACACAATGGCTCCACCCTCGCTGACGAAGTCCCATTGGACGTAATGCCGCGTACGGGGGTGAAGCTTCATTTCACACGTCACCCGCTGCCATCTCTTAGCTGTTCGGTCATGAACAAGCTGTTTTACTTGTGTTGCGGTTTTTATCTGTTTGCGCTATACAGCGCGTGTAACTTTTTATTCAATAAACTGCCTATTCTTACGGAATACACTTAGTGACTTTCCCCCTTTTTTTGGGGGATTGCCGCATCTTTTTTTCTATTACACCTGTGGATTTACCATTTTCACCACTGTACTGGAGAGCTGTCCTGCGGGATCGCATTGGATATCTGGAGTGGCTGTGCAGCTTCCATCCAACTCTTAGTGAATACATGCGTTTATGACCTCCTGTAATAAGAGGTCCACCCTATCTGGTAAGCACATCTGTGTATCTGGGGTGGAGGTTATCGTTATTTTATACAGAAAAATTGGTTTCCCCTTCTTGCCACGAGGGATCCTTTTCCTTTCTACATATTACGGACTGTTTTTACTTATGCACTGCACTAATATTGTTTTGCACAGGATTTATATAGTGCCAACAGTTTGCACAACACTTTACAGCATGAGGACAGACAGTACAGTTGCAATACAATTTAATGCAGGAGGAATCAGAAGGCCCTGCTCATTAGAGCTTACAACCTAAAAGGGAGGGTCAAGTGATACAAAAGAATAGCTGTGGGGGATAAGCTGATGGATAAACCTCCTGCTCTAGTGACAGCTATAACATTTAGATTTCCCATCCCTTTCTGTCCAAGTATTTACTAGCTCATAATGGCGACTAGCGATGGACTGAACACCCCCCTGTTCGGTTCTCAGCAGAACATGCAAACAGGCAAAAAATTTGTTCGAACACGCGAACACCGTTAAAGTCTACGGGACACGAATGTGAAAAATCAAAAGTGCTAATTTTATGGGTTAATATGCAAGTTATTGTCATAAAAAATGTTTGGGGACCTGGGTCCTGCCCCAGGGGACATGTATCAATGCAAAAAAAGTTTTAAGTTTTTTCAGCAGCAGTAATTTTAATAATGCTTAAAGTGAAACAATAAAAGTGAACTATTCCTTTAAATTTCATACCTGGGGGTTTTCTATAGTATGCCTGTAAAGTGGCGCATGTTTCCCATGCTTACAACAGTCCGAGAGCAAAATGACATTTCTAAAGGAAAAGAAAGTCATTTAAAAGTACTAGTGGTAGCTCAGGCAGCTATAATGAATTGTAGGGTCTCTGCAATACCCATAAAAGTCATTGAAAAAACGGCCTGGGATTCCCCCACAGTGCATTACCAGGCCCTTTGGTTCTGGTATGAATATTAAGGGGAACCCCGAACCAACATTTAAAAAAAAATTGCGTGGGGGTCCCCCCAAATTCCATATCAGGCCCTTTGGGTCTGGTATGGATATTAAGGGGAACCCCGTGCCAAAATTTTAAAAAAATAGCGTGGGGGTCCCCCTAAAAATCCATACCAGACCCTTATCTGAGCACACAACCTGGCAGGCCACAGGAAAAGAGAAGGGGATGAGAGAGTGCCCCCCCTCCTGAACCGTACCAGGCCATATGCCCTCAACACGGGGAGGATGTCCCCATGTTGATGGGGACAAGGGCCTCATCCCCACAACCCTTGCCCGGTGGTTGTGGGGGTCTGCAGGCGGGGGGGTCATCGGAATCTGGAAGCCCCCTTTAACAAGGGGACACCCAGATTCCAGTCCCCCCATGTGAAATGGTAATGGGGTACAAATGTATCCCTACCATTTCACAAAAAAAGTGTAAAAAATGTTAAAAAAGACAAGAGACGGTTTTTGACAATTCCTTTATTAATGTCTTCTTCTTTCCCCGCTTCTTCTTCAATCTACTTCTACTTCTTCATTTGGTTTTCTTCCTCCATCTTGTTCTTCTCCCGCTTCTTCCTCTTCTTCCTCCGATCCTCTACTTCTTCCTTTGTTCTCTGGATGATCTGCATCAATGGGAGGTTCCCGTGTGATGCTTCTGTTCTTCTGACAGTTCTTATATAACTGAGGGCGGGGCCACCTGGTGACCCTGCCCCCTTTTACATACGGGGACTTCCCTATGGCTTTCCTCGTGATGTCAGAGGGGGGCGGGGTCACCTGGTTATGTAATGGGTCACCCCCCTGACACCACGGGGAAAACCATAGGGAAGTCCCTGTGAAGTCCCTGTGCGTCAGAGGGGGTGGGGTCAACTGTCAGAAGAACATAAGCATCACACAGCGGGAACATCCCATTGATGCAAATCATCCGAAGAACGAAGCGGGGAAGAAGAAGCCAGAGGAAGATGGGGAAGAAAAGACCGAAGGATGAAGCAGAGGATCGGAGGAAGAAGAGGAAGAAGCCGGGGAAGAACAGGATGGAGGAAGAGAAGAGGAAGGGTCTGGTATGGATTTTGAGGGGGACCCCCATTTTTTTTTTAATTTTGGCGCGGGGTTCCCTTTAATATCCATACCAGACCTGAAGGGCCTGGTATGGAATTTGGGGGGACCCCCACGGATTTTTTTTTAAATTTTGGTTTGGGGTTTCCCTTAATATTCATAGCAGACCCAAAGGGCCCGGTAATGCACTGTGGGGGAATCCCAGGCTGTTTTTTTCAATGACTTTTATGAGTATTGCAGAGACCCGACAATTCATTATAGCTGCCGGCGCTACCGCTAGTACTTTTAAATGACTTTCTTTTCCTTTATAAATGTCGTTTTGCTCTTGGACTGTTGTAAACACGGGAAACATGTGCCACTTTACAGGTATACTATAGACACCCCCAGGTATGAGATTTAAAGGAATATTTCACTTTTATTGTTTCACTTTAAGTATTATTAAAATCTCTGCTCCCGAAAAAACGGCCGTTTTTAAAACTTTTTTTTTGCATTGATACGTGTCCCCTGGGGCAGGATCCAGGTCCCCAAACACTTTTTATGACAATAGCTTGCATATTAACCTTTAAAATTAGCACTTTTGATTTCTCCCATAGCCTTTTAAAGGGTGTTCCACGGCTTTTGAATTTGCCACGAACACCCCAAATTGTTCACTATTCGTCGAATGGGTGAACAGCCAATGTTCGAGTCGAATTCATGTTCAACCCGAACAGACAGCCCAAATAAATGTTGGTGAGGTCTTAATCCAAGATACAACATATTACTGTAATAGAGGCATAATCGTAGGTATTTATATGTATTATGTCAGAATATGTCCAATCCTGTACTTGTGCATACTGTACCAGCATCAAGAGATTTATTATTTATTCATTACAGGTACTTATATAGCGTCGTCAATTTACTTAGCGCTTTACTTGCACTGTATATTGTACATTCACATCAGTCCCTGTCCATAAGGAGCGCACATTCACACACACACACACATGTACCAAGGCCAATTTAGACAGGAGACAATTAACCTACCAGCATGTCTTAGGAGTGAGGAAGGAAACCAGAATACCCAGAGGAAACCCACACAGGCATGGGATAGGGAAAACATGCAGGCAAGTAGTGCTGTGGTTGCAATTCAAACTGATGACCCTAGTGATTCCAGGCTAATCACTTAGCCACTGTGCTGCCCAGAGATCACCTTCCAACCATGGTCTCTGCTACACAGTCTTCAATCCAGCCTTTTACCCCTGCATAGCTGTTGCAACTGGGGCCACTCATGTCATGCACACCTAAACGTGTCACCTCCATGGCCCCACCCCCACCATGATGTAGTAAACACAGTGTCAACATGTGCTGACATAATCTAATGTCATCTCCAATCCCTGCCTCCTCGGGGGGGGCACCAATGGAGTCCCCAATAAAGCAAAAAATATGATGAAGGTTTATAATTCCTCTATATGCTAAATTAAAAATTGCATGTTTTGCTTTTAAATAAAAGATTTAAAGCGGAGTTCCACCAATATAAATGTCAGCAGCTACAAAAAGTGTAGCTGCTGACTTTTAATAATCGGATTTAATAATAATTTAATAATCGTCCCATGGTCCAGCGATGCGGGCATATGAAGCCCTGCTCCTCTCCTCAGCGCTGGCATTGTGACTGTGGGAGCCCGGCTGTGGCTTCACAGCCGGGTATGCACTGCGCATGCACGAGCCGCGCTGCACGCTGTGTTTGGCAGGGCAATCTTCTGGGACCTGTAACGTGTCCCAGAAGATTGCACGGAGGGAAGGGGATGAGGTGAACTTCCTTCCAGCTCCGCGGAGCCCCAGGAGGAAGTGGGAGCTGGATGCCCCTAAAAAGAGGGTATCCGCTCCCCCCCAAAAAAATAACATGCCAAATGTGGCATATCAGGGGGTCACCTTCACTTAAAGTGGAAGTTCCATTTTTGGGTGGAACTCCGCTTTAATTAATTTCTGTTTCTCAACGTTACAAAGATGCATTTATTATAAATGCAAAAAGGAATGAATCTGTCTATGTATTTATTTACCACCATTACTTACCACTATTGGCATGCAATAGAATGTCAGCTTTTTTCAGCAAAATTAAAACATAAGTATATTTCATGCAAGAATACATCATTGTCTTTCTGGAAACAAAATAATTCCTTGCTCTGATGCAAAAATAATGTTCATGTAATGATTTAGCCACAGATAATATATGTATAGCAACTAAAGTAGCTCAATTTGTTTGCTTTGCTTGAATTTGTTTGTGTTGACAACATTTGTTGTCATTTTTGAATTATAAATAGTGGCATACATCTAAACTATGAGACAGACATCAAAAGCACAATGACAGGTGTCAGTTAAGATTATATTTTTACTTCACCGCTACTTAACAGATGTAACTTAATGGGAGCAATGCAGTCATGCATGTGCAGTAAAGAATATTAATTTGTTTAGCATGGACGGAAAAATCTTATTTTAGCAACTGACATTTAACTATGGGTTGAAGTGAGAATATTGTGCTGGTGTTGTTAATTAAAGTGCAGTGTAAAATTACCTTCTTGGAATTCCAGTGTAAATGCTGGCAATTGAATAAAATACATTCCTTATGTTTCTGTTACAAGATGGTATTGGTCTAGAGAATATGGTCTTGTGACAGACCTAGCCAGGACAGAGGCTGTTGGAGAGGACTGAATGCAAGCCTGTTGCCTTTTGATTATGGGCCCTAGCATTTGGGGGAATGGTGCTCTCTGTGAGCTGTATGCCTGGGGACCCTGGGGTTGGTGTTACTTTGGATTCAGCTCCATGTCCCCCCAAAACACACAGACTCTGGGAACCCTTTATATGCCATATTAGAATGATAAGACTGAATTATACTGTTGGGACACATCCTGTGAGGAGATGCTGGTGTCATTAACTCCAACTACCTGTGTTTATGTTAATTGAGTGAGCTGATCACATTGTCCTCTATACAATGTAGGAGACGGGACAACTCCTATTGGAGCTGCTGCTATTGTGAGAAGGTGTCCTGTGATAATTAACTCAGTCTGGGCAAAAGGTCATGTCTCAGTCACCTAGGCTGTATAAAGGATTAGTTAATTAGCTCATGTTAATTGTGTTAATTAGGTTAGAGTTGTATTGTTAGAGGAGGTTCCAACGGCATATAAAGTCTTGTAATTTTGATTCTAAATAAAGTGAGTTCATGGTAGCAACAAGCAAGTGTAGCCTTGTTTTGTGCTCAGAGAGGTTGGAATATCTGATATCTGTATACAGACTGGGAGGAAGTGGTATATGACGGAAGCACTCAAGCGGAGTGTGGGACGTTCCGTGACAGGTCTGATTTAGCTGTGTGTTCTACACACATTATTAGAGATGAGCAAGTTTAACAATGATTTCCAGCAAATCCTGTCACTGGGTTTTCAGCTTCTGCTGGATTCAGTAAAATTAAGTATCTCTCCATATGATTGATAGCAGCCCAACACTTTAGCTTGTTATCCTTTTGGCTGGAGGGAAGCAAGTTTGCAGACCTCCCATTATGTGACAGTTCCTCAGACTTAACTGGTTCCCGACCATGTCACGCAGATATACTGCAGCAGAATGGCTCTCCTGGGCAAAATCCCGTTTGGTACGTTCTTCCCTTTTCCAGCCACCAGAGGGCACGGCAGGGGGCCTGAAGCACGTGGCCAGCGGGCATGATCGCCGCTGGCCATGCACGAATGTGTGCACGAGCGCCTGAGCTGTCAGAGAAGGGGAGCCATATCGTTTGTTCCTACTAAGTAGGAAAAACGATACGTTTCCTCTCCTAGTCAATCCTATCCCAATACAGTTAGAACACAGTGACGGAAGACACAATTTACCCCTTGATCGCCCCCTAGTGTTAACCCCTTCCCTGCCAGTGACATTTGCACAGTAATCAGTGCATTTTTATAGCACTGATCGCTGTATAAATGCCAATGTCCCGAGGACGTGACTTGTACAGAGACGTGAATGGCTGCCTGAGCTGTGAGCTTCTTACCGCCGACCGGACTACAAGTGATGAACGGGCACCATATTGCCACCAAACGGACCAGCGGAACCACAGCATACTCCCGGGAACACCGCCGATGCAATGTCCCACAAACAAAGCCAGGATAGAGGCCCAAAACGCCTCACATCCTTCTCTTTTCAGCCCTGCCAAACAGGGAGGAAGCCAAGATGGCACCACCGGAGCAATGGCACGGAGCTCCGCAGCTTATACAGACCTCTCTGGGGACCATCCACTAGAAAATCACAGTGGACAAACATCCTCTTCTCCCCAGGACTCCTCTTCAGCCATCCCAATCTCCCAGAGCCCAGCCAAATACAGGATGTGGATGGATCCTAACCACCAGGCCTCAAGCACAGTGAGTACAGGCCTCCATAATGCTAATGCCAGCTCCTCACTGCAATCCTCCATAGCTAAATTCCCCACAACAGGGCAACCAGTACTAGACACAACCATGAAAGACATGCTGTTATCCTTACAATCATCTTTAATTACTAACTTTTCCTCACTGATTGATAGATTTTCATTGGAAATCAAACATATGGATAATAGAATGCAATACATGGAAAACAAAATGGAGGAATGTTCAGAAACAGTAAATGATCTTGTTGATGCATACACAGAGCAAAAAGATGACTCTCTGTGGATTAAAGCTAAGCTAGCGGATCGTTCCAGACGTAATAACATTAACATTTGCAGAATCCCAGAATCCACCTAAAGATTTACACAACTACGCTAGCGCCATGCTCTCTAGCATGCTGCCAAAGCTATCGCCAATTGAACTTACCATAGACCGTATCCATAGAATTCCTAAACCTCGTCACCTGGAAGCAGACATCTCTAGAGATGTACTCCTAAGGATCTACTTTTACCAAGCAAAAGAACAAATCCTCTCAAAAGCAAGGGAATTGTCACCTCTTCCAGCACCGTACTCAGACATCCAATTATTATATGCTGATTTGTCACAGTACACCCTACAAATGAGGAGGCAGCTAAAAATGATCACTAAGGCCATGAATTATCACAAGATAATATACAAGTGGCGACATCCGGCCACCATTTTGGCTACCCACAATGGCGTCCATCACACCATATCCACTCTGGAGGGTGGAGGGTGGTCTGAAACTTCTCCAAACCTGGAGCCTCAATGTGCCCAATCTGACCCACATGGGAAACATAATCCCGTTCAGTTTGGCCATACACAGGGGCATGGTATAGATTATGGATGAGCCGAACACCCCCCGGTTTGGTTCGCACCAGAACCTGCGAACGGACCTAAAGTTTGTGCAAATTTTAGAACCCCATTAAAGTCTATGGGACTCGAACGTTCAAAATCAAAAGTGCTAATTTTAAAGGCAAGTTATTGTCCTAAAAAGGGTTTGGGGACCTGGGTCCTGCCCCAGGGGACATGTATCAATGCAAAAAAAGTTTTAAAAATGGACGTTTTTTCGGGAGCATTGATTTTAATGATGCTTAAATTGAAAAAAAGTGAAATATTCCTTTAAATATCTACCTGGGGGGTGTCTATAGTATGCCTGTAGTGGCGCATGTTTCCTTGCTTAGAACAGTCCCTGCACAAAATGAAATTTTTAAAGGAATAAAAGTCATTTAAAACTGCTTGCGGCTTTAATGTAATGTCAGGTCCCGGCAATATGGATGAAAATCAGTGAGACAAACGGCATAGGTACCCCCCCAGTCCATTACCAGGCCCTTTGGGTCTTGTATGAGTATTAAGGGGAACCCCGCACCCAAATTAAAAAAGGGAAAGGTGTGGGGCCCCCAGGCCCTACATACTCTGAACAGCAGTATACAGGCGGTGCAAACAAGACAGGGACTGTAGGTTTGTTGTTAAGTGGAATCTATTTGTAATTTTGAACTGGTACATGTTTAAAGTGTAGCTCCAGCCAAAAAATCAATTTTTAAGCTTTTTGGAAAACATAGGGAAGGGTTATCACCCCTGTAACATTTATTTTGCTGTCTGTGCACCTCTTCAGAAGATTTCACCTCACTTTCTGTCCCAATGACAAATGTTTTGAAAATTTGGGGTTTTTAGTGAAACAAGGATTGATGATAAAGCATCAGTGAAGAGGAGACACATTTTTTCCATATTAACTCTTACAGGAGAGAATTTCCCTTCCTAGGGGTAGATTTCATCTCACTTCCTGTTGTCTCCTTCCGTTTGCAAGTAGGAGTCATTTGTAAGTTGGGTGTTTGAAAGTAGGGGCCTCCCTAATATACTCTGCAGAAATTGGGGCCTTAGGTGTTGGTGTTGCGACAACACTGTAAGCCCTCACAGTTAGTCTTGGTGGGCGCAGGAACGGGCCGTGATGTGAAATATTAGATCAAGAATTGTAATTACATACCATTGTTGAACAGTGGTGGAAATATTGGACCTTTGGTGGTGGTGGTGCTGGTGCCACAACACTGTAATGCCCCGTACACACGGTCGGACATTGATCGGACATTCCGACAACAAAATCCTGGGATTTTTTTCCGACGGATGTTGGCTCAAACTTGTCTTGCATACACACGGTCACACAAAGTTGTCGGAAAATCTGATCATTCTGAACGTGGTGACGTAAAACACGTATGTCAGGACTCTAAACAGGGCAGTAGCCAATAGCTTTCATCTTTTTATTTATTCTGAGCATACGTGGCACTTTGTGCGTCGGATTTGTGTACACACGATCGGAAATTCCAACAACGGATTTTGTTGTCGGAAAATTTTATAGACTGCTCTCAAAGTTTGTGTGTCAGAAAATCCCATGGAAAATGTGTCATGGAGCCTACACAACAAGGTCCTATCACACATTTTCCATCGGAAAATCCGACCGTGTGTACGGGGCATTAGTCCTCACAGTTACTCTTGGTGGGCGCTGGAAATATTATATCAAGAATTGTAATTACATCCACCTGTTGAACAGGGGCAGAAAAATTGAGCCTTTGGTGGTGGTGGTGTTGCCACAACACTGTAAGCCCTCACAGTTACTCTTGGTGGGCACAGGAATGGGTCCTGCTGTGAAATATTAGATCAAGAATTGTAATTACATGTTAATATAACAAGTGTTTGGCGCAAAGGTTAAAAGCAATAATCCACATAAATGACAATATTATGCATATAAATGATGAACTGGAACAAGGGATAAGAAAAGATAATAGTAGTCCATGATGGTGTGATGATGAGGTATAAAGCCCACATTCACGGCAGCCTTCCAATGTAAATGGAAACCATATTCCCAAAAAGCACTGTAAGAAACAAAGAAAGGAGGCGCCTCTGGGTGCAGACTTAAAAACAATGTTAGAGAGCAGCAACAAAGATTGCACTTACATTTGTGTTGAGTTAAAAAGGCATATGAGAGTCCCAGATGTAACTGGAGGGGTCTGTGAGGTCGATCATCCCTGCCATGTGTAATCAGACTGGTCTTTCAGATGCACTGTGTCCACCGGCCGGCAATGATGGAGGAATACCAGAATGAGGCTTGGAAGGCAAACAGCAATCCAGGCGAGGGGCGATGACATCACACACATGCAACGTGTTTCCTGAGTCAGCAAGCCGTGAATGGCATGACAGCTGCACTCCTTTGTCAAGTTGGTTACTATGGGAATAATGTAGAGAATATATGGGAGGAAGTGAGGGGAGTGGTCATGAGAGGAAGCTGTATGGAGTAGGGGGGAGTGGTCATGAGAGGAAGCTGTATGGAGTAGTGTCAGCAATGAAGGACGTGTGAGGGAAAAAAAAAGAAGAATGTCATGGCATGTAGAGTATAATATATGGTATAGTCCAGAAAGAGACTATAGTGACTATAGTGACTATCCCTCTAAAATTATGTAATATATGGGATATGGGAAAACAGTCATTTGAAAAGGGGGGGGGAAGAAAAGAAAGAAAGGGGAGGGGGTGAGGGAAACAAAAAATGGGGGGGCTATGGAAATAGGACAAAGGGGGAGGGGGAAGGGGGGAAGGGGAGGTGAGAAGAAATGAGGAGGGGAAGGGAAGGAGAACCACTCCATACAGATTCCTCTCATGACCACTACCCCCTACTCCATACAGCTTCCTCTCATGACCACTGCCCTCAGTTCCTCCCATATATTCTCTGCATTAGTCCCATAGTAACTAGCTTGACAAAGGAGTGCAGCTGTCATGCCATTCACGGCTTGCTGACTCAGGAAACGCGTCGCATGTGTGTGATGTCATCACCCCTCGCCTGGATTGCTGTTTGCCTTCCAAGCCTCATTCTGGTATTCCTCCATCATTGCCGGCCGGTGGACACAGTGCATCTGAAAGACCAGTCTGATTACACATCTATGGCAGGGATGATCGACCTCACGGACTCCTCCAGTTACATCTGGGACTCTCATATGCCTTTTTAACTCAACACAAATGTGAGTGCAATCTTTGTTGTTGCTCTTTTTATTAAAATTGTTTTTAAATCTGCACCCAGAGGTGCCTCTTTTCTTTGTTTCTTGTAATTACATGTCCCTGTTGAACAGGGGCAGAAAAATTGGGCCTTAGGCACTGGTGCCACAACACTGCAACCCCTCACAGATGCTATGGTTGGAGTGCAGGAATGAGCCCTGCTGCAAAGTATTGCATCAAAAATTGCAATTACACGCCTCTGTTAAACAGGGGCTGAAAATTTGGGCCTTGGACACTGGTGCTGGTGCCACAACACTGCAACCCCTCACAGATACTCTAGTTGGAGCGCAGGAATGAGCCCTGCTGCAAAGTATTACATCAAAAATTGTAATTACACGCCTCTGTTAAACAGGGGCTGAAAATTTGGGCCTTGGGCACTGGTGCTGGTGCCACAACACTGCAACCCCTCACAGATACTATAGTTGGAGCGCAGGAATGAGCCCTGCTGCTAAGTATTGCATCAAAAATTGTAATTACACGCCCCTGTTAAACAGGGGATGAAAAATTGGGCCTTGGCCACTGGGGGCGGTGCCCAGAACCAAAAAAAATGATCTTACAAACTATCAGCATGAAAATTGAGGAGGAAGAGGATTGTCACTCAGCATAACAAGATAGTCACTCAGCATCAGCATAGGCAGCCTTGAAGGGATCTCACATTAAAAATAAAATCAATCGGTTACATCAGCATCAGGTGCTTGGTAGCTGGTGATCCAAGACTGATTCATTTTTATGAAGGTAAGCCGGTCGACTGATTCGGTGGACAGGCGCACCCTGTGATCAGTTACAAAGCCTCCAGCAGCACTGAATGTGCTTTCCAAAAGAACGCTGGATGCAGGACAGGCCAGTAGCTCAATTGCATACTGTGCAAGCTCTGGCCAGTGATCCATCCTCAAGACCCAGTAACCCAGAGGATTTTTGGTGGGAAAGGTACCCAAGTCTGATCTTGCCCCTATGTAATCCTGCACCATGTGAATCAGATGCTGGCAATGGTTGCTGGAACCGATCAGACCTTGGGGCTGTGGACTAAAAAATTGTCTGAATGCATTGGTCAGATGGCCACCTTATCCACCACTCCTTCTGTGACTGACCAAAGCCTCAGCAACACGTTGTCCAGGAGGAGCAGGAAATTGTAACCTCCCAGGCTCTGGAAATGCATTGCACAAACCTTTCTGCAAGGCCTCACAAAGATGTTTAATCCCCTGCTCCCTCTGCAACGGCCGCAACCTTACCCTTGTAACGTGGATCAAGGAGGGTTGCCAGCCAGTAATCATCCCTCCCCTTGATACCACGATTACGAGGATCCTTCTGCAGGCTTTGCAGGATCAGGGAGGCCATGCAGCATAGGTTTGCTGAGGCATTCAGTCTAGAGTCCTCTGGGTCACTAAGGACGACATGATCCGCAGCCACCTCCTCCCAGCCACGTACAAGTCCATGGGTTTCTTTGGACTGTAAATGATCCCTTGAAGACTGCTGCTGATGCTGAGTGCCAGGCTCCACCTCCATGCTGACACAATCCTCCTTCTCATCCTCTTCCTGTGTTATTGGCAGGCATGCAGGAACACTGTCTGGATAAAGGGGGCTTTGAGAGCTAAGGAAGTCCTCCTCTTCCTGCCTCTGTTCTGCCTCAAGTGCCCTGTCCATTATTCCACGTAGTGTGTGCTCCAACAGGTGATCAAGAGGGACAGTGTCACTAATGCATGCACTGTCACTGCTCACCATCCTCGTGGCCTCCTCAAATGGTGACAGGACAGTGCATGCATCCCTGATCATAGCCCACTGGCGTGGCGAAAAAAAACCAAGGTCCCCTGACCCTGTCCTGGTGCCATAGTCGCATAGGTACTCATTGATGGACCTCTGCTGTGTGTGCAGCCACTGCAGCATGGCCAACATTGAGTTCCACCTGATGGGCATGTCACAGATTAGGCAGTTCTTGGGCAGGTTAAATTCCTTTTGGAGGTCAGCCAGCCGAGCACTGGCATTATATGACCTGCGGAAATGCACACAGACTTTCCTGGCCTGCCTCAGGATATCCTGTAAGAACGGGTACCTGCCCAAGAACCGCTGCACCACCAAGTTAAGGACGTGAGCAAAACAGGGCACATGGGTCAGTTGTCCCTGTCGGAGGGCGGAGAGGAGGTTGGTGCCATTGTCGCAAACCACCATACCTGCCTTAAGCTGGCGTGGCGTCAACCACCTTTGAACCTGCCCCTGCAGAGCTGACAGAATATCTGCCCCAGTGTGGCTCCTGTCCCCCAAGCACACCAGCTCAAGCACCTCATGACATCTTTTTGCTTGCATGCTTACTTAGCCCCTTGAACGCCTACGGAGCACCGGTGGTTCCGAGGACAAATCAGCACAGGAAGAGGCCATGGAGGAAGAAGAAGAGGAGGGGGTGGAGGAGAGAAGTGTGGCAGAATCACCACTAGTAGAATTTTGGAGGCGTGGTGGTGGAACAACCTCGAACACTACTGCACCCTGACCTGCATCCTTCCCAGCTGCCAGAAGAGTCACCCAGTACGCGGTGAAAGATAGGTAACGTCCCTGTCCATGCCTGCTGCACCATGAGTCAGCGATAATATGCACCTTACTGCTGACTGCCCTGTCCAGTAAGGCCAAGACATTGCCTTCCACATGCTGGTAGAGAGTTAGAATTGCCTTCCATGAGAAAAAGTAGCATTTGGGAACCTGCCACTGAGGAACCACACATTCTACAAACTCACGGAAAGGGGCAGAGTCTACCAACTGAAAAGGCAGCAGTTGAAGTGCTAGCAATTTAGCCAAGCTAGCATTCAACCGCTTGGCATGAGGATAGTTGGGAGCGAACTTCTTTCGGCAGTGCAGCAGCTGGGGCAGGGAAATTTGCCTGGTACAATCTGACGTTGGTGTACCGATAGCAGATTGCCCGCAAGTACTTGGCTGTGACACACCTAATTCTACACCTTCATTCCTCTCAGTGCAGGTTTCAGAGAGGACTGAAGGTATAGTGGGGTTGGAGATCCCAGCTGATGAGGAGCAAGGAGAGGTCCGCTTTGTTCTTTGGTGTTTGTCTTTTAGGTACGCTTGCCAGTAAACTGCATGGCAGGTCGACATATGTCTGGTCAAGCATGTGGTTCCCAAGCGGGTGATGTTTTGGCCATGCGAGATACATTGAGACATATGTTGCATATATGGTGGGATCTGATGCACTCAAAAAAGGCCCACACCAAAGAACTTTTGGAATAACGCACAGAGACAGCAGCGCCCTGCACATGCAGACTTCTGCGGTGTGATGCAGTCAGTGTGCTGCCCTTAAGCTGGCCCCTGGAGGGCATCTTGCCTCGTTGGAGATGTGCCTCCTCCTCCTCTCTCCTATCAGGCACCCACGTGGAGTCAGTGACCTCATCATCCCTCCTCCTCACTGGAGCAAAGCTGGCAGTATGCTGCAGCTGGAGGAACATGACTGCCAGATTGCTGTCCTTCTTGGGCAGCCCCTCTCTGTGGGCTCACGTTACTGCCTTCCTCTAGCTGAGTACCATCATCAGAGCCTTCAAAACGCTGGGCATCCTCCTGGAGCATGTACCCAACACTGTGGTCAAACGGTTCAGGAGGACATGGTGGGGCTAGGGAAAGAAGTGACTGATGCCATTGAGCCAAGGGAAGAGGCCGCGTTGGCAGCTGCTTTGCCAGACAAAGTACCCTGAGCCTGGGTGAGAGAGAAGATGAGGAGGATGAGGACGGCTTGGTCATCCACTCTACCAAGTCTTCCGCATGTTGTAACTCAACACGGCCAGCTGCCGAAAAAAGCACAAGCATGTCCCACGGCCACGTGCTGATGAGGATACACCGTCGCCATGACCAGCACTGTTGCTTCTAGACACAGAGCCTGATTGCCCTCTTTTATTGGCTTGTGACTGTCTGCCTCTCTTTGTTGGCCTTCCAGACATACTAATGGCCTGTAGTGAGATTTAGCTGCACAAAGCTGAGATGTATATATACACTGATACTGCAGCTAGCAGAATCAACTGCCTGCCTGTAGTATTATTAGTATGAGAACACCAGCATTTGTCTTCAGGTAGCTTTAGGTGCACACTGTGCAGAGGACGCAGTACACTAACTGTAAATACTGCAGCTGCCTGCCTGTGGTACTATTAGGACCAGAAGAACACCACCAATTTTCTTCAGGTAGCTTTAGGTGCACACTGTGCAGAGGACACAGTACACTAACTGTAAATACTGCAGCTGCCTGCCTGTGGTACTAATAGCATCAGAAGAACACCACCAATTTTCTTCAGGTAGCTTTAGGTACACACTGTGCAGAGGACAAAATACACTAACTGTAAATACTGTAGCTACCTGCCTGTGGTACTAATAGGATCAGAAGAACACCAGCAATTTTCTTCAGGTAGCTTTAGGTGAACACTGTGCAGAGGACACAGTACACTAACTGTAAATACTGCAACTGCCTGCCTGTGGTATTAATAGGATCAGAACAACAGCAATTGTCTTCAGGTAGCTTTAGGTGCACACTGTGCAGAGGACGCTGTACACTAACTGTAAATCCTGCAGCTGCCTGTCTGTGGTATTAATAGGATCAGAACAACTGCAATTGTCTTCAGGTAGCTTTAGGTGCACACTGTGCAGGGGACACAGTACACTAACTGTAAATACTGCAGCTGCCGGCCTGTGGTTCTAATAGGATCAGAAGAACACCACCAATTTTCTTCAGGTAGCTTTAGGTGCACACTGTGCAGAGGACACAGTACACTAACTTTAAATCCTGCAGCTGCCTGCCTGTGGTATTAATAGGATCAGAACTACAGCAATTGTCTTCAGGTAGCTTTAGGTGCACGCTGTGCAGAGGACATAGTACACAAACTGTAAATAATGTAGCTGCCTGCCTGTGGTACTAATAGCATCAGAAGAACACCAGCAATTTTCTTCAGGTAGCTTTAGGTGCACACTGTGCAGAGCACACAGTACACTAATTGTAAATACTGCAGCTACCTGCATTGGTATTAATAGGATCAAAACAACAGCAATTTTCTTCAGGTAGCTTTAGGTGCACACTGTGCAGAGGATGCACTACATTAACTGTAAATACTGCAGCTGCCTGCCTGTGGTACTAATAGGATCAGAAGAACACCACCAATTTTCTTCAAGTAGCTTTAGGTGCACTCTGTGCAGAGGACACAGTACACTAACTGAAAATACTGCAGCTGCCTGCCTGTGGTATTAATATGATCAGAAGCACAGCAATTGTCTTCAGGTGGCTTTAGGTGCACACTGTGCAGAGGATGCACGACACTAACTGTAAATACTGCAGCTGCCTGCCTGTGGTACTAATAGGATCAGAAGAACACCACCAATTTTCTTCTGGTAGCTTTAGGTTCACACTGTGCAGAGGATACAGTACACTAACTGTAAATAATGTAGCTGCCTGCCTGTGGTACTAATAGGATCAAAAGAACACCACCAATTTTCTTCAGGTAGCTTTAGGTGCACACTGTGCAGAGGACACAATAAACTGATGCCCTGTACACGCGGTTGGATTTTCCGACAAAAAATGTGCGATCGGAGGTTGTTGCTGGAAATTCCGATCGTGTGTGGGCTCCATCGGACTTTTTCCATCGGATTTTCCGACACACAAAGTTTGACAGCAGGCTATAACATTTTCCGACAACAAAATACGATCGCGTCAATTCCGACCGTGTGTGGCCAATTCCGACGCGCAAAGTGCTATGCATGCTCAGAATAAATTCCGAGACGGAAGTGCTCGGTCTGGTAAAATTAGTGTTTGCAATGGATATAGAACTTTCGTCACGGTGCAATGTTTAAAATTGTTTAATGCAGTGCACTCTGTTCTTCTTTATAATGCGAGAAGAATGAAGTAGTTTTGCTGCTCATATTCCCACAGACTTCTCACAAACTTCTTTCTTTATTATTTATTGTGATTTCATCACTATATTTTGATTTGCCACATCTGACTAAAAAATGTTTAATTTTTTTTTGGTTTGTATTTTTTTCAAGCCTGATCTTGTGTTTTTTTTTTTTTTTAACTCCAGAATGGTTTTGGGTGTGTTTTGCGTGTTGTGTTACCACAACACCATTATTATCTTGTATTATTTAATCTCAAGGAGATTGCTTGGTGTTGGTGTCTCTTGTTAGATTCACATTGTATTTTTGAAATGTACCTGCCTCCTCACAAACAAACTGACCTTTTTGAAGGAAAACACACATAGGCGAGTATAATTGAAACAAAAATTCCTTTATTAAGGGCTCATAACCAAAGAGGGAGGCAACGCTGGAGAAACAGCAGAAATTGGTGAAGCCTTTGGCCCCCAGGGCACACATCAATTATTTTACTGCAAAATTGGTGGCCTGTGGAGTTCATATCTAAGGGAGTTCAATCTGGTCCAGAAGTCCAAGAGAATCATGAACAGCAGCAGATGACATCTATGTTCCCAGGCTGTGGTCATACAAGAGCCTGCATCTTTTGTCAGACCAGACTGAACCCAGGCCATCACTCTCTGGTCTTCCTTCCACGCTTCCTTCCATGCTATGTCTGTGGTGGTGGATTTGTGGCAGGAGGAGGAGGAGGATGGTCCAACTCACACAGGTGGGTATTGAGTGTGATTTTGCCCCTCACCCCCTTAGTTAAGGTTTTATAAAGAATGTCTTCACACATGAGGCATTGGCCCTCCTGCATGTCCTTCAGTTTTGTGGCAGCCATGCAAGCAAAGGCCTCTTCACGAGTGGGGAATGCTCTGAGGGACGCAGAAGCCATCTGAATCAGCCTGAGTGCTTAATCCTGCACGTTACTCCCCTTCCTGGGTCTTTTGTTTGGAAGGCGGAGGGGAGGGACCTGCGATTCTGTCAGGCTCCTACTGGGCCCGAATACAAAGAAAAAGGGAACCTGCGCTAAAGAGCAATTACAAATGCTAGACTGCAGCTGCATTGAGCACTCAATTTATTCACTCTATTGTCCTACTGGGCCCGGCCTTCTCCTGGCTGCCACTTAGCCCCGCCTCCTACTGGCTGCCACTAACCCCCGCCTCCTCCTGTGTGCCACATTCCACAGCCTCCTCCTGTGTGCCACATTCCACAGCCTCCTCCTGGCTGAGGTCTTCCTGTGTATGAAAAAGGGACATAGTTTTAGTTTTTTCTTCATCAATCACACACAATATTCACCTCCTGACTGTTGCAAATTGAATGTTAACAAATATAAAAGACTGTCATTCTGAGCCCAGCATTTTTAATTCTTGTCCCAATTATTTTTGCCCACTACTGTCTATTGATATGTAAAACTCTTTATTAAATCAGCAATTAGTGATCAATAATAATATCTAGTAAACATCATTTATTTATTGACCAGAAATCTGTAGAAGAATGCTATACCTGGCTCCAGCTGGGCTCCTCCAATTCTTCCTGGCTGGAATTCCCAGGTTAGACATCGGAAGCCTCAGTTGGGGTGGAAGATAGGGTGGAAGGAAGAGTGGAAGGTAGGGTTGAGAGGAATTCCCTGACTTCAGTCTGGTCTGACAGAATTCGCAGTCTCTCATAGTACCACAGCCTGGGGACATAAACGTCATCTGCTGCTGCTACTGATCTCTGGGAATCCATGACCTTCTTGCGCTCCCTTAGAGAAGTGCTCCTCAGGCCACCAATTTTGGCTTTTAAATAGGGGATGGTTGCCGTGGGGACCACCGGCTTCACCAACTCCAGCAGTTTCTCCAGCGCTGCCTGCCTCTTTTATTTATTATTGTATTGGGGGTGTTTGATCTGGCACAGACAGGGCAGCTCCCTGTGTTTGTCTATGAACAGGGGGAGGAAATTGTGGTCATTGATGCCATCCATTTTATCTGCAAGACACAACACAAGACAAACCCTAATGTCAGGCTAAAGTCTCCTAATCTTGTCACAATACTGGCCTCAATTTAGAAGCAGTATAGGCCCAATTCTCTTTCTTATCTTCGTTATCACAATCGGCGCCTCCGATGCTCCTTCCTCCGCTCACAGATCGTACGTACTACGCACGTGTGTTACGCTTTATATACACTGCGCATGCGTGAAACTCCGCCCGCCCCTGACGTTCTTTCTAGTCTATTCCCCACCCCTTCTCGTTCGGCACAGTGGGGAAGAGCACATGGTGGAAACACAGCAAGTGCATGCTAATTACAGCAACAAGGAGGAGGAGGAAAGCCCGGAGCCAGAAACGTCCCGATCCCAGAGGAGACAATTTAAGGCCTCAAATATGTTCTTTGGGGAGATGTTGGAGATGGTCGACATCCTGAAGAGGACCGACTATGACGGGAAGTATGGACCTTACCCCAACCCCAATGTCAGAAAGGCCAAGATCATGGCGAAAGTTGTCAAGAGTCTGCAGAAGAATTTTGGTGTATGACGATCCAAGGATCAACTCCAGAAATGGTGGTCGGACCTCAAATTTAGGGAGCACGAGCAGTACAGAAGGCTCAGGAGAGTGCTGCAAAAAAGTAGGTAGTTGTGCTGTGTTCCTATTCTTTATTTTTCTAACATTTGTGCTGCTCCATGTGCTTTTCTTAACTGTTGTACAGTTTAAAATGGCAACTTTCATGTTCATGGTCACATTATTCGTTCGTATGAAACGTTGTTCGTTCGGCATAGAAAACACCATGTTTTGGACATATGCATTTGAATACATTTTTGCTAGCCTACTTCTCTTCAAATAATTTTGGTGTCTAGATGGGTTGGTAACTAGAATGAAATGCAAACTAGATTATGTGTAAGGAGAGGACACTCAGCAGCTGTTTACACATCTGGACACTTGAGCACAAGTGTGGGACACCAGAACAAACTTTTTATTAGGGGCCCACACAGGTGCTCCAGTGTATACTATAGGGATGTCTCCATCTGTGAAGCTTGTACAAAACAGGTAAGTATTCAAGCTTGACAAAGGACAAAAAAAGTCTTCATCTTGGAACTCTGCCAAAGCAGACAATTGTACCCCACTTCCAAGCAATGTTTCATATTCCTATTTCTGCCATCAAATATCTGTGTGCTAAGTACACCTATTTTTTTTTACATAGGGGCTAAAAGACTCGGAGGACACCACTCATCCGAGGAGACCGCAGACCCCCCACCTCAGGAAGAAGGGGAAATCCCACAAACACAACAGGAGGAGGAGGAGGAAGGAGATGTGGTGGAAATTGTCACCACAACAGGTGAGTGTCTGCGACCACAGGCTCAGGTAAGAGATGGATTCCGGCATATTTATAATACATGGTGTGTTTTTTTTCTTTAATTTTTCGATGATCATGATGTTGTGGATCCAGGTCATTTCACCAGTGAAAGTGCCCAGATCCTGATCGGGGAGATCATGGGGTATAATAGGGACTTGGAAAAAATCCAGAAAAACATCAATGATTTTAAAAACAAAATGAAGAACATCATGTTCTAGGGAGAGTTTAAAACCCCTTGAAATCCCTAATGTAGTTGGCATTTTTTCCAAAAAAATTTCTTGCACCTTTTTTTACCTATTGTCAAAAAGCCAAATTTTGAAGATGCACACAGTGTGTCAACATGTGCTATCTGCCATCATGGGAGATCAATGTAGGCATTTTGTGGGTGCAACCCCTTCCTCAATAAAGTAGCTGAAAGGAAGGGGTTGCACCCCAAAACACGTCCCTTGATCCCCCATGATGGCAGCTAGCACATGTTGACATTCGGCAATTTGTGTGCACATTCAAAATGTGGCTTTTCCAGGGGTGACTTCACCCCATCTGAACGCAATATCAAACACAGTTTATAAATACTTATGTCTGATATTACCTTCAATTTCTAACAAAGTTGAACTTTGTAAGTTCCAGAATTGTGTATTTCTTGTTGGTTTTAAACATGCCTGTTTTACCTTAAATGGACATTTCTACTTTTATTAATGTGACCCAAAAAATTGTTATACAACAAACATGTTGGTTTGTTTTAAAAACCTTTGATAAATGCACGTGTGATCGTGCTTGTATTAAAAAGATTGATAATCAAGAATGTGTGGATTCTTCTTTCAATGCTCCAAAAAATTTTTGTTGTTAAAATTGTTGGTTTCTGTGACAATGGGGGTTATTTCCTAAGGGAAAATCCACTTTGCACTACAAACGCAGTTTCAGTGCAGTCTCAAGTGCACTTGTAGTGCAAAGTGTTTTTGCCTTTAGTAAATAACACCCAACAATGCTTTCTAATGTTACACAATCATGCCATTTTCAGGACTCCCCAAATTTATGTCAGGGCCAGCTAAAAGAAAGACAAGCAGTAAATGTCAGCAAATATTTTAGTAGTTAAAATTTGTTTTTTATTTCAAAAATGTCTCAGACATTGTCTGGCATATTGATGGCCCCCTACCCGCAAAGTATTCCATGTATCTTATACGGACCTCGTGGGCACTAAGGGAGGGCAAGCCAGGACGGCCAGCTTCAAGCACCGTCAGGGTTGGTTCATTTACATGAATTCCGGATTCAGGCCCAACTGAGCCAGCATAGTTCACAGAATTTCTCCTTAAAAAGTTGTGGAGAACATAGCAAGCCAGGATGATATGATTGAGTTTATACTCCGCCATATGTATGGGTGTAAGAAATAGGCGGAACCGGCTGGACATTATTCCAAATGTGTTCTCCACCACTCTTCTGGCTCTGGCCAGCCAGTAATTAAAAACCCTCTGGTCCGGGGTGAGGGTCCTCATAGGGAATGGCCGCATAAGATGGTTCCCCAGCGCAAATGCTTCATCCACAATAAAGACGAATGGGAGTCCTTCCGCATTGTCTTCTGGAGGTGGCAAAAAAAAATGACGTGGGGGGTCCCCCTAAATTCATACCAGGCCCTTCAGGTCTGCTATGGATATTAAGGGGAATCCCGCACCAAAATTTAAAAAAAACGGCGTGGGGTCCCCCCAAAAATCCATACCAGACCCTTATCCAAGCACGCAAACTGGCAGGCCACAGGAAAATAGGGGGGGACGAGAGAGCTCCCCCCCTCCTGAACCGTACCAGGCTGCATGCTCTCAACATTGGGAGGGTGCTTTGGGGTAGCCCCCAAAACACCTTGTCCCCATGTTGATGAGGACAAGGGCCTCATCCCCACAACCCTGGCCGGTGGTTGTGGGGGTCTGCGGGTGGGGGGCTTATTGGAATCTGGAAGCCCCCTTTAACAAGGGGACCCCCAGATCCCGGCCCTCCCCCCTGTGTGAAATGGTAAGGGGTACCATTTCACTAAAAAAGTGTCAAAAATTTTAAAAATGACAAGAGACAGTTTTTGACAATTTCTTTATTTAAATGCTTCTTCTTTCTTCTTTCTTCTACCTTCCTACATCTTCTTTTTCTTCTTCTTCTTCTTCTTCTGGTTCTTCTGGCTCTTCTGGTTCTTCCTCCGGTGTTCTCGTCCAGCATCTCCTCCGCGGCGTCTTCTTCCCTTCTTCTCCTCGGGCCGCTCCGCATCCATGGCATGAAGGGAGGCTCCCGCTCTTCTCTTCATCTTCTTCTCTTCTTCATCTTCTTCTCTTCTTCATCTTCTTCTCTTCTTCATCTTCTTCTTTTCTTCACGCTTTGAGGAATTCATCCATAAATATGACCACAAAAGACGTGGGTATAGTGTGTATGGGTTTGACAAAGTCAGCAGATAGAGGATTGGTATCAGCTGTTAGCAGTTGGGGGGGAGGGAGGGTTCAAAAAGATTTTGTGAACCCAAAAAAAAGCCTCTGGCACTCTGCCAGAATTTCAAGCACACATCACAATTTTAGACATTTTAGGGGGTATTTAGGGTAAAGCACTACTATGGAGCTGACAAAATACATTGTTAAGTGACTACACAAGGTGAATATAGGCCCAGGAGAGCATGCTGGGGAGATAAGTGAAGGCAAATATGTATGAAGGACAAAAATAAAAATTACATAAAAATCCAGCATGCATGAGGACAAAGGAGACATTCACAGCATATTACAATCATGGTAATTAGGGAATGAGGAAAGAAATACAATATATTATCAAACATTAAATACAATAAAATGTGATGTTAAAGGATACAAATCTTACCTTCATATACTCCTTCTGCAGGACCTGAATGATGGCAGAACAGGTCTCCGGGATAATGATCACCAGAGCCTGGGGGAGATGCCTGTCGAGAACTTGAGGTCCTGCAGGCTTCTCCCAATTGCCAAGTACCGCAGGGTGGCGACAAGCCACTGCTCCGGACTGATGGCTTGCCTCATGCAGGTATGCTGCCTGCTGATATAGGTGGTCAGCAAAGCCAACAAACGGTGAAATACTGGGTCCGTCATCCTGAGAAAGTTCCTGAAATCATCCCTGCCTTATCAGCACTGTTAGCTGCACAAAAACAGGGACTACACATGGGAGAGGCTTAACCCGGCAGAAGCTGCTAAAAGCAGAGGTAGGGACATACTGCTACTCTTCACCAGCCAAGAAGAAATGAGGAAAAAAAAAGAGAATGCTGGAGGAGGGGGTAGGTTTTTCTTTTATGCTATTCACTAGTCCTGAGGGAGGAGTTGAGGCGGAGGTCTATCATCAGTATGCTGCCATGGAGGTGCCAGAAAAATGAAGTTTTCAAACCAGAAACACTAACTACTGTGAAAAATGGACAAGGCTTAGTTATGTTTTGGAGCTTCTTTACTGCATCTGGCATGGTATTATTCTCACGGATCTCACGGAGCAAAGGCATGTGACAGAACTGGTCATGCTGGAGCAACCAATTCTAGGTCCATGAACTCCTCCCCACCCTGTTCATGGACTGGGCTTGTGTCAAGGTAAGGACCCCAACACCAAGCCCCCGCACAGCATGAACTCTATGAGGAGTACGTATAAGCAACATGGCTAGAAAACGGTCGGCTGCTCAGAACAAAGTAACAGAACGCACTGAAGAACAGCAAGGCCAGTGAAGAGTGACCTGAAAAACAGTAACGAACTAACAAGAACACAATGACAGAGTCAAGGGGAACTCGCTGCATGCACTGAAGACCACATACAAACCCACAAGCACAAACTGAACAGCAGAAAACAATCTGAAAACCACGAGTCTGAAAAAGCGCAAATCGTCTCTCACCAAACTTTTACTAACACGAGATTAGCAAAAGGAGCCCAAAGGGTGCCGCGCTTGGTTCTGAACTGCCCTTTTATAGTCTCGTCGTACGTGGTGTACATGACCGCATTCTTGGCGATCGGAAATTCCGACAATTTTGTGCGACCGTGTGTATGCAAAACAAGTTTGACCCAAAATCCGTCGGAAAAATCCATGGATTTTGTTGTAGGAATGTCCGATCAATGTCTGATCGTGTGTACGGGGCATAACTGTAAATACTGTAGCTGCCTGCCTGTGGTACTAATAGGACCAGAAGAACACCAGCAATTTTCTTCAGGTAGCTTTAGGTGTACACTGTGCAGAGGACATAGTACACTAACTGTAAATATTGCAGCTGCCTGCCTGTGGTATTAATAGGATCAGAACAACAGCAATTGTCTTCAGGTAGCTTTAGGTGCACACTGTGCAGAGGACACACTACACTAACTGAAAATATTGCAGATGCCTGCCTGTGGTATTAATAGGATCAGAACAACAGCAATTGTCTTCAGGTAGCTTTAGGTGCACACTGTGCAGAGGACACTGTACACTAACTGTAAATACTGCAGCTGCCTGCCTGTGGTACTAATAGGACCAGAAGAACACCAGCAATTTTCTTCAGGTAGCTTTAGGTGTACACTGTGCAGAGGACACTGTACACTAACTGTAAATACTGCAGCTACCTGCCTGTGGTTTTAATAGGATCAGAGCAACAGCAATTGTCTTCAGGTAGCTTTAGGTGCACACTGTGCAGAGGACACAGTACACTAACTGTAAATACTGCAGCTGCCTGCCTGTGGTATTAATAGGATCAGAACAACAGCAATTGTCTTCAGGTAGCTTTAGGTGCACACTGTGCAGAGGACGCACTACACTAACTGTAAATAATATAGCTGCCTGCCTGTGGTACTAATAGGATCAGAAGAACGTCACCAATTTTCTTCAGGTAGCTTTAGGTGGACACTGTGCAGAGGACACTGTACACTAACTGTAAATACTGCAGCTACCTGCCTGTGGTATTAATAGGATCAGAGCAACAGCAATTGTCTTCAGGTAGCTTTAGGTGCACACTGTGCAGAGGATGCACTGCACTAACTGTAAATATTGCAGCTGCCTGCCTGTGGTATTAATAGGATCAGAACAACAGCAATTGTCTTTAGGTAGCTTTAGGTGCACACTGTGCAGATGACACAGTACACTAACTGTAAATGCTGCAGCTGCCTACCTGTGGTACTAATAGGATCAGAAGAACACCAGCAATTGTCTTCAGGTAGCTTTAGGTGCACACTGTGCAGAGGACACAGTACACCAACTGTAAATACTGCAGCTGCCTGCCTGTGGTATTAATAGGATCAGAACAACAGCAATTGTCTTCAGGTAGCTTCAGGTGCACACTGTGCAGAGGATGCACTACACTAACTGTAAATAATATAGCTGCCTGCCTGTGGTACTAATAGGATCAGAAGAATGTCACCAATTTTCTTCAGGTAGCTTTAGGTGGACACTGTGCAGAGGACACTGTACACTAACTGTAAATACTGCAGCTACCTGCCTGTGGTATTAATAGGATCAGAGCAACAGCAATTGTCTTCAGGTAGCTTTAGGTGCACACTGTGCAGAGGATGCACTGCACTAACTGTAAATATTGCAGCTGCCTGCCTGTGGTATTAATAGGATCAGAACAACAGCAATTTTCTTTAGGTAGCTTTAGGTGCACACTGTGCAGATGACACAGTACACTAACTGTAAATGCTGCAGCTGCCTACCTGTGGTACTAATAGGATCAGAAGAACACCAGCAATTGTCTTCAGGTAGCTTTAGGTGCACACTGTGCAGAGGACACAGTACACCAACTGTAAATACTGCAGCTGCCTGCCTGTGGTATTAATAGGATCAGAACAACAGCAATTGTCTTCAGGTAGCTTCAGGTGCACACTGTGCAGAGGATGCACTACACTAACTGTAAATACTGCAGCTGCCTGCCTATGGTACTAATAGGATCAGAAGAACACCACCAATTTTCTTCAGGTAGCTTTAGGTGCACAATGTGCAGGGGACATAGTACACTAACTGTAAATACTGTAGCTGCCTGCCTGTGGTACTAATAGGTTCAGAAGAACACCAGCAATTTTCTTCAGGTAGCTGTAAATACTGTAAAAACACCTGCCTGCCTGTCAGTAGGAAGAGAATAACAGGAACGGATCTAGCTAAACTGAATACAGTGTATATATATATATATATATATATATATATATATATATATATATATACAACACCTGGGATGCATATATATACACAATACACTGTAAGTGCAGCTAACTGACTCGCCTGCCTACTCTATCTTAAATCTACTCTTAAATCAAATGACACTGTCTCTCTGTCTATCTCTCTGCCGCCGCAACACACTACACAAGGCCGCCACGCAGGCGGCCTTATATAGTGTGGGGCATGTACTAAACCCCCTGAGCCATAATTGGCCAAAGCCACCCTGGCTTTGGCCAAATACAGCTCTCTGTACAGACGACGCTGTGATTGGCCAAGCATGCGGGTCATAGTGCATGCTTGGCCAATCATCAGCCAGCAATGCACTGCGATGCCACAGTGAATTATGGGCCATGACGCGCCACTCAAATTTGGCGTGAACGGTCCATAACGTTCGCAATTCGACGAACGGTCGCACAGGAGATGTTCGAGCTGTACATGGGTTCGACTCGAACTCGAAGCTCATCCCTAGTAACGATAAACATAAATGAACTCATTTGCCTAGAAACCTACTCCAATGAATAGACTGACTGCTTGTCCGGTCTGGCCATAAGCTCATTTATCCAATAGCTGAACTTAACAAAGCATCAGTATCTCCCGTATATCCCGCTGGTGGTGTGGAATGCTCATAAGGCTGTGATTAGGGGTGTATTCCTCCAAATTGGGCCTAGGGCAAAGTAAAAAAGATCTCAAAAACTAGATGAACTCACCGCAGAAATATCTAATGCTGAATCCTCCAATCTAAAATCTTTCTCCTATGCCATGAATTAAGATCCCTACTCCTTGAGACGTACGTAAAAAATTATAAAAAATACAAAGCATTCACCTATACTACAGGGAACAAAGCGGGTAAGGCCATGTCTTTATGAGTTCAGGGACATAGAACTAAAACTAAAATTCCATATATATATCATCTCCAACGAAAAACTACTGAAACCTCATTCCATTGCCAACGCATGAAACACTACAAGTAATCAACAGGCTCCCCAATTCCAAATCCCCGGGACCAGATGGCTTCACTGGGGAATACTATAAACTTTTCCAAAATACTTTAGCCCCTATCCTATGCCATACTTTCAACTCAGCTACCGAATCTGCATCATTTCCTGCTGAAATGCTAATTGCCATGGTTGTGACTCTACCCAAACCTGGTAAAGAACCTACATTACCAAAAAATGTCATTACTTAATCTAGATCTAAAAATGTATGCAAAACTTATAGCCAACAGACTCGAAAACATACTGCCATCCCTCATCCACAAAGACCAATCAGGCTTTACATTAGGTCACCAAGCTTCAGACGTCACTAGAGGAATGATCAATATTATTCATCATGTAGAATCAACAAAAACCCCTTCGCTTTTTCTATCTCTAGACACTGAAAAAGCGTTTGATAGGGTAAACTGGGGATACCTATCATCAGTCTTACATAAATTTGGATTACATGGTCAAATCCACAATGCCATAATGGCCCTGTACTCTACCCTCACAGCCAGGGTGTTCTCAACAGAGAACCTTTCTGTACAGTTCTAATTTCCAACCATATGAGATAGGGATGCCCACTTTATCCTCTAATATTTAACCTTATTATGGAACCCCTAGCCAAAAACGTCAGATCTTACTCACGCATTAAAGGAATACCTTTTGATGATCAGGAACATAAAATCAGTCTCTTTGCGGATGACATTATCCTCATGATTACTGACCCTGAAAGGTCCCTGCCCGAGATCCAGAAGACACTTGTCTGGTTCAGTGATATTTCCTACTACAAAGTTAATGAGACAAAATCCTATATCCTAAATTTAGGAGTAACTAATCCGCTAGCGACTGTATTAAAAATCAGTTCCCTTACCCGTGGGCAGAAAAAAGCATATCTTACCTAGGAATACTACTGACTAATTCCACCAAAACATTATTTCCATTAATCTACTTACCATTCCGGAATAAACTCCAGGAAAAACTTGCCAGGCTGGCGTCTTTTGAGTTCTCGTGAATGGGCCGACTAGCAGCATTTAAAACTTTAAAACTTTCAATAAAAATTTATTGAGGAAATGCCAATGGTCCCAAAAAAGTGTCAAAAGTCTCCGATCTGTCCATCGCAATGTTGCAGTACCGCTAAAAATCGCAGATCACTACTACAGATCATTACTAGTAAAAAAATAAAAATGCCATAAAAATGCCATAAATCTTTCCCATAGTTTGCAGACGCAAAAAATTTTGTGCAAACTAATCAATATACGCTTATTGTAATTTTTTAAACAAAAATATATAGAAGAATACATGTCGGCCTAAACTGACGAAATTGTGTGTTTTTTTTTTATATTTTGGGGGTATTTATCATAGCAAATAGTAAAAAATATTGTTTTTTTTCTAAATTGATGCTCTTTTTTTGTTTATAGCGCAAAAAATAAAAACCGCAGAGGTGATAAAATACCACCAAAAGAAATCTCTATTTGTCGGAAAAAAAGGACACAAATTAAGTTTGGATACAGCATCGAATGACTGCACAATTGTCAGTTAAAGTGACGCAGTGCCAAATTGTAAAAATTCTCTGGTCAGGGGATAAAATCTTCCGGGGCTGAAATGGTTAATTAGGCTATACATGTTTACACAAAGCACATCTAGGAGATATGTAAAAAAAAAACTGGAAAAAAAAAAAAGAGAGACATTTTAGTGTGCTTGAAATATGACCTAAATATTTGTTTCTGAGTATAGTAATAAAGTTTTTTTTATTCATTTTTAGTACATAACTGTTGGGTGCATCTACTGTATGTGCTCTAGTGACTGGCTTTATGCAACTACAGTCATCTATGTCCAGACATCTCTTCAATAATTATTAGTTTACCATACAATCAAGTAACATAATAAGTGTTTGAACATATTTTGTATATAGTACTTGGATATAATAATTACCTCCTTCTGATGTTTGTAGGCTGCATCAGAGGTTTCTCACTTGCTATATGTATGTATTTGTACACAGGGGCGTAACTAGAAATAGCAGGGCCCCATAGCAAAATGTTGTATGGGGCCCCCCTGCAAACAGCCCCCCCCCACAGCTGCCCTAGTGTCAATGCAGCGTGACCTGTGCCCAATACAGCGTGACCTGTGCCCCATACAGCGTGCCCTGTGCCCAATACAGCCTGGTCTGCCTGTGCCCCATACAGCCCCACCTATGCAGAGGAAGAGGCAAGCCACCAGGATCAGCAGAGAGCAGGATTGCCCGCTGTAATAGCTTTCAGTTGAATTTCCTGTCTTCCCGGGGCTCATCGTCACATAGACCCATCTCTTGGCCCGACGCCTTTGATGACGTCACATGTCCCGCATTGGATCGGTGTTCTGTCTATCAAAGGCACCGGGCCAAAAGGTGGAGCTATGTGACGTGAGCCCCGGGAACACTGGAAGTTCTAATGAAAGCTCTTACATCGGGCAATTCAGCTCTCTGCTGATACGGACAGCTCACCTCTTCCTTTTCTCTCTCTTCCCCTGGCTGGGAGACTCTGCCGGCGGTGCTCTTATCCTCACTGGGCCCCACTCGGCTGCGGGCCCCATAGCACCCGCATGGGTCGCTATGGTGGTAGTTACGCCCCTGTTTGTACATGTTGATCATATCCCCCTTAATCTCATCTTCTTAAGCGAGAATAAATTCAGTTCCTCTAATCTATCCTCAAAGTCCAGCTTCTCCGTGCCTCTTATCAGTTTGGTTGCCCTTCTCTGCACTTTCTCCAATTCCCCGATATCCTTTTTGAGAACTGGTGCCCAAAACTGAACTGCATATTCCAGATGAAGTCTTACTTATGATTTGTACAGGGGCAAAATGATATATTTCTCTCTGGAGTCCATACCTCTCTTAATACAAGAAAGGACTTTGACCACTTTGGAAACTGCTCAGTGTGATCACAGTTGTTATGTATTACTGACTTTTTTGGGTGAATGAGTATGGGGTACTGTGTACCCCATACTCAATAATATGGTGGGGCCTGGATCTAGGTGCCCCCTTTTTGTTAAAGTGGGCTTCAAAATTCTGATAAACCCTCTGTCCAGAGACCTCCACAATCACTAGGCCAAGGTTGTGGAGAAGAGGCTATGATGCCTGGTAAGTTTCAGGAAAGGGGGGACCACACACATGTTATGGAGAATCAAACGGTATTTCAGTATACCTGACAAGACCAGCTACTGTAGGTATAATCACAGCAATTACTACACTCACAAGACCCTCTCAGTACTGAGGAGATAGCTTCCTGGTGAACACAAAAAGAGATGACGCAGAGTCTAAATGTCCAAAGCTATCTGATTTAATTCTGGGCGGGTATAACATTTTTATATACGTTATCATTAACCATTTATAATATGGAAAATGGGAGTGGTTAATACAGGGGTGTACATTTAATATCATTACATATCATTACATATCATTAATGGTCAGATGATTAACCTTTCACAAAATGGCTGACATAGGTCACTAGAATAACTCATGCCATCTGATTTCATTACTCATAGTCATAAATCCTGCTTCCCTGTTTCATGTCATTACATAGGAAAGGTGTCAAAAAACAAAATAAGTGTAGCGCTAAGAGAAGGGGTCTGAAAATGGAGTCTATGGACTGACAGTTCCAAGTTTGTGTACTCAAAAGAACATCCTTGGAGAAAGAAGTCCTCTGGAACGGATCTCAACAAGGGTGTAAACCATCTGTGGGGGGAACCCACACACCACCAATAAAAGTGAAAAGGCTTACCGGACTAGGTGGACCCAACAAGGCATACGCCAGGTGGAGTCAATTAGGCTTAGGTAGTGCTGGACTGCAGTTGGCCCGGAAGGGCAGAGTTGGTGGAGTGGCTTCCACGTGGCTGTGTTCCTCAAACGTGATCGGGCCCAAAGGTATGGGGTGCAGCTCCCAAAGATCGTATTCCTCAGATCAACGGTGGAACCAGCAAAAACAGCAGCAAATGGAGGAAGAGAAGGAATGGCCAGATAGTGTAAATCCGTTTAAATGGAGATTTATTAAAAGTATTAAACACTCACATGAAAGGTATCTAAAAAACAGCGCTGTGAAGAAGTGGCGACAGTGGGGTCCTACCCGACGCGTTTCGTCTGCATAGACGTCATCTGGGGGTTCCCCCCACTGTAGCCACCAGAGTATATATAAGGAAACCTTCAAAAATAATGAAAAACAGCTCCACGGTTAATGAAACGTCACTTCCGGTATTGGGGGAAGATGGCCGAACAGCGTGCGTTCCACGCTGGCCAGCATGCGTTCCACGCCTCACAATGGTAGGCACCGGAAGTGGATACAAATAAAATACCCCTGAGAAATTCATATAAAGGGGGCCTTGTCTGTGATCACAAATGTAGAGAGATGTGAATGGGTAGGTGAATGCCGTGGGGTGAGATGGCATAAGGAATATGAGCGGCGCACGATGTGCGCGCGCATCGAAGTGACAAAATGTGCACTGCGCATGTGTAAGGAGCGTGCGTAATGTAGCAGTGGAGGGGCGGGATGGCGGAATGACATCAAAGGTCTAGAGGCCGTACGGGGCTACGTGTCGAGTGTGTACATAGTGAGAGCCTCCCAGAGAGGCGGGCAAATGTAAATGCCTGGGTAACTATGGTAACAAGCCGTGGCCCCGGAGTTGCGTGCAGAAAAAGGACATTAAAAGCGCAACGAGACAAATAAATGTCGGTATATCGAACGGATAGCAAATAGGTAACAAAATTGTGTAAACACTGTTACCAAACAAACAAGTATGTGCAAAAAGTGGGGACAAATGCACAAATTGAAGTGCAGTGTGTCAACGATTGTGCGAGCATAAAAAATAGGAAAAAAAGGACTAGTGGTATTAAACCATGGAGAAAATACAAACTCATGGAGCTGATTTCCATAAGGTGATAAAATATAATAATCACAAATGAACATATACAATAGATGTCTTATATATGTATAAATGACACATTCACAAACCTGAATTACATTAATGTAGGCTAAATAGGGTGAACATTCATACACATAAAAATAAAATGGATGAATACCTATACACTTATAGCCAAAATCAGGTAAATGAAATAAAGGGGATGCAATACAAATGGAAATGGATAAATTAAATACAGATATATATACGAATTAAATAAAAATGAAACTGTATAAAAATAAAAAATAAAAAGGAAAGAGAACACCTCTAAAAAAGGGGGAGTAAGAATTGGGGCAACAACCTCAGGCTTTGTTAATGAAAGCGTTGACGTCTACTTCAACATTCATACCCAATGGAAAAAGTGTGCGGAGCTTGTGGATCCAATAGGTCTCCAAGCGAGACACACCCCTGGTCATGGCACCACCCCTCCAAGGGGGGACGTATCTGTCGATGACCACAAATTGTGTCCCATCCATCACACGATTGTGGTGTAACTTATAATGGCGGGGGACAGTGTGTTTGGTGTCCCCCCCTTTAATAAGTGCGATATGTTCCGCCACTCTTATGGCAAAGGAACGGATGGTGCGGCCCACGTATTGTTTCCCACAATGACATGTAATCAAGTACACAATGTAACTGGTGGTTCAGGTACAGAATTGTCTGATTGAATATGTTTTGTGGGTAACTGATGACGTGAACGATACAGTTTTTCTCCCTATGCCAGAATTATGTTGGCAAACACTACATCTTCTACAAGAATAGAATCCCTCCATCTCGTAGAAGAGGGGTTGGCGTATGGGAAGGTTAATAATGTTTGGGGCGATCCTGCTCTGTAAGGTTAGGGCACCCTTAAAGATGACTCTGGCCTTATCAGGCAGTACATTACCCAAAATACGGTCATTCCTGAGGATGTCCCAATGTTTTGAGAGAATGGCTTTAATGTGTCTGTGCTGATTGGAAAAGGAAGTCAATAAGGACCACCTGAAGGAATCTTCTGATTCTCTTCTAGGCCTATCTTCTAAAAGGGATTCCCTATTGGTTTCAAGGGCGTGTTGATACTCACGATCAACAAGTCAGGGATCATAGTCCTTATCTATGAACTTAGCCTTCAGGAGTGCCGATTGTGATTTGAAGGAGTCAACGTTTGAACAATTTCTTCGTAGTCTAAGAAATTGACTCCGTGGTACCGAGTCAAGCCAAGACCGGTGATGGCAGCTATCAGGTAGTATGAAGCTATTCCAGTCTGTGGCTTTGAAATGTGTCTGGAAATGAAAAACCCCATCACATATCTCTATCTCCAGATCCAAAAAGTTAATTTTATGGTTACTGGCTGTATGGGATAGGGAAATGCCACGATCATTCATATTCAAGCGTTCAAAAAGTGACTCAGCGCTTCCCTTCCATAGGAGGAGGATGTCGTCAATATACCGTGCCCACAAAATGAGGGATGGATCCCTATTGGTATAGACGACATCCTCCTCCCACTTGGCCATAAATAAATTGGCGAGGCTAGGGGCGAACTTAGCGCCCATAGCCACGCCACGTAATTGGAGATAGTACTGCTGGTCGAACCAGAAATAACTGCACTTGGTAGCGAACTCAAGTAGTTCAACGACAAAAGCACACTGAAAAGGAGCGATGGTAGGTTCCTTTTCCAAAAAATATTGGACCGCCTCCAATCCCTTGTCCTGGGGTATACAAGTATACAGGGAGGCGACATCGGCAGTGGCAATGATGTAATCACCCTGCAAATTCAAACTCTCAAGTAGGCGTATAGTAGCCCCTGTATCCTTCAAATAAGAAGGCATACACCTTACGAGGGGTTGCAAATAAAAGTCAATGTATCGGCCTATACGTGAGGTGACAGAGTCTATCTCACTCAAGATAGGCCAACCAGGAGGTTGTACTGGGTTCTTGTGCACCTTGGGTAAATAATAAATAGTTGGAACCCTGGGTGCCAAGGGTACCATAAAATCTCTTTCCTTTTTATTTAAAATACCTTGGTCATAACCCTTCCTTACAATGGCAGAAAGCTCTTTTTTAAAAGAAGACGTGGGGTTATTGGGCAATGTTTTGTATGTATTAGGTTCATTCAGGATCCTATACATCTCAGATATATAGTCCTTCTTATCCAAAACAACAATGCCACCCCCCTAGTCAGCCGGACGGATTACAAGGTCCTTCTGTAGGCACAGGGATTTGAAACCTTGATTAGAAAAAGGGTGATGATGTATACGTTTATCAGGGAGCTCAGCCAAATCCTTGAGGACCAAATCCCTGAATATAGGGATGGCTGGCGCCATAGGAACAGGTGGGGTAAATAATGAGGGATTGGACAGACCAGAATGGACTGTCCCAGAAGTGGCGCTGATCTCATTTCTAATAGGGTTGGAAACAAGATAACGCTGAATATGTAATTTACGTGTGTACTTGTGGATGTCCATAAATGTGCCAAATACTTTTAATAAATCTCCATTTAAACGGATTTACACTATCTGGCCATTCCTTCTCTTCCTCCATTTGCTGCTGTTTTTGCTGGTTCCACCGTTGATCTGAGGAATACGATCTTTGGGAGCTGCACCCCATACCTTTGGGCCCGATCATGTTTGAGGAACACAGCCACGTGGAAGCCACTCCACCAACTCTGCCCTTCCGGGCCAACTGCAGTCCAGCACCACCTAAGCCTAATTGACTCCACCTGGCGTATGCCTTGTTGGGTCCACCTAGTCTGGTAAGCCTTTTCACTTTTATTGGTGGTGTGTGGGCTCCCCCCACAGATGGTTTACACCCTTGTTGAGATCCGTTCCAGAGGACTTCTTTCTCCAAGGATGTTCTTTTGAGTACACGAACTTGGAACTGTCAGTCCATAGACTCCATTTTCAGACCCCTTCTCTTAGCGCTACACTTATTTTGTTTTTTGATATTGTCTACACTTGCTGGTTGTGTTAGCTGCTGTTTTATTCCACTTTTTGGTAGCGCAGAATTATTGTGTACATATGTCTTGTTTGTTTTTGGGAGCGGATTCTGCTGCAGCCCATTCACATTCTTAGCAATATGGATGTCTTTGACTACAGGGCCTCCCGAACTGTCAATACGGAGGGTGTCTTTGTAGTCACGAGTAGTGACACTGAATTAGGTGGTTTGTTTTTGAAACTCAAAAACATAATGTCCTCTGAACTCCAACTACAGTGGGACGTGGCGTTTTTGGAACAGTATGTCTCTGAACGCATGGTTCCCAGAAGTCTCAGGTGGGACATACATCCACCACAAGGTGAACCTGAAGTTGATACTTAGTATAAATACTTTAATGAGGCAGGAGTCAATCTCATAGGGATCCTCATTACCAAGAAACGTAATAAACTTTCAATGTTAGACAATGAGATTAAAGAGCTCAAAGATAAACTTTTAACCCATAAGAACTCCCCTGAATACACTGCCCTCTCTTCCAATCTCCAAAAACATCTTGAGAAGGAAGATAAGGAGCAGAGAAGTAAAAAACAAAAAAAAGTATTCTAGGGATGTTGGTGATTACAAGACTGGTAATGTTTTTGGTTGGCAAAAATTGTATACTGCCAATCCGGTTGTCACCAACACCATGCCGTCTATGGTGGGACTTCCTAACACCTCTGTTCCAACAATGCCTTACACGGAGGCCCCACCGACAACCACCCCGGTTGGCCCCATGAGGAGAGTAGATTCTAGATATGAATCCCTTTCACGTAATAGACCCATACACCCCCACACTCCCTATGTCAATCAGAGAGGTAGGGGTCACAATAGAGGTAAACGTGGGGGAAGGGGTCAACGAGGTCACAATATGTCCTCCAATTCATATTCAGGACAACATGATGCCTCTCTATCCCGACAGGGTGCTTATGTTGATACACATTCTGCCAATTCCCATTACTACGAACCACCCCCCCCTACCACCCATAACAGGTTTCTTCCCCTTCGAGACGCATGGGATGATGAATGCAGGGACCAGTATAGACATGACTCTGGATCCAGGTATAATCAGTCACCCCATGTGTACTATCCCCCCAGTACCAACTCACGCAGTGGACAGGTTTTTCACGAGGACCAAAGACCCAGGAAAAGGGGCGCAGACCCAAGAGAGGCACCAGGGGAGGGTGGAGAATTCGAAGGAGGAAAAAGAAGGAGAACATGAGAGGCCAAGGTGTTTTTAATCTGAGCACCAAACTACTTACTATTGAAGAGCTTTCGGTACTTGATAAGGGACTCAAATTTGCCCCTCCCAAGAAGCTTGATCGGTTTGGCACATTTATGGACATCCACAAGTACACACGTAAATTACATATTTAGCGTTATCTTGTTTCCAACCCTATTAGAAATGAGATCAGCGCCACTTCTGGGACAGTCCATTCTGGTCTGTCCAATCCTTCATTATTTACCCCACCTGTTCCTATGGCGCCAGCCATCACTATATTCAGGGATTTGGTCCTCAAGGATTTGGCTGAACTCCCTGATAAACGTATACATCATCACCATTTTTCTAATCAAGGTTTCAAATCCCTGTGCCTACAGAAGGACCTTGTCATCCGTCCGGCTGACTAGGGGGGTGGCATTGTTGTTTTGGATAAGAAGGACTATATATCTGAGATGTATAGGATCCTGAATGAACCTAATACATACAAAACATTGCCCAATAACCCCACGTCTTCTTTTAAAAAAGAGCTTTCTGCCATTGTAAGGAAGGGTTATGACCAAGGTATTTTAAATAAAAAGGAGAGAGATTTTATGGTACCCTTGGCACCCAGGGTTCCAACTATTTATTATTTACCCAAGGTGCACAAGAACCCAGTACAACCTCCTGGTCGGCCTATCGTGAGTGGGATAGACTTTGTCACCTCACGTGTAGGCCGATACATTGACTTTTAATTGCAACCCCTCGTAAGGCGTATGCCTTCTTATTTGAAGGATACAGGGGCTACTATACGCCTACTTGAGAGTTTGAATTTGCAGGGTGATTACATCATTGCCACTGCCGATGTCGCCTCCCTGTATACTTGTATACCCCAGGACAAGGAATTGGAGGCGGTCCAATATTTTTTGGAAAAGGAACCTACCATCGCTCCTTTTCAGTGTGCTTTTGTCGTTGAACTACTTGAGTTCGCTACCAAGCGCAGTTATTTCTGGTTCGACCAGCAGTACTATCTCCAATTACGTGGCGTGGCTATGGGCGCTGAGTTCAATTTATTTATGGCCAAGTGGGAGGAGGATGTCATCTATACCAATAGGGATCCATCCCTCATTTTGTGGGCACGGTATATTGACGACATCCTCCTCCTATGGAAGGGAAGTGCTGAGTCACTTGACTCATTTTTTGAACGCTTGAATATGAATGATCGTGGCATTTCCCTATCCCATACAGCCAGTAACCATAAAATTAACTTTTTGGATCTGGAGATAGAGATATGTGATGGGGTTTTTCATTTCCAGACACATTTCAAAGCCACAGACCGGAATAGCTTCATACCACCTGATAGCTGCCATCACCGGTCTTGGCTTGACTCGGTACCACGGAGTCAATTTCTTAGACTACGAAGAAATTGTTCAAACATTGACTCCTTCAAATCACAATCGGCACTCCTGAAGGCTAAGTTCATAGATAAGGACTATGACCCCTGTCTTGTTGATCGTGAGTATCAACGCGCCCTTGAAACCAATAGGGAATCCCTTTTAGAAGATAGGCCTAGAAGAGAATCAGATAATTCCTTCAGGTGGTCCTTATTGACTTCCTTTTCCAATCAGCACAAACACATTAAAGCCATTCTCTCAAAACATTGGGACATCCTCAGGAATGACCGTATTTTGGGTAATGTACTGCCTGATAAGGCCAGAGTCATCTTTAAGGGTGCCCCAACCTTACAGAGCAGGATCGCCCCAAACATTATTAACCCTCCCATACGCCAACCCCTCTTCTACGAGATGGAGGGATTCTATTCTTGTAGAAGATGTAGTGTTTGCCAACATAATTCTGGCATAGGGAGAAAAACTGTATCGTTCACGTCATCAGTTACCCACAAAACATATTCAATCAGACAATTCTGTACCTGCACCACCAGTTACATTGTGTACTTGATTACATGTCATTGTGGGAAACAATACGTGGGCCGCACCATCCGTTCCTTTGCCATAAGAGTGGCGGAACATATCGCACTTATTAAAGGGGGGGACACCAAACACACTGTCCCCCACCATTATAAGTTACACCACAATCGTGTGATGGATGGGACAAAATTTGTGGTCATCGACAGATACGTCCCCCCTTGGAGGGGTGGTGCCATGACCAGGGGTGTGTCTCGCTTGGAGACCTATTGGATCCACGAGCTCCGCACACTTTTTCCATTGGGTATGAATGTTGAAGTAGATGTCAACGCTTTCATTAACAAAGCCTGAGGTTGTTGCCCCAATTCTTACTCCCCCTTTTTTAGAGGTGTTCTCTTTCCTTTTTATTTTTTATTTTTATACAGTTTCATTTTTATTTAATTCATATATATATATATATCTTTATTTAATTTATCCATTTCCATTTGTATTGTATCCCCTTTATTTCATTTACCTGATTTTGGCTATAAGTGTATAGGTATTCATCCATTTTATTTTTATGTGTATGAATGTTCACCCTATTTAGCCTACATTAATGTAATTGTGAATGTGTCATTTATACATATATAAGACATCTATTGTATATGTTCATTTGTGATTATTATATTTTATCACCTTATGGAAATCAGCTCCATGAGTTTGTATTTCCTCCATGGTTTAATACCACCAGTCCTTGTTTTCCTATTTTTTATGCTCGCACAATCGTTGACACACTGCACTTCAATTTGTGCATTTGTCCCCACTTTTTGCACATACTTGTTTGTTTGGTAACAGTGTTTACACAAATTTGTTACCTATTTGCTATCCGTTCGATATACCGACATTTATTTGTCTCGTTGCGCTTTTAATGTCCTTTTTCTGTACGCCACACCGGGGCCACGGCTTGTTACCATAGTTACCCAGGCATTTACATTTGCCCGCTTCTCTGGGAGGCTCTCACTATGTACACACTCGACACGTAGCCCCGTATGGCCTCTAGACCTTTGATGTCATTCCGCCGTCCCGCCCCTCTACTGCTACATTACGCACGCTCCTTACACATGCGCAGTGCACATTTCATCACTTCGATGCGCGCACACATCGTGCGCCGCTCATATTCTTTATGCCATCTCACCTCACGGCATTCACCTACCCATTCGCATCTCTCTACATTTGTGATCACAGACAAGGCCCCCTTTATATGAATTTCTCAGGGGTATTTTATTTGTTTCCACTTCCGGTGCCTACCATTGTGAGGCGTGGAACGCATGCCGGCCAGCGTGGAACGCACGCTGTTCGGCCATCTTCCCCCAATACCGAAGTGACGTTTCATTAACCGTGGAGCTGTTTTTCATTATTTTTGAAGGTTTCCTTATATATACTCTGGTGGCTACAGTGGGGGGAACCCCCCAGATGACGTCTATGCAGACGAAACGCGTCGGCTAGGACCCCACTGTCGCCACTTCTTCACAGCGCTGTTTTTTAGATACCTTTCATGTGAGTGTTTAATACTTTTAATAAATCTCCATTTAAACGGATTTACACTATCTGGCCATTCCTTCTCTTCCTCCATTTGCTGCTGTTTTTGCTGGTTCCACCGTTGATCTGAGGAATACGATCTTTGGGAGCTGCACCCCATACTTTTGGGCCCGATCACGTTTGAGGAACACAGCCACGTGGAAGCCACTCCACCAACTCTGCCCTTCCCGGCCAACTGCAGTCTAGCACCACCTAAGCCTAATTGACTCCACCTGGCGTATGCCTTGTTGGGTCCACCTAGTCCGGTAAGCCTTTTCACTTTTATTGGTGGTGTGTGGGCTCCCCCCACAGATGGTTTACACCCTTGTTGAGATCCCTTCCAGAGGACTTCTTTCTCCAAGGATGTTCTTTTGAGTACACGAACTTGGAACTGTCAGTCCATAGACTCCATTTTCAGACCCCTTCTCTTAGCGCTACACTTATTTTGTTTTTTGATATTGTCTACACTTGCTGGTTGTGTTAGCTGCTGTTTTATTCCACTTTTTGGTAGCGCAGAATTATTGTGTACATATACATAGGAAAGGTGGCCCAGACTAGGGATGAGCCGAATACCCCCCCCCAGTTCGGTTCGCACCAGAACCTGCGAACGGACCGAAAATGTGTGCGAACGTTAGAACCCCATTGCAGTCTATGGGACTCGAACGTTCAAAATCAAAAGTGCTAATTTTAAAAGCTAATATTCATGTCATTGTCCTAAAAAGGGTTTGGGGACCCGGGTGCTGCCCCAGGGGACATGTATCAATGCAAAAAAAACTTTTAAAAACAGCCGTCTTTCCTTTAAATATCGTACCTGGGGGGTGTCTATAGTATGCCTGTAAAGTGGCACGTGTTTCCCGTGCTTAGAACAGTCCCTGGCAGGGACTCCCTGCACAAAATGACATTTTTAAAGTAATAAAAGTCATTTAAAACTGCTTGCGGCTTTAATGTAATATCGTGTCCTGGCAATATGAATGAAAATCAGTGAGAGAAAAACCCCCCACCACAGCCCATTACCAGCCGCTTTGGGTCTTGTATGGATATTAAGAGGAACCCCACACCCAAATTAAGAAAGGAAAAGCATGGGGCCCCCAGGCCCTATATACTCTGAACAGCAGTATACAGGCGGTGAAAACAAGACAGGGACTGTAGGTTTGTTGTTAAGTAGAATTTGTTTGTAATTTTAAACTTGTACATTTTTAAAATGTAGCTCCAGCCAAAAAGTCTATTTTTAATCTTTTTGGAAAACAAAGGAAGGGTTATCACCCCTGTAAAATTTGTTTTGCTGTCTGTGCACCTCTTCAGAAGATTTCACCTCACTTTCTGTTACAATGACAAAAGTTTTTTGAAAATGTGGGGTTTTTAGTGAAACAAGGATTGCTGATAAAGCATCAGTGGAGAGGAGACATGTTTTTCCCATATTAACTCTTACAGGAGAGAATTTCCCTTCCTAGGGGTAGATTTCATCTCACTTCCTGTTGTCTCCTTCCGTTTGCAAGTAGGAGTCGTTTGTAAGTTGGATGTTTGAAAGTAGGGTCATGCCCTATATACTCTGCAGAAATTTGGGCCTTAGGTGTTGGTGTTGCCACAACACTGTAAGCCCTCACAAGGCCCTGCTGTAAAATATTAGATCAAGAATTGTAATTACATGTCCCTGTTGAACAGGGCCAGAAAAATTGGGCCTTTGGTGTGGTGGTGGTGGTGCTGGTGCCACAACACTGTAAGTCCTCACAGTTACTCTTGGTGGGCGCAGAAATGAGCCCTGATGTGAAATATTAGATCAAGAATTCTAATGGCATGTTCCTGTTGCAAAGGGGCAGAAAAATTGGGCCTTAGGTACTGGTGCTGGTGCCACAACACTGCAGCCCCTCATGGATACTCTAGTTGGAGCGCAGGAATGAGCCCTCCTGCAAAATATAGCATCAAAAATTGTAATTACACGTCCCTGTTAAACAGGGGCTGAAAAATTGGGCCTTAGCCACTAGTGGCGGCGCCCAGAACCAAAACTGTTCTTACAAGCTATCAGCATGATCATTAAGGAGGAAGAGGATAGTCACTCAGCATAACAGGATAGTCACTCAGCATCAGCATAGGCATTCTTGAAGGGATCTGATATTTAAAAAAAAAATTATTCGGTTACATCAGCATAAGGTGCTTGGTAGCTGGTGGTGATCCAAGACTGATTCATTTTTATGAAGGTCAGTCGATCGACCGAGTCGGTGGACAGGCGCACCCTGTGATCGGTTACAAAGCCTCCAGCAGCACTGAATGCGCGTTCTGAAAGAACGCTGGATGCAGGACAGGCCAGTAGCTCAATTGCATACTGTGCAAGCTCTGGCCAGTGATCCATCCTCAAGATCCAGTAAACTAGAGGATTTTCAGTGGGGAAGGTGTCCAAGTCAGATCTTGCCCCAAGGTATTCATCCACCATGTAAAACAGACGCTGGCGATGGTTGCTGGAACCGATCATACCTTGGGGCTGCGGACTAAAAAATTGTCTGAACGCATCGGTCAGACGGCCACTTTCTCCACCGCTCCTTCTTTGACTGGCCGAAGCCTCAGCAACACGTTGTCCAGGAACAGGAGTTTGTAACCTCCCAGTCTCTGGGAACGCATTGCACAGACCTTTTTGCAAGGCCTCCCGAAGATGTTTCATCCTCTGCTCCCTCTGCGATGGCAAGATAAGGTCCACAACCTTACCCTTGTAACGTGGATCAAGGAGGGTTGCCAGCCAGTATTGATCCCTCTCCTTAATACCACGAATATGAGGATCCTTCCGCAGGCTTTGCAGGATCAGGGAGGCCATGCAGCATAGGTTTGCTGAGGCATTCGGTCCGGAGTCCTCTGGGTCACTAAGGACGACATGATCCGCAGCCACCTCCTCCCAGCCATGGACAAGTCCATGGGTTTCTTGGGACTGTAAATGATCCCTTAAAGACTGCTGCTGATGCTGAGTGCCAGGCTCCACCTCCATGCTGACACAATCCTCCTCTTCCTCCTCCTCCTCCTCCTCCTCTTCCTGTGTGATTGGTGGGCACGCAGGAACACTGTGTGGATAAAGGGGGCCTTGAGAGCTAAGGAAGTCCTCCTCTTCCTGCCTCTGTTCTGCCTCAAGTGCCCTGTCCATTATTCCACGCAGCGTGTGCTCCAACAGGTGGACAAGGGGGACAGTGTCACTGCGCATGCACTGTCACTGCTCACCATCCTCGTGGCCTCCTCAAATGGTGACAGGACAGTGCATGCATCCCTGATTATGGCCCACTGGTGTGGGGAAAAAAAACAAGCTCCCCTGACGCTGTCCTGGTGCCATAGTCTCACAGGTACTCATTGATGGCCCTCTGCTGCATGTGCAGCTGCTGCAGCATGGCCAAAGTTGAGTTCCACCTGGTGGGCATGTCACAGATTAGGCGGTTCTTGGGCAGGTTAAATTCGTTTTGGAGGTCAGCCAGCCGAGCACTGGCATAATATGTCTGGCAGAAATGCATCAACCACCTCTGAACCTGCCCTTGCAGAGCTGACAGAATATCTGCTCCAGTGTGGCTCCTGTCCCCCAAGCACACCAGCTCAAGCACCGCATGGCATCTTTTGGCCTGCGTAGTTACGTAGCCCCTTGAACACCTACGAAGCACCACTGGTTCCAAGGACAAAGCACAGGAAGAGGCCATGGAGGAAGAAGAAGAGGAGGGGGTGGAGGAGAGAGGTGTGTCAGAATCACCAGTAGTAGAATTTTGGAGGCATGGTGGTGGAACAACCTCCAACACTACTGCACCTTGTCCTACATCCTGCCCAACTGCCAGCAGCGTCACCCAATGCACCGTGAAACTTAGGTAATGTCCCTGTGCATGCCTGCTGGACCATGAGTCAGCGGAATATGCACCTTACCGCTGACCGCCCTGTCCAGTGAGGCATGGGCATTGCCTTCCACATGCCGGTAGACAGCCGGAATTGCCTTCCGTTAGAAAAAGTGGCATTTGGGTACCTGCCACTGAGGAACCGCACATTCCACAAACTCATGGAAGGGGGCAGAGTCTACCAACTGAAAATGTAGCAGTTGAAGTGCTAGAAATTTTGCCAAGCTAGCATTCAACTGCTGGACATGTGGATGGCTGGGAGCGAACTTCTATCGGCGGTGCAACAGCTGGGGCAGGAAAATTTGCCTGTTACAATCTGACGTCAGTGTACAGATAGCAGATTGCCCACAAGTACTTGGCTGTGACACACCTAATTCTACACCTTCATTCCTCTCAGTGCAGGTCTCAGAGAGGACTGAAGGTATAGTGGGGTTGGAGATCTCAGCTTATGAGGAGCAAGGAGAGGTCCTCTTTGTTCTTTGGTGTGGGTCTTTTAGGTATGCTTGCTAGGGATGAGCCAAACACCCCCCTGTTCAGTTCGCACCAGAACTTGCAAACAGGCAAAAAATTTGTTTGAACACGTGAACAACATGAATAATCAAAAGTGTTAATTTTAAAGGCTTATATGCAAGTTATTGTCATAAAAAGTGTTTGAGGACTTGGGTCCTGCCCTAAGGGACATGTATCAATGCAAAAAGAAGTTTTAAAAATGGCCGCTTTTTCGGGAGCAGTGATTTTATTAATGCTTAAAGTGAAACAATAAAAGTGTAATATTCCTTTAAATTTCGTACCTGAGGGGTGTCTGTAGTATGCCTGTAAAGGGGCGCATGTTTCCCGTGTTTAGAACAGTCTGACAGCAAAATGACATTTCAAAGGAAAAAAAGTAATTTAAAACTACTTGCAGCTATTAATGAATTGCCGGTCCGACAATACACATAAAAGTTCATTGATAACAACAGCATGGGAATTCCCCACAGGGGAACCCCGAACCAAAATTTAAAAAAAAAATGACGTGGGGGGTCCCCCTAAATTCCATACCAGGCCCTTCAGGTCTGGTATGGATATTAAGGGGAACCCCGGCCAAAATTAAAAAAAAAAATGGTGTGGATCCCCCTCAAAATCTATACCAGGCCCTTAAGGTCTGGTATGGATTTTAAGGGGAACCACACGCCAATTTTTTTTTTTGTAAATGTCATGCGGTCCCCATAAGAATCCATACCAGACCCTTATCCGAGCACGCAACCTGGCAGGCCGCAGGAAAAGAGGGGGGCAAGAGAGTGCCCCCCCTCCTGAACCTTACCAGGCCACATGCCCTCAACATTGGGAGGGTGCTTTGGGGTAGCTTCCCAAAACACCTTGTACCCATGTTGATGAGGACAAGGGCCTCATTCCCACAACCCTGGCTGGTGGTTGTGGGGGTCTGCGGGCGGGGGGCTTAGCGGAATCTGGAAGCCCCCTTTAACAAGGGGACCCCCAGATCCCAGCCCTCCCCCCTGTGTGAAATGGTAAGGGGGTACCCCTACAATTTCACTAAAAAAGTGTCAAAAATGTTAAAAATGACAAGAGTTTTTGACAATTCCTTTATTTAAATGCTTCTTCTTTCTTATTTCTTCGTTCTTTTTTCTTCTATCTTCTATCTTCCTTCAGTTTCTTCCACCATCTTCTTCTTCTGGTTCTTCTGGTTCTTCTGGTTCTTCCTCCAGGGTTCTCGTCCGGCATCTTCCTCCGTGGTGTCAGTGTCTTCTTCCCTTCTTCTCCGGGCCGCTCCGCATCCTTGAAGGCATGGAGGGAGGCTCCCGCTGTGTGACGCTTCTCTCTTCATCTTCTTGTCTTCATCTTCTTTTTGGGCCACTCCGCATCCATGATGGCATGGAGGGAGGCTCCCACTGTGTGACGCTTCTCCTCTTCTGACGGTTCTTAAATAGCAGGGGGTGGGGCCACCCAGTGACCCCGCCCCCTCTGACGCACAGTGACTTGACGGGACTTCCCTGTGGCGTCATGGGGAATGCCACAGGGAAGTCCCATCAAGTCCCTGTGCATAAGAGGGGGATGGGGCCACCCAGTGACCCCGCCCCCCCACTATTTAAGAACCGTCAGAAGAGGAGAAGAGTCACACAGCGGGAGCCTCCCTCCATGCCATCATGGATGTGGAGTGGCCCGAAAAGAAGATGAAGACAAGAAGATGAAGAGAAGAAGATGAAGAGAGAAGCGTCACACAGCGGGAGCCTCCCTCCATGCCATCATGGATGCGGAGCAGCCTGGAGAAGAATGGAAGAAGACGCCGACGCCGCAGAGGAAGATGCAGGATGAGAACACCAGAGGAAGAACCTGATGAACCAGAAGAACCAGAAGAAGAAGAAGATGGAGGAAGAAACCGAAGGAAGATAGAAGAAAGAAGAAGCATTTAAATAAAGGAATTGTCAAAAACTGTCTCTTGTAATTTTTAACATTTTTGACACTTTTTTAGTGAAATGGCAGGGGTACTTTTGTACCCCCTTACCATTTCACACAGGGGGGAGGGCCGGGATCTGGGGGTCCCCTTGTTAAAGGGGGCTTCCAGATTCCGATAAGCCCCCCGCCCGCAGACCCCCACAACCACCGGCCAGGGTTGTGGGGATGAGGCCCTTGTCCTCATCAACATGGGGACAAGGTGTTTTGGGGAGCTACCCCAAAGCACCCCCCAATGTTGAGGGCATGTGGCCTGATACGGTTCAGAGGGGGGGTGCTCTCTCGTCCCCCCCTCTTTTCCTGCAGCCTGCCAGGTTGCGTGCTTGGATAAGGGTCTGGTATGGATTTTTGGGGGACCCCACGCCATTTTTTTTTAAAATTTTGGCCGTGTTCCTCTTAATATCCATACCAGACCTGAAGGGCCTGGTATGGAATTTAGGGGGACCCCACGTAATTTTTTTTTAAATTTTGGTTCGGGGTTCCCCTGTGGGGAATTCCCATGCCGTTTTTATCAATGAACTTTTATGTGTATTGTTGGACCGGCAATTCATTAATAGCCGTGAGTAGTTTAAATGACTTTTTTCCTCTGAAATGTCATTTTGCTGTCAGACTGTTCTAAACACGGGAAACATGCGCCCCTTTACAGGCATACTATAGACACCCGCCAGTTACAAAATTTAAAGGGATATTACACTTTTATTGTTTCACTTTAAGCATTATTAAAATCACTGCTCCCGAAAAAAACGGCCGTTTTTAAAACTTTTTTGCATTGATCCATGTCCCCTGGGGCAGGACCCAGGTCCCCAAACACTTTTTATGACAATACCATGAATATAAGCCTTTAAAATTAGCACTTTTGATTTCTCCCATAGACTTTTAAAGGGTGTTCCGCGGCAATTTGCCACGAACACTCAAAATTGTTCGCTGTTCGGCGAACACCCCAAATTGTTTGCTGTTCGGCGAACTTGCGAACAGCCAATGTTCGAGTCGAACATGAGTTCGACTCGAACTTGAAGCTCATCCCTAATACTTGCCAATGAACTGCATGGCAGGTCGACATAAGTCTGGTCAAGCATGTGGTGCCCAAGCGGGAGATATTTTGGCCACGCGAGATACGCTTGAGACATATGTTGCAAATAACAGTGGTGCGTTCTGATGCACTCGTCTCAAAAAAGGCCCACACCAAAGAACTTTTGGAATAAAGCACAGAGACAGCAGCGCCCTGCACATGCGAAGCGTTGCAGTGTGATGCAGTCAGTGTGCTGCCCTTAAACTGGCCCCTGGAGGGCATCCTGCCTCGTTGGTGATGTGCCTGCTCCTCCTCCTCTCTCCTATCTCCTATCAGGCACCCACATGGAGTCAGTGACCTCATCATCCCTTCCCTCCTCATCACTGGAGCAAACCTGGCAGTATGCTGCAGCAGGGGCAACATGACTGCCAGATTGCTGTCCTTCTTGGGCACCCCCTCTGTCTGGGCTCACGTTACTGCCTTCCTCTAGCTGAGTACCATCATAGGAGCCTTCAAAATGATGGGCATCCTCCTGGAGCATGTACCCAACACTGTGGTCAAACAGTTCGGGGGTCTCCTCAGGAGGACATGGTGGGGCTAGGAAAGGAGTGACTGATTCCATTGAGCCGAGGGAAGATCCCGTGTTGGCAGCTGCTTTGCCAGACAAAGTACCCTGAGCATGGGTGAGAGAGGATGAGGAGGATGAGGACGGCTTGGTCATCCACTTGACCAAGTCTTCCACATGTTGCGGCTCAACGCGGCCAGCTGCCGAAAAAAAGGCCAAGCGTGTCCCACGGCCACATGCTGATGAGGATGCACCGTGCCCACGACCAGCACTGTTGCCTCTAGACACAGAGCCTGCTTGCCCTCTTTTATCGGCTTGTGACTGTCTGCCTCTCCTTGTTGGCCTTCCAGACATACTAATGGCCTGCAGTGAGATGTAGCTTCACTAAGCTGGGATATATATATATATATATATATATATATATATATATATATACTGATACTGCAGCTAGCAAAACCAACTGCCTGCCTGTAGTATTATTAGTATGAGAACACCACCAATCTTCTACAGGTAGCTTTAGCTGAACACTGTGCAGAGGTCGCACTACACTAATTTGTAGCTTTAGCTGAACACTGTGCAGAGGATGCACTAATAAAATAGTAAATAATGTAGCTGCCTGCGGTAGTGATAGGATCAGGAAAACACCACCAACCTTCTACAGGTAGCTTTAGCTGAACACTGTGCAGAGGTCACACTACACTAATGTGTAAATAATCCTAAGATGGACTTCTGCGCTACTATAATACAACCGTGTAAAAATAATAAAGGTGATGCTGCAAAATCAAAAATAGTGAACACCACTCACTACTAACAAAACTCAAAAGATGCACAATAGTGATTAATTGTGTATGTGATTTTGCGCAAAAACTTCTGGGTGAATAATGCTAGTTCATAGAGATGCACAACTAATATAATTCCTCAAAGTATGGAACCACAATAAATAAAAGTGTGAATATAAGTGAATGTCCTTCAATGATATAAAGTACATAAAAAACATAAACAAAAGTGACTTCAGTGCTACTCAATCACATAAATAGCATGAATAAAATGTGACTATTAAGGTGAACATGCGTTGATAGGTGATCTGGTGACTTTTCGTGGCGTTGGATGCCCACTAGGGGCTCCCAGAACTCTCACCTCGATGACACAATAAAAGTGCCTGTGTAAATCCTTTGGGTCTGTGCTCTTTCTGGTCCAGTCCTGTGCTGGAGTTCTGTTCTGTCTAAGGGGAGAAGGCACTTCCTCCGGTAGATGGACTCCACATATGGATAATTAAAAGGAAGGGACTCCAATAGGGTAATATCGTAAAGCCAAGGATTTATTATAAAATATCTGCTTATATAAAAGTAAAAAACGATGCGCCAAACAACAGTAGAAACAGCGTGGTTGCGATCCTCGCTACGTCACTTCCGGTCCACACTATGTAATTCCGGTTACGTCCTACGCGTTACGTCATATCACGTGACTTCCTCAGGGCACCGAATTGGCTGTAGCCATAATGTATTTTTATAGTTGGGACAGGAAGTGGAGAAAACTCCATTTTGTTGTAGACCAAGTGTGTAACTATACCGCGGCCATCATTGAGAGGATGGTCGCGCTGGATGTTTATAAATAAAGTTAGATTCAAACAAAAACGTAAAAAAAGTTCAGACAAACTGCTAATGTTTGAATGACATCTATGTTGGTAGTGTTATTGTTCATCAAAACTACGACCGCTCAACATGCGGTCATGCTAATCCTACAGTTGTTAAATTTGCATATTATAACCAACAAGGAAGATATGAAAGAAGTCCAATTCCAACACATAACAGGTTTGATCCAATTAGAAACTATAGTGACTCCAATTCATATTCTCGTCAATATCAACATGAACAAGAAAGACATGGTACTGATTTTTTAGACCGGGGTCGGCGAGAATCATCACCGAGGAGGAAACAGGATTATGCACACCGATCCCCACGAAGACATCCACAAGAACCCCATTATTCCCCAAAGAGACGCCAACAGGAAGAAAGGAGAAGAACCCCAGAACCAAGAGGGGATGTTGAGCGGGAAAGAGACTCAAAAAGAAAAAAGAATAGTGGGAGAAGGAATCTTCAATTTAAGTGGACAAACCCTAACCACTGAAGAATTGGCTGTATTGGATAAAGGCCTAAAATATGCCCCTACAAAAAATTTGGACAAATTCGCAACATATATAGGAATCAAGAAATATATAAGAAAAATAAATATTAAAAAAGCAATTCTAAGTAACCCTCAAACCAGACGAACGACAACCCCACAGGATATCCAACGAGTGGAACATAGTGGATTACGTAATAAGTCTCTTTTTAACCCTCAAATACACGACAATCAGCATATTGAAGTATTCAAAAGGATCTGGACCAATTAAAGATCAAGAAAATAAATGATCCCATACACATTAAGAAAGGAATACACTCCTTAACCAACAGAAAAGACCTGATAATAAGGCCAGCAGATAAAGGAGGAGGAGTGGTCATTCAAAATAAAACAGACTATCAAGCAGAAATTAAACGCCAACTGGAAGACATAACCACATATCAAAGACTGCTAAGTAATCCCTCAACTAAATGTAAAAAAGAATTAGAAAAAGTTGTGCATCTAGGTGTTAAAAAAGACATACTAGATGCGAAAGAAGCAAGATATCTAGTTCCTGACTCACATAGGATTCCAGTACTATACACAGTCCCCAAGATACACAAGAACCTCCAGAACCCCCCAGGAAGACCAATAGTTAATGGGATTAATTCCCTTACAGCAAGAATTGGCCAATACATAGATTATTTCATTCAACCTGCCATTCAACAAACAACATCGTACATAAGAGATACAAAACATGTTTTACAACAAATAGAAGATATACCAGTCCTAGAAGGAAGGACTCTAATGGCTACTGTAGATGTCTCATCCCTCTACACGATTATTCAACATCACCAAGCGTGTGAAGCGACCAAATGGGCTCTGAAAAAATATAGCACATTGAAATGTACACAAAGAAGGTTCTTAATTAAATGTCTAGAATTTTCATTAAAAAATAATTATTTTTGGCATGATCAAAATTACTACAAGCAAATTACCGGTATTGCCATGGGTGCAAAATTTGCGCCAAGTGTGGCCAATGCCTTCATGGCGCAATGGGAGGAGGAATCTGTGTATAAACATCCACCTTGTGAACTAGGGCTGTTCAAAAGATTTATCAATGATATCGTAATCATATGGAATGGGAGCAGAGAATCGCTGGAACAATTCCTATGCAATCTTAACAACAATGACAGAAATATACAGCTGACCTGGAATATAGATGCCAAAAAGATAGAGTTTCTGGATTTAGAAATAACTATTGAAGAAGATCGATTAATAACCAAAACCCACTTCAAAGAAGTGTCAAGAAACAGCTACCTACCTATAACAAGCTGCCATCACAAACCTTGGCTTTACAATATTCCAAAAGGTCAACTGGTAAGAATCAGGCGTAACTGCACTAAAAATGCAGATTATGAGACTCAGGCCAACCTAATTGGACAGAGATTCGTCAAGAAAGGCTATGAAGAGGAACAAATTTGAAGAGATATCCAATCGATCCAAACAATGGATAGAAAACAAATGATACATGCACCTAAGAAAGCACAACTATTTTCAGAGGCACCAAGTTTAATCCTAGACTTTAATGTTCAGTTTAAAGATATAGAAAAGATTATTCGAAGATACTGGCATATTCTAAAGGAAGATAAACATCTACAAAGAATCCTACCTGAGAGGCCATCTATTATTTACAAATGAGCCCCCACTTTGAGGGATATTATTGTGAAAAATGTGGTTGAACCACCCCCTAAAAATAAATTTTCTTTTTTCAATGGCAAAGGGTTCTATCCCTGCAAATACTGTTATGCATGCACACATGCAAAAAAATTCCAAGGCAAGAAACATGAGTTTAAGGCAACAAATATGGGAAACACTTACCCAATTAAGGATTTCATCAATTGCCATACAGAAGGGGTAGTGTACATTTTACAATGTTCCTGTAACTTACAGTACGTAGGGAGGACTAAGAGAGCACTGAAAATCAGAATCAAAGAACATATTGAAAACATTATAAAAGGTTGTCCGAAACACAATGTATCCAAACACTTCACGTTAGTACATAATAAAGACCCCACGGGACTACTATTTTGGGGCATAGAGAAATATAATAGATCTTGGAGAGGCGATCACAAAATCAGAACCCTCAGTCAGAAGAAGTCGAAGTGGATACATAAAATTAGGACATTAGCACCTGAAGGGTTAAATATAGAATTCGACTTAAACTGTTTTATAAGTGATTTTTAGACTTTGGATATTCCTATTTGTTTGGCGCATCATTTTTTACTTTTATGTAAGCAGATATTTTATAATAAAATCCTTGGCTTTACGATATTACCCTATTGGAGTCCCTTCCTTTTAATTATCCATATGTGGAGTCCATCTACCGGAGGAAGTGCCTTCTCCCCTTAGACGGAACAGAACGCCAGCACAGGACTGGACCAGAAAGAGCACAGACCCAAAGGATGTACACAGGCACTTTTATTGTGTCATCGAGGTGAGAGTTCTGGGAGCCCCTAGTGGGCATCCAACGCCACAAAAAGTCACCAGATCACCTATCAACGCATGTTCACCTTAATAGTCACATTTTATTCATGCTATTTATGTGATTGAGTAGCACTGAAGTCACTTTTGTTTATGTTTTTTATGTTCTTTATATCATTGAAGGACATTCACTTATATTCACACTTTTATTTATTGTGGTTCCATACTTTGAGGAATTATATTAGTTGTGCATCTCTATGAACTAGCATTATTCACCCAGAACTTTTTGCGTGAAATCACATACACAATTAATCACTATTGTGCATCTTTTGAATGTGTAAATAATGTAGCTGCCTGGGTGAGTGATAGGATCAGAAATACACCACCAACCTTCTACAGGTAGCTTCAGCTGAACACTGTGCAGAGGTCGCACTACACTAACGTGTAAATAATGTAGCTGCCTGTGGTAGTGATAGGATCAGAAAAACATCACCAATCTTCTACAGGTAGCTTTAGCTGAACACTGTGCAGAGGTTGCAAAAAACTAACTTGTAGCTTTAGCTGAACACTGTGCAGAGGTCGCACTACACTAACATGTAAATAATGTAGCTGCCTGCGGTAGTGATAGTATCAGAAAAACACCTCATTCTTTCTACAGGTAGCTTTAGCTGAACACTGTGCAGAGGTCACAAAAAACTAACTTGTAGCTTTAGCTGAACACTGTGCAGAGGTCGCACTATTGTAACTTGTAGCTTTAGCTGAACACTGTGCAGAGGTCGCACTACACAAACTTGTAGCTTTAGCTGAGTGTTAGGTCACCTTGAGGCTAGGTGACAGATGCACTCTGTAGGAGTCAGAAGTGCACCGCTAAGTAGTGGACCCTAGGACTGACTGCTGCGGATTGAACCCTGGGAGGTTCAAGAAGCAGATCTACTGGATCACTGACACAGATCCCACTGGGAGCTAGAGCATAGATTCCCCAGGGCGCAGAGTCTAAGAGCCAGCAGGTGTTCACCAGAGCCTCTAGTAGTGAGGATGGACTGCACTGCAGTCTGGCTCCAGGTTGTGGCCCCCAGGGTCTCACAGCTCACGCTCACGGTAGACTACAGGAGAAGAGGAAGGAGGCAACAGGCTGGAACAACAAGGAAAGTAAGGGACAAGCCAAGGTCGGGGCCACAAGCAGACAAGGACAACAGAGTTCACGCCAAGGTTCAGGGTTACAGGCAAACAGGGATGGTCGGGGACACGCCAAAGGTCAGGGTCACGAGCAGACAGGAATAGTTAAGAACAGGCCAAAGTCGGTAACTGGAATCAGCTGTAGGAAACACAGCAAGTACACACGAAAGCTAACACATAATGGTTGATCAGCACTGCTGGCTTGCAGTGCACAGGTTAATATAGGGTTCCCTGATAGGAGCTGGGGTGGAGCCATGCTAGAGGAGAGTTTACAAAAGCAGTCAGGTGAGGGTCAGCTGGTCTCTAGAGATGAACACATGGAGACAGGTAAGCTGGCAGACAACTCTATTGCATAACAATGACAGTACCCCCCCCTCTTATGAGGCCTCCCCCTCCCCCGCCTGTGCCCAGGCTTAAAGGGAAACTCCAGATGAAACCTCCTCAATAGACGAGAAGCAAAGACCTCAAATGCAGTGATCCAAGATCTCTCCTCAGGATCAAACCCTTTCCAATGTACGAGGTACTGAAGAATGCCTTTACGGAGCCGGGAATCCAAAACTTGACTAACCTTGTACTTTAGATTATCCTCAGAGACCGGAACCGAGGTAGGGAGAGGACAATAGGACTTATTGAGGACTAAAGGCTTTTTAGAAATGGGTAAGGGCACGAGAAGACCATCAGAAGTCTGAGCAGGGTCCCCCAGACCCTTAAAGATGAGCTGGACATCCAACACAGGACCATCAGACTGGGTAGAGGTCAGTGGATCCCTGAGGTCAGGTTGGTTAGAAGGTGACGTGTTACAAGAGTTAAGCTGGATAGCTGAATCACAAACAGAATGCAGAGAGCCCTGAACAAAAGATTGAAAACCTCACCTGGCCGAATGAGGCAGTCTATCCAAAGGTTGGATTGAGCCTCTTAAACAGGTTTGAATTGACATAGTAGCAGTAGGGTGAGGCCAGGTTACAGAAGGTCCTGAACAAGAAGCAGGAAGCTCACTGGGCATAGACTGGACTGGTGCAGAGGCCAACTGAATAGCATCGCCAGGTTCAGCGACCATCAGAATTGCATCGCAGGGTGTAGCGACTGTGGAACTGGTGGACGAGTCAGCCTGGGTGTGTGTCCAAGGGGGATCAGGGACAGGCAAAGGGAAATGGCCATGCAAACTGGAGTGACTGATCGGCTCAGGTTCACAGGTGGGCTCCTCATCCAGAATGCCACACAACCCAGAGAGTGCCTCAGCCCGACTATTGCAGGAGACATTCCAGAAATCGCTATATGCAGCGGGAAGAGCAGAAGATACTGGGATGGTGGCAACAGGAAGTTTCTCTTTTGGGGTAACCTTGAGTAGGCAGGAGGAGGAACAGGAGGAACCCAGGTCAAGATCTGTCCAGCAGTCCAGTCAACATGTGGAGAATGGAGCCGTAACCAAGACTTAAGATGATAGTAAATGAAGCCTTAGGAAAGACAAGGAAGGATATCCACTCCTGGTGGAGTGTCCCTACCGACATCTTAACAGGGAGGGTCTGGAAGCGGATAGGGCCCCCTGGGAGAACAGTGCCATCAATCGCCAAGACCACCAATGGCGTTGTAAGGGGCAAAAGGGTAAGTCTCATGGAAGACGCAGTTCCCCGGTAAATGAAATTGCCAGTGGCTCTGGAATCCAGATATGCAGAGACTGAACGAGGGGAAGCGGCAACATGAAGGAACACAGAAAGGAGAAGACGAGAAGGTGAAGGTGATATTTCAGGGTCCAATACTCCACCTTCCAGATGTATTAGCCCTGAGCGTTTTTCCGGACGAAGAGAACAAGTATCATGAAAATAACCTTTGACGCCACAGTAGAGGCACAGGCCCAGAGTTCTGTGCCTAGTGCGTTCTTCGGGAGATAACTTGGTCCGGCCCAGCTGCATAGGTTCCTCAGCAGGCAGGAGGTGCTCCTCGGAATGAAGAGAAGAGACATGGAGATCAGGCTGCCTAAAGAATGGGGAGTGCTGGCGTCTTTTTTCCAGGGCCCTCTCCTGAAAGCGAATATCGATCTGGTTACACAAGATGATGACACCATCCAGATCAGCAGGGAGAGATCTTCCTGCTAATTCATACTTCACTCTATCAGAGAGGCCATGTAAAAAGGTTGCAACTAGGGCCTCATTATTCCAACTCAGCTCAGCAGTCAAAGTGCGAAAATGAAGAGCGTACTGTCCCACAGAAGCGGACTCTTGACGGAGACGTGACCCGGTTCCTCGAAGATATTCTGAAAAAGTTTCAAGAAATCAGACAGGCTAGAAACCACTGGATCATTTAGTTCCCACTGAGGGGCAGCCCAGGCTAACGCCTCGCCGGACAGGAGGGATATAATATAGGCTACCTTTGCCCGATTGGACAGGAAGTTTTGGGGCAGAAGCTCAAAATGAATTGTGCACAGGCTAAGGAACCCCCTGCTGGCCGATGTAATGAATGTGTGGCTGTGACTGGTGCGATAGGTGCAGCAGCAGATAGCGGTTGAGGTTGTTGAACTGGGGGTCCTAATGAGGCCTGAACCTGTTCAAAATGGGATGACAAATCCTGAAGGAATCGCATCACCTGGGTCTGATGCGATTCCTGGGTCTCAAGTTTGCGAACTAAGCCCTGCAATGGATCATCTGCGTGTAGCGGCACATCAGCGGGGTCCATGGCTGATCAAACTGTCAGGTCACCTTGAGGCTAGGTGACAGATGCACTCTGTAGGAGTCAGAAGTGCACCGCTAGGTAGTGGACCCTAGGACTGACTGCTGCAGATTGAACCCTGGGAGGTTCAGGAAGCAGGTCTACTGGATCACTGACACAGATCCCACTGGGATCTAGAGAATAGATTCCCCAGGGCGCAGAGTCTAAGAGCCAGCAGGTGTTCACCAGAGCCTCTAGGGGTGAGGATGGACTGCGCTGCAGTCTGGCTCCAGGTCGCAGCCCCCAGGGTCTCACGCTCACAGTAGACTACAGGAAAAGAGGAAAGAGGCAACAGGCTGGAACAACAAGGAAAGTAAGGGACAAGCCAAGGTCGGGGCCACAAGCAGACAAGGACAACAGAGTTCACCCAAAGGTTCAGGGTCACAGGCAAACAGGGATGGTCGGGGACACGCCAAAGGTCAGGGTCACGAGCAGACAGGAATAGTTAGGAACAGGCCAAAGTCGGTAACTGGAATCAGCTGTAAGAAACACAGCAAGTACACATGAAAGCTAACACACAATGGTTGATCAGCACTGCTAGCTTGCAGTGCACAGGTTAATATAGGGTTCCCTGATAGGAGCTGGGGTGGAGCCATGCTAGAGGAGAGCCAACAAAAATAGTCAGGTGAGGGTTAGCTGGTCTCTAGAAATGAACACATGGAGACAAGTATGCTGACAGACAACTCTATTGCATAACCATGACACTGAGCACTGTGCAGAGGTTGCACTACACTAACTCGTAGCTTTAGCTGAACACTGTGCAGAGGTCGCACAACACTAACTCGTAGCTTTAGCTGAACACAGTGCAGAGGATGCACTACACTAACGATTAAATAATGTAGCTGCCTGCGGTAGTGATAGGATCAGGAAAACACCACCAACCTTCTTCAGGTAGCTTTAGCTGAACACTGCAGAGGACGCACTACACTGATGTGTAAATAATGTAGCTGCCTGTGGTAGTGATAGGATCAGGTAAACACCACCAACCTTCTACAGGTAGCTTTAGCTGAACACTGTGCAAAGGTCGCACTACACTAACGTGTAAATATTGTAGCTGCCTGCGGTAGCGATAGGATCAGAAAAACACCACCGATCTTCTACAGGTAGCTTTAGCTGAACCCTGGGAAGAGGTCGCACTACACTAACTTGTAGCTTTAGCTGAACACTGTGCAGAGGTTGCACTACACTAACTTGTAGCTTTAGATGAAGACTGTGCAGAGGTCGCACTACACTAACTTGTAACTTTAGCTGAACACTGTGCAGAGGATGCACAACACTAACTTGTAAATAATGTAGCTACCTGTGGCAGTGATAGGATCAGGAAAACTCCACCAAGCTTCTACAGGTAGCTTTAGCTGAACACTGTGCAGAGGTCGCAATACACTAACTTGTAGCTTTAGCTGAACACTGTGCAGAGGTTGCACTACACTAACTCGTAGCTTTAGCTGAACACAGTGCAGAGGATGCACTACACTAACGTTTAAATAATGTAGCTGCCTGTGGTAGTGATAGGATCAGGAAAACACCGACAACCTTCTACAGGTAGCTTTAGCTGAACACTGGGCAGAGGATGCACTACACTAACGTTTAAATAATGTAGCTGCCCGCTGTAGTGATAGGATCAGGAAAACACCACCAACCTTCCACAGGTAGCTTTAGCTGAACACTGTGCAAAGGTCGCACTACATTAACTTGTAGCTTTAGCTGAACACTGTGCAGAGGTCGCACTATACCCAACTTGTAGCTTTAGCTGAACACTGTGCAGAGGTTGCACTACACTAACTTGTAGCTTTAGCTGAACACTGTGCAGAGGTCGCACTACACTAACTTGTAAATAATGTAGCTGCCTGCGGCAGTGATAGGATCAGGAAAACTCCACCAACCTTGTACAGGTAGCTTTAGCTGAACACTGTGCAGAGGTCGCACTACACTAACTTGTAGCTTTAGCTGAGCACTTTGCAGAGATCGCACTACACTAACTTGTAGCTTTAGCTGAACACTGTGCAGAGGTTGCACTACACTAACTCGTAGCTTTAGTTGAACACTGTGCAGAGGATGCACTACACTAACATTTAAATAATGTAGCTGCCTGCGGTAGTGATATAATCAGGAAAACACCACCAACCTTCTACAGGTAGCTTTAGCTGAACACTGTGCAGAGGTTGTAAAAAACTAACTTGTAGCTTTAGCTGAACACTGTGCAGAGGTTGCACTACACTAGCTCGTAGCTTTAGCTGAACACTGTGCAGAGGTCACACTACACTAACTCGTAGCTTTAGCTGAACACTGTGCAGAGGTCGCACTACACTAACTTGTAGCTTTAGCTGAACACTGTGCAGAGGTCGCACTACACTAACATTTAAATAATGTAGCTGCCTGCGGTAGTGATATAATCAGGAAAACACCACTAACCTTCTACAGGTAGCTTTAGCTGAACACTGTGCAGAGGTCGCAACAAAACTAACTTGTAACTTTAGCTGAACACTGTGCAGCGATCGCACTATACTAACTCGAAGCTTTAGCTGAACACTGTGCAGAGGTCGCAATACACTAAGTTGTAGCTTTACCAGAACACTGTGCAGAGGTTGCACTACACTAATTTGTAGCTTTAGCTGAACACTGTGCAGAGGATGCACTACACTAACGTTTAAATAATGTAGCTGCCTGTGGTAGTGATAGGATCAGGAAAACACCGCCAACCTTCTACAGGTAGCTTTAGCTGAACACTGTGCAGAGGATGCACTACACTAACGTTTAAATAATGTAGCTGCCTGCTGTAGTGATAGGATCAGGAAAACACCACCAACCTTCTACAGGTAGCTTTAGCTGAACATTGTGCAGAGGTCGCAAAAAACGAACTTGTTGCTTTAGCTGAACACTGTGCAGAGGTCGCACTACACTAACTTGTAGCTTTAGCTGAACACTGTGCAGAGGTCGCACTACACTAACTTGTAGCTTTAGCTGAACACTGTGCAGAGGTCGCACTACACTAACTTGTAAATAATGTAGCTGCCTGCGGCAGTGATAGGATCAGGAAAACTCCAACAACCTTCTACAGGTAGCTTTAGCTGAACACTGTGCAGAGGTCGCACTACACTAACTTGTAGCTTTAGCTGAGCACTTTGCAGAGGTCGCACTACACTAACTTGTAGCTTTAGCTGAACACTGTGCAGAGGTCGCACTACACTAACTTGTAGCTTTAGCTGAACACTGTGCAGAGGTCGCACTACACTAACTTGTAAATAATGTAGCTGCCTGCGGCAGTGATAGGATCAGGAAAACTCCACCAACATTCTACAGGTAGCTTTAGCTGAACACTGTGCAGAGGTCGCACTACACTAACTTGTAGCTTTAGCTGAGCACTTTGCAGAGATCGCACTACACTAACTTGTAGATTTAGCTGAACAGTGTGCAGAGGTTGCACAACACTAACTCGTAGCTTTAGCTGAAAACTGTGCAGAGGATGCACTACACTAACATTTAAATAATGTAGCTGCCTGCGGTAGTGATATAATCAGGAAAACACCACCAACCTTCTACAGGTAGCTTTAGCTGAACACTGTGCAGAGGTCGCAAAAAACTAACATGTAGCTTTAGCTGAACACTGTGCAGAGGTCGCAAAAAACTAACTTGTAGCTTTAGCTGAACACTGTGCAGAGGTTGCACTACACAAACTCGTAGCTTTAGCTGAACACTGTGCAGAGGTCGCACTACACTAACTCGTAGCTTTAGCTGAACACTGTGCAGAGGTCGCACTACACTAACTTGTAGCTTTAGCTGAGCACTGTGCAGAGGTCGCACTACACTAACTTTTAGCTTTAGCTGAACACTGTGCAGAGGTCGCACTACACTAACATTTAAATAATGTAGCTGCCTGCGGTAGTGATATAATCAGGAAAACACCACCAACCTTCTACAGGTAGCTTTAGCTGAACACTGTGCAGAGGTCGCAAAAAACTAACTTGTAGCTTTAGCTGAACACTGTGCAGAGGTCGCAAAAAACTAACTTGTAGCTTTAGCTGAACACTGTGCAGAGGTTGCACTACACGAACTCGTAGCTTTAGCTGAACACTGTGCAGAGGTCGCACTACACTAACTTGTAGCTTTAGCTGAGCACTGTGCAGAGGTCACACTACACTAACTTTTAGCTTTAGCTGAACACTGTGCAGAGGTCGCACTACACTAACATTTAAATAATGTAGCTGCCTGTGGTAGTGATAGGATCAGGAAAACACCGCCAACCTTCTACAGGTAGCTTTAGCTGAACACTGTGCAGAGGATGCACTACACTAACGTTTAAATAATGTAGCTGCCTGCTGTAGTGATAGGATGAGGAAAACACCACCAACCTTCTACAGGTAGCTTTAGCTGAACATTGTGCAGAGGTCGCAAAAAACTAACTTGTTGCTTTAGCTGAACACTGTGCAGAGGTCGCACTACACTAACTTGTAGCTTTAGCTGAACACTGTGCAGAGGTCGCACTACACTAACTTGTAGCTTTAGCTGAGCACTTTGCAGAGGTCGCACTACACTAACTTGTAGCTTTAGCTGAACACTGTGCAGAGGTCGCACTACACTAACTTGTAGCTTTAGCTGAACACTGTGCAGAGGTCGCACTACACTAACTTGTAAATAATGTAGCTGCCTGCGGCAGTGATAGGATCAGGAAAACTCCACCAACATTCTACAGGTAGCTTTAGCTGAACACTGTGCAGAGGTCGCACTACACTAACTTGTAGCTTTAGCTGAGCACTTTGCAGAGATCGCACTACACTAACTTGTAGATTTAGCTGAACAGTGTGCAGAGGTTGCACAACACTAACTCGTAGCTTTAGCTGAAAACTGTGCAGAGGATGCACTACACTAACATTTAAATAATGTAGCTGCCTGCGGTAGTGATATAATCAGGAAAACACCACCAACCTTCTACAGGTAGCTTTAGCTGAACACTGTGCAGAGGTCGCAAAAAACTAACATGTAGCTTTAGCTGAACACTGTGCAGAGGTCGCAAAAAACTAACTTGTAGCTTTAGCTGAACACTGTGCAGAGGTTGCACTACACAAACTCGTAGCTTTAGCTGAACACTGTGCAGAGGTCGCACTACACTAACTCGTAGCTTTAGCTGAACACTGTGCAGAGGTCGCACTACACTAACTTGTAGCTTTAGCTGAGCACTGTGCAGAGGTCGCACTACACTAACTTTTAGCTTTAGCTGAACACTGTGCAGAGGTCGCACTACACTAACATTTAAATAATGTAGCTGCCTGCGGTAGTGATATAATCAGGAAAACACCACCAACCTTCTACAGGTAGCTTTAGCTGAACACTGTGCAGAGGTCGCAAAAAACTAACTTGTAGCTTTAGCTGAACACTGTGCAGAGGTCGCAAAAAACTAACTTGTAGCTTTAGCTGAACACTGTGCAGAGGTTGCACTACACGAACTCGTAGCTTTAGCTGAACACTGTGCAGAGGTCGCACTACACTAACTTGTAGCTTTAGCTGAGCACTGTGCAGAGGTCACACTACACTAACTTTTAGCTTTAGCTGAACACTGTGCAGAGGTCGCACTACACTAACATTTAAATAATGTAGCTGCCTGTGGTAGTGATAGGATCAGGAAAACACCGCCAACCTTCTACAGGTAGCTTTAGCTGAACACTGTGCAGAGGATGCACTACACTAACGTTTAAATAATGTAGCTGCCTGCTGTAGTGATAGGATGAGGAAAACACCACCAACCTTCTACAGGTAGCTTTAGCTGAACATTGTGCAGAGGTCGCAAAAAACTAACTTGTTGCTTTAGCTGAACACTGTGCAGAGGTCGCACTACACTAACTTGTAGCTTTAGCTGAACACTGTGCAGAGGTCGCACTACACTAACTTGTAGCTTTAGCTGAACACTGTGCAGAGGTCGCACTACACTAACTTGTAAATAATGTAGCTGCCTGCGGCAGTGATAGGATCAGGAAAACTCCAACAACCTTCTACAGGTAGCTTTAGCTGAACACTGTGCAGAGGTCGCACTACACTAACTTGTAGCTTTAGCTGAGCACTTTGCAGAGGTCGCACTACACTAACTTGTAGCTTTAGCTGAACACTGTGCAGAGGTCGCACTACACTAACTTGTAACTTTAGCTGAACACTGTGCAGAGGTCGCACTACACTAATGCCCCGTACACACGGTTGGATTTTCCGATGGACAATGTCCGATCGGAGCGTGTTATCGGAAATTCCGACCGTGTGTGGGCTCCATCGGACATTTTCCATCGGATTTTCCGACACACAAAGTTGGACAGCAGGAGATAAAATTTTCCGACAACAAAATCCGATCGCGTCAATTCCGACCGTGTGTGGCCTGTTCCGACGCACAAAGTGCCACGCATGCTCAGAAGAAATTCAGACACGGGACAGCTCGTTCTGGTAAACTTAGCGTTCGTAATGGATAAAGCACTTTCGTCACACTGCAATGTTCAAAATGGTTTAATACAGCGCACTCTCTTCTTCTTTATAATGTGACAAGAATTAAGTCGTTTTGATGCTCATATTCACACACACTTCTCACAAACTTTTTTCGTTACTATTTATCGGGATTCCCTCAATATATTTTGATTTCTCACATCTGACAACATATTTTTTTTTTTAGGTTTTTTTACTTTAATGTAGAATCTTTTTTTGTGTTTCTCTTTTTATTTATTTTTTTTTGGTGATTTGGATTTGTATTCCCGAAAATGTTTGTGTGTTTTTGGTGACAAGTTCCCACAACACCACTAATATGTTGTTCTATTTAATCTGTAGGAGATTGTTTGGTGTTGTTGTCCCTTGTTAATTTCACATTGTACTTTAGAAATGTACCTGAATCGTCACCAACAAACTGTCCTTTTTGGATGAAAACACACACAGGAGAGTAGAATTTCCCGAAAAATATTTTATTAAGGGCTCACAACTAAACAATGAGGGAAGCAACGCTGGAGAAACTGCAGAAGTGGGTGAAGCCTTGGACCCCCAGGGCAGACATCAATTATTTAAAAGTAAAATTGGTGGCCTGAGGAGTCCTTATCTAAGGGAGGGCAGTCTGGTCCAGAAGTCCCAGAGATCCGGAAAGCAGCAGATGACATGTGTGTCCCCAGGCTGTGGTCATACGAGAGACTGCATCTTCTGTCAGACCAGACTGAACCCAGGGCAATCACTCTTTGGTCTTCCTTCCACGCTTCCTTACAGGCTTTGGCTGTGGTGGTGGAGTTGTGGCAGCAGGAGGAGGAGGAGGATCGTCCCTCTCCATGACATCTGTCTTGTGTGTCAGTTCCCCACTCTCCCCCTTACGTAGGACTTTATAAATCAGGTCCTCAGAAATCTTGCATTGGCCCTCCTGCATGCCCTGCAATTTTGTGGCAGCCATGCAGGCAAAGGCCTCTTCAGGACTGGGGAAGGCTCGGAGGGACGCCGAAGCCTCCTGGATCAGCCTGTATGCTGAATCCTGCACGGGACTCGGAGTGGCCTTCCTGGCCCTTTTATATGGCAGGCGGAGGGGAGGAACCTGAGACTCAGTCAGGCTGCGACTGGTCCCAGGCTTCTCTTGGCTGACACTTAGCCCCGCCTCCTCCTGGCTGCCACTAATCCCCGCCTCCTCCTGGCTGCCACTAATCCCCGCCTCCTCCTGACTGCCACGTTCCACAGCCTCCTCCTGGCTGAGGTCTTTCTGTGTATGAAAAAGGGACATAGTTTTAGTTTTTTATTCATCAATCACACACAATTTTCACCTCCTGACTGCTGCAAATTGAATGTTAACAAATATAACAGACTATCCTTCTGAGCCCAGCAGTTTTCATTCTTGTCCCAATTTTGGGTGCCCACTACTGTCTATTGATATGTAAAACACTTTTTTCAATCAGCAATTAGTGATCAATAATAACATCTAATAAACATCATTTATTGATTGACCAGAAATCTGTAGAAGAATGCTATACCTGACTCCAGCTGGGCTCCTCCACTTCTTCCTGGCTGGAAGGCCCAGGTTGGACATCGGAAGCCTCAGCTGGGGTGGAAGGAAGCGTGGAAGGAAGAGTAGAGAGGGATTCCCTGACTTCAGTGTGGTCTGACAGAAATCGCAGTCTCTCATAGTACCACAGCCTGGGGACATAAACGTCATCTGCTGCAGCTCCGGATCTCTGGGAATCTGTGACCTTCTTGCGCTCCCTAAGATAAGTGCTCCTCAGGCCACCAATTTTAGCTTTTAAATAAGGGATGGTTGCTGTGGGGACCACTGGCTTCACCAACTCCAGCAGTTTCTCCAGCGCTGCCTGCCTCTTCTGTTTGTGGTTATAGTGGGGGTGTCTCACCTGCCACAGACAGGGCAGCTCCCTGTACTTGTCTATGAACAGGGGCAGGAAATTGTGGTCGTTGAACCCATCCATTTTCTATGCAAGACACAACACAAGACAAAGCCTAATGTCAGGCCAAACTCCCCTAATCTTGTTACAATATAGGCTTCAATTTCGAAGCAGTATAGGGCCAAGTTTAGATCCTACCTTCGTTAGCACGATCGGCGTCTCCGATGCTCCTTCCTCCGCTCACAGATCGTACGTAAGACGCGCGCGTTACGATTTATACACACTGCGCATGCGTATAACTCCGCCCGCCCCTGACGTTCTTTCTATTCTATTCCCCGCCCCTTTTCATTCGGCGCAGTGGAGGAAGAGCACATGACGGAGAGACAGCAGGAACCTTGAGAATTGGAGCAACGAGGAGGTAGAGGAAAGTCCGGAGCCTGAAACGTCCAGATCCAGAAGGAGATTAAAGGACTCAAATATGTCCTTTGGGGAGATGTTGGAAATGGTGGACATCCTGAAGAGGGCCGACTATGATGGAAAGTATGGGCCTTACCCCAACCCCAATGTCCGAAAGGCCAAGATCATGGCAAAAGTGGTCAGGAGTCTGCACCGGAAATTCGGGGTATGACGATCAAAAGATCAGCTCACGAAGCGGTGGTCGGACCTGAAATTACGAGAACATGAGCAGTACAGAAAGATCCGGAGAGTGCTGCAAAAAAGTAAGTAGTTGTGCTGTGTTCCTATTTTTTTTGTGTTTATTACGTTCGTGCTGCTCCATGTGCTTTTAGGAACTGTTGTACAGTTTAAAATGGCAACTTTCATGTTCATGGGCACATTATTCGTTCGGATCACACATTTTTTTTGCGGACTAGAAAATACCATTGTTTAGGCCATATGCATTTGGCCACCATTTTGAGGCACTATACTTGTCTTCAAAGAATTGGGTTGTGTAGATGGCTTTGTTACTAGAATGAAATGCAAACTAGATTCTGTGTAAGGAGAGGACACTGAGCAGCTGTTTTCACATCTGGACACTGGAGCACTAGTGTGGGACCCCAGAACACCATTTTTATTAGGGGGGCCACACAGGTGCTCCAGTGTATACTATAGGGGGGGCTACATCTGTGAAGCTTGTACTAAACAGGTAAAGTATTGCAGCTTGACAAAGGGCACTAAAAAAGCTACATCTTGGAACTCTGCTAAAATATATCATTGTACCCCACTTCCAAGCAATGTTTCATCTTTATATAGTTCTGCCATCAAATATCTGTGTGCTAATTATACCATTTTTGTTTTACATAGGGGAGAAAAGACTCGGAGGACACCCCTCATGTGAGGAGACCAGAGCCCCCCCCCCTCTGGAAGAAGGTGAAATCCCCCCAACACAAGATGAGCAGGAGGAAGAAGAAGTGGTGGAAGTAGTCACCACAACAGGTGAGTGTCTGCGACCACAGGCTCAGATAAGAGATGGATGGCGGCATATTTTTTACACCTAATTTATTTTGGGGTTCCTCTCTTTTTAGGTGATCGTGAGGTTGTGGATGAAGATCCTTTCACATCAGAAAGTGCCCAGATTGTGATCGGGGAGATCATGGGGTGTAATTTACAATTGGAAAACATCAAGCAAAACATCAATGATGTTATTCCAAAATATAAAAACATCATTGATGTTTTGGGGCGAGTTTAAAGCCCCTCCAAATCACTTTCTTCTTTTGTCTGCTACAATGTGCGAAATGTTTTTGTGATTTTTCCCAAAGCCAAATTTGGAGGATGCACACAGTGTGTCAACATGTGCTATCTGCCATCACGGGAGATCAATGGGCGCGTTTTGGGGGTGCAACCCCTTCCTCAATAATAAAGTAGCGGTGAGGAAGGGCTTTCTCCCCCAAAACACGTCCCTTGATCCCCCGTGATGGCAGCTAGCACATGTTGACATTGTGAAATTTGTGTGCATCTTCCAAATTTGGCTTTGCCAGGGGTGATTTCCCCCCATCTGAACGCAATATCAAACACAGTTCCTAAATACTCATGTCTGATATTGCCTTCCAGTTATACCAAATGTGAACTTTGTAAGATCAAGATTTGTGTCTTTCTTGTTGGTTTTACACATGCCTGTTTTCTATAAAATGGACATTTTGATTTTGGATAATGACACCACAAAAATTGTTATACAACAAACATGTTGGTTTGTCAGAAAAACCTTTGGTAAATGCACATGTGATTGTGCAGGTAATAAAAAGATTGTTCATCAAGAATGTGTGGATTATTGTCTCAATGCTACAACACTTTTGGGGTGATGTAATTGTTGTTTTATGAGAAAATGGGGGTTATTTCCTAAGGGGAAATCCACTTTGCACTACAAGTGCAGTTTCAGTGCAGTTGCAAGTGCACTTGTAGTGAAAAGTGTCTTTGCATTTAGTAAATAACAGCCAACAGTGCTTTGTATAAGGTTACACAATCACAACATTTTCTGCACTCCACACATTTCTGTCAGGGTCAGCTCAAACAAACACAAGCAGTAAATGTCCACAAAGAAGAGCCTGGGGGGAGATGCCTGTCGAGAACTTCAAGTCCTGCAGACTTCTCCCTGTGGCCAAATACCGCAAGGTAGCGACCAACTTCTGCTCCGGAGTGATGGCTTGCCTCATGCAGGTATCCTGCCTGCTGATATAGGGGGTCAGCGAAGCCAACAAACGGTGAAACACGGGGTCCGTCATCCTGAGAAAGTTCCTGAAATCATCAGGATTATTCTCACGGATCTCACGGAGCAAAGGCATATGACAGAACTGGTCACGCTGAAGCAACCAATTCTTGGTCCATGAACTCCTCCTCACCCTGTTCATGGACTGGACTTGTGTCAAGGTCAGGACCCCAACACCAAGCCCCCGCACAGCACGAACTCTACGAGGAGTACGCATACGAAACATGGCTAGAAAACGGTCGGCTGCTCAGAACGAAGTAACAGAACGCACTGAAGAACAGCAAGGCCTGTGAAGAGCGACCTGAAAAACAGCAACGAGCAGGCAAGATCACACAGAAAACTCTGATACGAACTGACTGCACGCACTGAAGAGCAGATACAAACCCACAAGCACAAACTGAACGTCAGAAAATGATCTGAAAGCCACGAGTCTGAAAAAGCGCGAATCATCTCTCACCAAACTTTTACTAACACGAGATTAGCAAAAGGAGCCCAAAGGGTGCCGCGCTTGGTTCTGAACCGGCCTTTTCTAGTTTCGTCGTACGTGGTGTACGTCACCGCGTTGTTGTCGATCGGAAATTCCGACAACTTTGTGCGACCATGTGTAGGCAAAACAAGTTTGAGCCAACATCCGTCGGAAAAAATCCTAGGATTTTGTTGTCGGAATGTCCGAACAAAGTCCGACCGTGTGTACGGGGCATTACTTGTAAATAATGTAGCTGCCTGCGGCAGTGATAGGATCAGGAAAACTCCACCAACATTCTACAGGTAGCTTTAGCTGAACACTGTGCAGAGGTCGCACTACACTAACTTGTAGCTTTAGCTGAGCACTTTGCAGAGATCGCACTACACTAACTTGTAGATTTAGCTGAACAGTGTGCAGAGGTTGCACAACACTAACTCGTAGCTTTAGCTGAACACTGTGCAGAGGATGCACTACACTAACATTTAAATAATGTAGCTGCCTGCGGTAGTGATATAATCAGGAAAACACCACCAACCTTCTACAGGTAGCTTTAGCTGAACACTGTGCAGAGGTCGCAAAAAACTAACTTGTAGCTTTAGCTGAACACTGTGCAGAGGTCGCAAAAAACTAACTTGTAGCTTTAGCTGAACACTGTGCAGAGGTTGCACTACACGAACTCGTAGCTTTAGCTGAACACTGTGCAGAGGTCGCACTACACTAACTCGTAGCTTTAGCTGAACACTGTGCAGAGGTCGCACTACACTAACTTGTAGCTTTAGCTGAGCACTGTGCAGAGGTCGCACTACACTAACTTTTAGCTTTAGCTGAACACTGTGCAGAGGTCGCACTACACTAACATTTAAATAATGTAGCTGCCTGCGGTAGTGATATAATCAGGAAAACACCACTAACCTTCTACAGGTAGCTTTAGCTGAACACTGTGCAGAGGTCGCAAAAAACTAACTTGTAACTTTAACTGAACACTGTGCAGAGATCGCACTATACTAACTCGAAGCTTTAGCTGAACACTGTGCAGAGGTCACAATACACTAAGTTGTAGCTTTAGCTGAACACTGTGCAGAGGTTGCACTACACTAACTTGTAGCCTTAGCTGAACACTGTGCAGAGGATGCACTACACTAACGTTTAAATAATGTAGCTGCCTGTGGTAGTGATAGGATCAGGAAAACACAGCCAACCTTCTACAGGTAGCTTTAGCTGAACACTGTGCAGAGGATGCACTACACTAACGTTTAAATAATGTAGCTGCCTGCTGTAGTGATAGGATGAGGAAAACACCACCAACCTTCTACAGGTAGCTTTAGCTGAACATTGTGCAGAGGTCGCAAAAAACTAACTTGTTGCTTTAGTTGAACACTGTGCAGAGGTCGCACTACACTAACTTGTAGCTTTAGCTGAACACTGTGCAGAGGTCGCACTACACTAACTTGTAGCTTTAGCTGAACACTGTGCAGAGGTCGCACTACACTAACTTGTAAATAATGTAGCTGCCTGCGGCAGTGATAGGATCAGGAAAACTCCACCAACCTTCTACAGGTAGCTTTAGCTGAACACTGTGCAGAGGTCACACTACACTAACTTGTAGCTTTAGCTGAGCACTGTGCAGAGGTCGCACTACACTAACATTTAAATAATGTAGCTGCCTGCGGTAGTGATATAATCAGGAAAACACCACTAACCTTCTACAGGTAGCTTTAGCTGAACACTGTGCAGAGGTCGCAAAAAACTAATTTGTAACTTTAGCTGAACACTGTGTAGAGATCACACTATACTAACTCGAAGCTTTAGCTGAACACTGTGCAGAGGTCGCAATACACTAAGTTGTAGCTTTAGCTGAACACTGTGCAGAGGTTGCACTACACTAACTTGTAGCTTTACCTGAACACTGTGCAGAGGATGCACTACACTAACGTTTAAATAATGTAGCTGCCAGTGGTAGTGATAGGATCAGGAAAACACCGCCAACCTTCTACAGGTAGCTTTAGCTGAACACTGTGCAGAGGATGCACTACACTAACATTTAAATAATGTAGCTGCCTGCTGTAGTGATAGGATCAGGAAAAAACCACCAACCTTCTACAGGTAGCTTTAGCTGAACATTGTGCAGAGGTCGCAAAAAACGAACTTGTTGCTTTAGCTGAACACTGTGCAGAGGTCGCACTACACTAACTTGTAGCTTTAGCTGAACACTGTGCAGAGGTCGCACTACACTAACTTGTAGCTTTAGCTGAACACTGTGCAGAGGTCGCACTACACTAACTTGTAAATAATGTAGCTGCCTGCGGCAGTGATAGGATCAGGAAAACTCCACCAACCTTCTACAGGTAGCTTTAGCTGAACACTGTGCAGAGGTCGCACTACACTAACTTGTAGCTTTAGCTGAGTACTTTGCAGAGGTCGCACTACACTAACTTGTAGCTTTAGCTGAACACTGTGCAGAGGTCGCACTACACTAACTAATAGCTTTAGCTGAACACTGTGCAGAGGTCGCACTACACTAACTTGTAAATAATGTAGCTGCCTGCGGCAGTGATAGGATCAGGAAAACTCCCTCAACCTTCTACAGGTAGCTTTAGCTAAACACTGTGCAGAGGTCTCACTACACTAACTTGTAGCTTTAGCTGAGCACTTTGCAGAGATCGCACTACACTAACTTGTAGATTTAGCTGAACAGTGTGCAGAGGTTGCACAACACTAACTCGTAGCTTTAGCTGAACACTGTGCAGAGGATGCACTACACTAACATTTAAATAATGTAGTTGCCTGCGGTAGTGATATAATCAGGAAAACACCACCAACCTTCTACAGGTAGCTTTAGCTGAACACTGTGCAGAGGTCGCACTACACTAACTCATAGCTTTAGCTGAACACTGTGCAGAGGTCACACTACACTAACTCGTAGCTTTAGCTGAACACTGTGCAGAGGTCGCACTACACTAACTTGTAGCTTTAGCTGAGCACTGTGCAGAGGTCGCACTACACTAACTTGTAGCTTTTGCTGAACACTGTGCAGGGGATGCACTACACTAACGTTTAAATAATGTAGCTGCCTGCTTTAGTGATAGGATGAGGAAAACACCACTGTGACAGACCTAGCCGGGAAAGAGACTTTTGGAGGGGACTGTATGCAAGCCTCTTGCTGATCGATCGGCGGCCCTTGCATTCGAGGGAACTGTGCTCTTTATGAGCTGTATGCCCACCAGGTGGAACTCAACGTTGGCCATGCTGCAGCGGCTGCACATGCAGCAGAGGGCCATCAATGAGTACCTGTGCGACTATGGCACCAGGACAGAGTCAGGGGAGCTTGGTTTTTTTTCCCCACGCCAGTGGGCCATGATCAGGGATGCATGCACTGTCCTGTCGCCATTTGAGGAGGCCACGAGGATGGTGAGCAGTGACAGTGCATGCATCAGTGACACTGTCCCCCTTGTCCACCTGTTGGAGCACACGCTGCGTGGAATAATGGACAGGGCACTTGAGGCAGAACAGAGGCAGGAAGAGGAGGACTTCCTTAGCTCTCAAGGCCCCCTTTATCCAGACAGTGTTCCTGCGTGCCCGCCGATCACACAGGAAGAGGACGAGGAGGAAGAGGAGGAGGAGGAAGATTGTGTCAGTATGGAGGTGGAGCCTGGCACTCAGCATCAGCAGCAGTCTTTAAGGGATCAGTCCCAAGAAACACATGGACTTGTACGTGGCTGGGAGGAGGTGGCTGCGGACCATGTCGTCCTTAGTGACCCAGAGGTCCTTTTGGAGGTCCGTCAGCCGAGCACTGGCATTATAGTGACCCAGAGGTCCTTTTGGAGGTCCGTCAGCCGAGCACTGGCATTATATGACCGGCGGAAATGCACACAGACTTTCCTGGCCTGCCTCAGGACATCCTGTAAGCCCGGGTACCTGCCCAAGAACCGCTGCACCACCAAGTTAAGGACGTGAGCCAAACAGGGCACATGGGTCATTTGTCCCTGTCGGAGGGCAGAGAGGAGGTTGGTGCCATTGTCGCAAACCACCATTCCTGCCTTAAGTTGGCGTGGCGTCAACCACCTCTGAACCTGCCCCTTCAGAGCTGACAGAACCTCTGCCCCAGTGTGGCTCCTGTCCCCCAAGCACACCAGCTCAAGCACCGCATGGCATCTTTTGGCCTGCGTACTTGCGTAGCCCCTTGAACGACTATGGAGCACCGCTGGTTCCGAGGAAGAGGCCATGGAGGAAGAAGAAGAGGAGGGGGTGGAGGAGAGAGGTGTGTCACAATCATTAGCATTTTGGAGGCGTGGTGGCGGAACAACCTCCAACACTACTGCACCTTGTCCTGCATCCTTCCCAGCTGCCAGCAGAGTCACCCAATGCGCCGTGAAACTTAGGTAACGTCCCTGTCCATGCCTGCTGGACCATGAGTCAGCGGTAATATGCACCTTACCGCTGACCGCCCTGTCCAGCGAGGCATGTACATTGCCTTCCACATGCTGGTAGAGAGCCGGAATCGCCTTCCGTGAGAAAAAGTGGCGTTTGGGTACCTGCCACTGAGGAACCGCACATTCCACAAACTCACGGAAGGGGGCAGAGTCTACCAACTGAAAAGGCAGCAGTTGAAGTGCTAGCAATTTTGCCAAGCTAGCATTCAACCGTTGGGCATGTGGATGGCTGGGAGCAAACTTCTTTCGGCGGTGCAGCAGCTGGGGCAGGGAAATTTGCCTGGTACAATCTGACGTCGGTGTACCAAAATCAGATTGCCCACAAGTACGTGGCTGTGACACACCTAATTCTACACCTTCATTCCTCTCAGTGCAGGTCTCAGAGAGGACTGAAGGTCTAGTGGGGTTGGAAATCTCAGCTGATGAGGAGCAAGCAGAGGTCCTCTTTGTTCTTTGGTGTGGGTCTTTTAGATACGCTTGCCAACGAACTGCATGGCAGGTCAACATATGTCTGGTCAAGCATGTGGTACCCAAGCGGGAGATGTTTTGGCCACGCGAGATACGCTTGAGACATATGTTGCAAATAGCAGCGGTGCGATCTGATGCACTCGTCTCAAAAAAGGCCCACACCAAAGAACTTTTTGAATAACGCGCAGAGACTGCAGCGCCCTGCACATGTGGAGCTTTGGGGTGTGATGCAGTCAATGTGCTGCCCTTAGGCTGGCCCCTGGAGGGCATCCTGCCTCGTTGGTGATGTGCCGCCTCCTCCTCCTCCTCCTCCTCCTCTCTCCTATCAGGCACCCACGTTGAGTCAGTGACCTCATCATCCCCTCCCTCCTCATCACTGGAGCAAACCTGGCAGTATGCTGCAGCAGGGGGAGCATGACTGCCAGATTGCTGTCCTTCTTGGGCACCCCCTCTGTCCGTGCTCGTGTTACTGCCTTCATCGAGCTCAGTATCATCATCAGAGCCTTCCAAACGCTGGGCATCCTCCTGGAGCATGTACCCAACACTGTGGTCAAACAGTTCGAGGGACTCCTCAGGAGGACATGGTGGGGCTAGGGAAGGAGTCACTGATGACATTGAGCCGAAGGAAGAGGCCGCTGCTTTGCCAGACAAAGTACCCTGGGCATGGGTGAGAGAGGATGAGGAGGATGAGGACGGCTTGGTCATCCACTCGACCAAGTCTTCCGCATGTTGCGGCTCAACATGGCTAGCTGCCGAAAAAAAGGCCAAGCGTGTCCCATGGCCACGTGCTGATGAGGATGCACCGTCTCCACGACCAGCACTAGACACAGAGCCTGCTTGCCCTCTCTTATTGGCTTGTGACTGTCTGCCTCTCCTTCTTGGCCTTCCAGACATACTAATAACCTGTAGCTGCACTAAGCTGGGATATATATATATATATATATATATATATATGTACTGATACTGCAGCTAGCAAAATCAACTGCCTGCCTGTAGTATGAGAACACCACCAACCTTCTACAGGTAGCTTTAGCTGAACACTGTGAGGTGGACGCACCCCACTAACTTGTAGGTTTAGCAGAACACTGTGAGCAGGACGCACTGCAGTAACTGTAAATAGTCTAGCTGCCTGACTGTGGTACTAATAGGATCAAAAGAACACCAGCAATTTTCTTCAGGTAGCTGTATTTACTGTAACAAGATGAGCCTGCCTGTCAGTAAGAAGATAACAGGAACGGATCTAGCTGAACACTGTGAGCAGGACACACCCCACTAGCTTGTAGGTTTAGCTGAACACTGTGAGGTGGACGCACCCCACTAACTTGTAGGTTTAGCTGAACACTGTGAGCAGGACGCACCCCACTAACTTGTAGGTTTAGCAGAACACTGTGAGCAGGATGCACTGCACTAACTGTAAATAGTCTAGCTGCCTGACTGTGGTACTAATAGGATCAAAAGAACACCAGCAATTTTCTTCAGGTAGCTGTATTTACTGTAACAAGACAAGCCTGCCTGTCAGTAAGAAGATAACAGAAACTGATCTAGCTGAACACTGTGAGCAGGACGCACCCCACTAGCTTGTAGGTTTAGCTGAACACTGTGAGGTGGACGCACCCCACTAACTTGTAGGTTTAGCTGAACACTGTGAGCAGGACGCACCCCACTAACTTGTAGGTTTAGCAGAACACTGTGAGCAGGACGCACTGCACTAACTGTAAATAGTCTAGCTGCCTGACTGTGGTACTAATAGGATCAAAAGAACACCAGCAATTTTCTTCAGGTAGCTGTATTTACTGTAACAAGACAAGCCTGCCTGTCAGTAAGAAGATAACAGAAACGGATCTAGCTGAACACTGTGAGCAGGACGCACCCCACTAGCTTGTAGGTTTAGCTGAACACTGTGAGGTGGACGCACCCCACTAACTTGTAGGTTTAGCTGAACACTGTGAGCAGGACGCACCCCACTTACTTGTAGGTTTAGCAGAACACTGTGGGCAGGACGCACTGCACTAACTGTAAATAGTCTAGCTGCCTGACTGTGGTACTAATAGGATCAAAAGAACACCAGTAATTTTCTTTAAAATACTGTAACAAGACAAGCCTGCCTGTCAGTAAGAAGATAACAGGAACGGATCTAGCTGAACACTGTGAGCAGGACACACCCCACTAGCTTGTAGGTTTAGCTGAACACTGTGAGGTGGACGCACCCCACTAACTTGTAGGTTTAGCTGAACACTGTGAGCAGGACGCACCCCACTAACTTGTAGGTTTAGCAGAACACTGTGAGCAGGATGCACTGCACTAACTGTAAATAGTCTAGCTGCCTGACTGTGGTACTAATAGGATCAAAAGAACACCAGCAATTTTCTTCAGGTAGCTGTATTTACTGTAACAAGACAAGCCTGCCTGTCAGTAAGAAGATAACAGAAACGGATCTAGCTGAACACTGTGAGCAGGACGCACCCCACTAGCTTGTAGGTTTAGCTGAACACTGTGAGGTGGACGCACCCCACTAACTTGTAGGTTTAGCTGAACACTGTGAGCAGGACGCACCCCACTAACTTGTAGGTTTAGCAGAACACTGTGAGCAGGACGCACTGCACTAACTGTAAATAGTCTAGCTGCCTGACTGTGGTACTAATAGGATCAAAAGAACACCAGCAATTTTCTTCAGGTAGCTGTATTTACTGTAACAAGACAAGCCTGCCTGTCAGTAAGAAGATAACAGAAACGGATCTAGCTGAACACTGTGAGCAGGACGCACCCCACTAGCTTGTAGGTTTAGCTGAACACTGTGAGGTGGACGCACCCCACTAACTTGTAGGTTTAGCTGAACACTGTGAGCAGGACGCACCCCACTTACTTGTAGGTTTAGCAGAACACTGTGGGCAGGACGCACTGCACTAACTGTAAATAGTCTAGCTGCCTGACTGTGGTACTAATAGGATCAAAAGAACACCAGTAATTTTCTTTAAAATACTGTAACAAGACAAGCCTGCCTGTCAGTAAGAAGATAACAGGAACGAATCTAGCTGAACACTGTGAGCAGGACACACCCCACTAGCTTGTAGGTTTAGCTGAACACTGTGAGTTGGACGCACCCCACTAACTTGTAGGTTTAGATGAACACTGTGAGCAGGACGCACCCCACTAACTTGTAGGTTTAGCAGAACACTGTGAGCAGGACGCACTGCACTAACTGTAAATAGTCTAGCTGCCTGACTGTGGTACTAATAGGATCAAAAGAACACCAGCAATTTTCTTTAAAATACTGTAACAAGACAAGCCTGCCTGTCAGTAAGAAGATAACAGGAACGGATCTAGCTGAACACTGTGAGCAGGACGCACCCCACTAGCTTGTAGGTTTAGCTGAACACTGTGAGGTGGACGCACCCCACTAACTTGTAGGTTTAGCTGAACACTGTGAGCAGGACGCACCCCACTAACTTGTAGGTTTAGCAGAACACTGTGAGCAGGACGCACTGCACTAACTGTAAATAGTCTAGCTGCCTGACTGTGGTACTAATAGGATCAAAAGAACACCAGCAATTTTCTTCAGGTAGCTGTATTTACTGTAACAAGACAAGCCTGCCTGTCAGTAAGAAGATAACAGGAACGGATCTAGCTGAACACTGTGAGCAGGACGCACCCCACTAGCTTGTAGGTTTAGCTGAACACTGTGAGGTGGACGCACCCCACTAACTTGTAGGTTTAGCTGAACACTGTGAGCAGGACGCACCCCACTAACTTGTAGGTTTAGCAGAACACTGTGAGCAGGACGCACTGCACTAACTGTAAATAGTCTAGCTGCCTGACTGTGGTACTAATAGGATCAAAAGAACACCAGCAATTTTCTTCAGGTAGCTGTATTTACTGTAACAAGACAAGCCTGCCTGTCAGTAAGAAGATAACAGAAACGGATCTAGCTGAACACTGTGAGCAGGACGCACCCCACTAGCTTGTAGGTTTAGCTGAACACTGTGAGGTGGACGCACCCCACTAACTTGTAGGTTTAGCTGAACACTGTGAGCAGGACGCACCCCACTTACTTGTAGGTTTAGCAGAACACTGTGGGCAGGACGCACTGCACTAACTGTAAATAGTCTAGCTGCCTGACTGTGGTACTAATAGGATCAAAAGAACACCAGTAATTTTCTTTAAAATACTGTAACAAGACAAGCCTGCCTGTCAGTAAGAAGATAACAGGAACGGATCTAGCTGAACACTGTGAGCAGGACGCACTGCACTAAATGTAAATAGTCTAGCTGCCTGACTGTGGTACTAATAGGATCAAAAGAACACCAGTAATTTTCTTCAAAATACTGTAACAAGACAAGCCTGCCTGTCAGTAGGAATATAACAGGAACGGATCTAGCTGAACACTGTGAGCAGGACGCACTGCACTAAATGTAAATAGTCTAGAAGATAACAGGAACGGATCTAGCTAAACTGAATACAGTGTATATATATATATATATATATATATATATATATATATATATATATATGCAACACCTGGGATGCATATATATACACAATACACTTTAAGTGCAGCTAACTGACTGACTGTCCTGCCTAATCTAGCTAACTCAAATGAAATGACACTGTCTCTCTCTCTCTCTCTAAGCACACCGGAACACACTGCACAGGGCCGCCGTGCAGGCGGCCTTATATAGTGTGGGGCGTGTACTAAATCCCCTGAGCCATAATTGGCCAAAGCCTCCTTGGCTTTGGCCAATTATGGCTCTCTGTTAAGGCGGCGCTGTGATTGGCCAAGCATGCGGGTCATAGTGCATGCTTGGCCAATCATCAGCAAGCAATGCACTGCGATGCCGCAGTGAATTATGGGCCGTGACGCGCCACACGAATTTGGCGCGAACGGCCCATATCGTTCGCAATTCGGCGAACGATCGAACAGCCGATTTTCGAGTCGAACATGGGTTCGACTCGAACACGAAGCTCATCCCTACTGTCCAGGGATCCTGACTTTGGAAGTGATCGGGAGTGGCGTTTGAAGGAAATAATGGAGCACAGAGAGCGGAGACTGAATGTCTCAGAAGTGCACTGGGCACTGGAAGATTTGGAGTTTCTGGCCGTTCAGGAATGGGAGTTGGAGATCGCCTACAAACATCTGTTAGACTCTGCTCAGCAACAGGGTGGTGCTCCTTTTGCCTGGGACTATCAGTAAATACCAGTTGACAACTCTGAAATCCTGCCTGAAGAGTTGACAATGTGGCAGAGTTATGGTGTGCTTTGCCAACCTGCACCCGCAGCTATGGGGGTGGAGGTCTTATGGCGGATGCAGCAAGTGCTGACTGACCTTGATGAACCTGTTTCTGCATTGGATGATCTTGGATGGAGGAATGTGCCTGTCCAGGAGAATGCCAGAGAATCGGCAGTGGAAAATCTGAAGATTGCCGTCCCCAAACCTGAAGTGCTGACAACAGGGCAGAGCTCTGCTCACCTCTGCCCAGCACTGATAGCATCTTCTGGGTTCCATGGAGAGGAGATGGTGAACCTTTATCCCCAGACACCAGTAGCAGAGACAGGGGATTTGATAGACTTTTCTGCTGAGGAAGAACAACCTGGTGAGCCTCCAGCAGAAGAAGAGCTGTTATTAGGGCTAAACTTCACTGTGCTCTGCCAAGCACTGATAGCATCTTCTGGGTTCCACGGAGAGGAGATGGTAAACCTTTATCCCCAGACACCAGTTGCAGAGACAGGGGATTTGATAGACTTTTCTGCTGAGGAAGAACAACCTGGTGAGCCTCCAGCAGAAGAAGAGCTGTTATTAGGACCAAACTTCACTATGCTCTGCCCAGCACCAACAGAAGTATCTGTGAAGTCACAAGGAACTTCCCCAGCTGAGGAGCTGGCAACCGGACAAAGGGTCCAAGATCTCTGCCCTACACCTGCGGCGGTTCCAGAGGCTCAGGGTGAGAAGGAGGTGGTCACGTCCCAGCAGCAGATCAGGATACAGGGGGAGAAGGGAGAGGAGGTGTTCGTCATCCCTCCCCAACAGTTAGCCGGAGCAGATGGTGTGGGGTTTCCAGCAGAAGGGCTGGCAACAGGGCCGAGTACTGCTGGACTCTGCCCTCAACTAACAGAGGATGGATGTCCTGTGAAGGTGGATGGGACTTCAGTCTCCACCTGTATACCCCAGGGATGCTGGGCAGTCGGCCCAGATCCCCAACAGCATGACAAAGTGAGCCCAGACACCCTGTCTTCTCTCCAGTGGCAGAAAGGATTCCAGGGAGAAGGGCCAGTCCAGGCCTCTCCACAGCGGCAGATATGTTCTCTGAGAGAGGCAGAGGTTGGCTGGGTGAGTAATACTTTGTTTGGAACAATTTGTTTGGGGTACTGTGTGGGTACAGGCATTAGAGGACTGGAACTACTGACTAACTTCGGAGTCAACCCGTCTGGGGTCTCCTCCTGTGTTAGTCTCCTGCCGAAAGGGGAGAAATGTGACAGACCTAGCCGGGAAAGAGACTTTTGGAGGGGACTGTATGCAAGCCTCTTGCTGATCGATTGGGTGCCCTTGCATTTGGGGGAACGGTGCTTTTTGTGAGCTGTATGCCTGGGGACCCTGGATTTGCCATATTGGAATAGTGGCTGATTCATAATGCTGGGACAGATACTGTTAGGAGAGGCTGATGTAAATTCCAACACCTGTCTGTCTATTGTCTGCTGAAAATGTGTATTGTAAATAAGTCTACTATGGGATCTAAGAGTCATTAGATCCCCATTGTTATTTGTGTTAATTAACTCTGCTATGGTGTGAAGAAGAGTCTATGTTGATTGTGCTAATGTTGACTGGATTTTCTCAACAACAAGACGGCCAGTCTGGCCTAAGGGTCATGTCTGAGTCATCTAGGCTGTCTAAAGGGATTAGTTAATTAGTTCATGTTAATTAGGTTAATTAGGTTACAGCTGTATTGTTAGAGTAATATGAGCAGGAGGTCTGCACCTACACTTTGAGTGTATAAAAGCCTGTATTTTGTCAATAAAGATAGATTCCTGGTTGAACTTACATAAAGCCTGCCTGGTGTTTGTTCTGAACTATCACAACCGGGTTGGAACGGCACATAGCTGTGGTTCTAATCCCGGACGATTGGATGACCGAACCATCAGACGTTGCAATCTGATTCAATAGCTGCAGAGGGGTGTCGGGAGAGTGGAATGAGCGAGCAAGGGGCTCGTTACAACCACCAACCTTCTACAGGTAGCTTTATCTGAACACTGTGCAGAGGTCGCACTACACTAACGTGTAAATAAGGTAGCTGCCTGCGGTAGCGATAGGATCAGAAAAACACCACCAACCTTCTACAGGTAGCTTTAGCTGAACACTGTGCAGAGGTCGCACTATATTAACTTGTAGCTTTAGTTGAACACTGTGCAGAGGTCGCACTACACTAACTCGTAGCTTTAGCTGAACACTGTGCAGAGGACGCACTACACTAACGATTAAATAATGTAGCTGCCTGCGGTAGTGATAGGATCAGGAAAACACCACCAACCTTCTACAGGTAGCTTTAGCTGAACACTGTGCAGAGGTCGCAAAAAACTAACTTGTAGCTTTAGCTGAGCACTGTGCAGAGGTCGCACTACACTAACTTGTAGCTTTAGCTGAACACTGTGCAGAGGTGGCACTACACTAACTTGTGGCTTTAGCTGAACACTGTGCAGAGGACGCACTACACTAACTTGTAAATAATGTAGCTGACTGCGGCAGTGATAGGTTCAGGAAAACACCACCAACCTTCTACAGGTAGCTTTAGCAGAACACTGTGCAGAGGTCGCACTACACTAACTTGTAGTTTTAGCTGAACACTGTGCAGAGGTTGCAAAGCAATAACTCGTAGCTTTAGCTGAACACTGTGCAGAGGACGCACTACACTAACTTGTAGTTTTAGCTGAACACTGTGCAGAGGTTGCAAAGCAATAACTCGTAGCTTTAGCTGAACACTGTGCAGAGGACGCACTATACTCATGTTTAAATAATATAGCTGCCTGCGGTAGTGATAGGATCAGGAAAACACCTTCAACCTTCTACAGGTAGCTTTAGCTGAACACTGTGCAGAGGTCACACTACACTAACCTGTAAATAATGTAGCTGCCTGCGGTAGCGATAGGATCAGAAAAATACCACCAATCTTCTACAGGTAGCTTTAGCTGAACACTTTGCAGAGGTCACACTACACTAACTTGTAGCTTTAGCTGAGCACTGTTTAGAGGTCATACTACACTAACTTGTAGCTTTAGCTGAACACTGTGCAGAGGTCGCACCACACTAACTTGTAGCTTTAGCTGAACACTGTGCAGAGGTCGCACTACACTAACTTGTAGCTTTAGCTGAACACTGTGCAGAGGTCGCACTACACTAACTTGTAAATAATGTAGCTGCCTGCGGTAGTTTTAGGATCAGAAAAACACCACCAATCTTCTACAGGTAGCTTTAGCTGAACACTGTGCAGAGGTCATACTACACTAACATGTAAATAATGTAGCTGCCTGCGGCAGTGATAGAATCAGGAAAACTCCACCAACCTTCTACAGGTAGCTTTAGCTGAACACTGTGCAGAGGTCGCACTACACTAACTTGTAGCTTTAGCTGAACACTGTTCAGAGGCTGCACTACACTAAATTGTAGCTTTAGCTGAACACTGTGCAGAGGTCGCACTACACTAACTTGTAGCTTTAGCTGAACACTGTGCAGAGGTCGCACTACACTAACTTGTAGCTTTAGCTGAACACTGTGCAGAGGTCACACTACACTAACTTGTAGCTTAACTGAGCACTGTGCAGAGGTCGCACTACACTAACTTGTATCTTTAGCTGAACACTGTGCAGAGGTCACACTACACTAACTTGTAAATAATGTAGCTGCCTGCGGCAGTGATAGGATCAGGAAAACTCCACCAACCTTCTACAGGTAGCTTTAGCTGAACACTGTGCAGAGGTCGCACTACACTAACTTGTAGCTTTAGCTGAACACTGTGCAGAGGTTGCACTACACTAACTCGTAGCTTTAGCTGAACACTGTGCAGAGGATGCACTACACTAACATTTAAATAATGTAGCTGCCTGCGGTAGTGATATAATCAGGAAAACACCACCAATCTTCTACAGGTAGCTTTAGCTGAACACTGTGCAGAGGTCACAAAAAACTAACTTGTAGCTTTAGCTGAACACTGTGCAGAGGTCGCACTACACTAACTCGTAGCTTTAGCTGAACACTGTGCAGAGGTCCCACTACACTAACTCATAGCCTTAGATTAACACTGTGCAGAGGTCGCACTACACTAACTTGTAGCTTTAGCTGAGCACTGTGCAGAGGTCGCACTACACTAACTTGTAGCTTTAGCTGAGCACTGTGCAGAGGTCGCACTACACTAACTTGTAGCTTTAGCTGAACACTGTGCAGAGGACACACTACACTAACTTGTAAATAATGTAGCTGACTGCGGTAGTGATAGGATCAGGAAAACACCACCAACCTTCTACAGGTAGCTTTAGCTGAACACTGTGCAGAGGTTGCACTACACTAACTTGTAGTTTTAGCTGAACACTGTGCAGAGGTTGCAAAGCAATAACTCTTAGCTTTAGCTGAACACTGTGCAGAGGACGCACTATACTAACGTTTAAATAATATAGCTGCCTGCGGTAGTGATAGGATCAGGAAAACACCTTCAACCTTCTACAGGTAGCTTTAGCTGAACACTGTGCAGAGGACGCAATACACTAACCTATGAATAATGTAGCTGCCTGCGGTAGCGATAGGATCAGAAAAACACCACCAATCTTCTACAGGTAGCTTTAGCTGAACACTGTGCAGAGGTTGCACTATATTAACTTGTAGCTTTAGCTGAACACTGTGCAGAGGTCACACTACACTAACTTGTAGCTTTAGCTGAGCACTGTTTAGAGGTCACACTACACTAACTTGTAGCTTTAGCTGAACACTGTGTAGAGGTCGCACTACACTAACTTGTAGCTTTAGCTGAACACTGTGCAGAGGTCGCACTACACTAACTTGTAGCTTTAGCTGAACACTGTGCAGAGGTCACACTACACTAACTTGTAGCTTTAGCTGAACACTGTGCAGAGGTCGCACTACACTAACTTGTAGTTTTAGCTGAACACCGTGCAGAGGTCGCACTACACTAACTTGTAAATAATGTAGCTGCCTGCGGCAGTGATAGGATCGGGAAAACTCCACCAACCTTCTACAGGTAGCTTTAGCTGAACACTGTGCAGAGGTCGCACTACACTAACTTGTAGCTTTAGCTGAGCACTTTGCAGAGATCGCACTACACTAACTTGTAGCTTTAGCTGAACACTGTGCAGAGCTTGCACTACACTAACTCGTAGCTTTAGCTGAACACTGTGCAGAGGATGCACTACACTAACATTTAAATAATGTAGCTGCCTGCGGTAGTGATATAATCAGGATAACACCACCAACCTTCTACAGGTAGCTTTAGCTGAACACTGTGCAGAGGTCACAAAAAACTAATTTGTAGCTTTAGTTGAACACTGTGCAGAGGTCGCACTGCACTAACTCGTAGCTTTAGCTGAACACTGTGCAGAGGTCGCACTACACTAACTCGTAGCTTTAGCTGAACACTGTGCAGAGGTCGCACTACACTAACTTGTAGCTTTAGCTGAGCACTGTGCAGAGGTCGCACTATACTAACTTGTAGCTTTAGCTGAACACTGTGCAGAGGTCGCACTACACTAACTTGTGGCTTTAGCTGAACACTGTGCAGAGGAGGCACTACACTAACTTGTATATAATGTAGCTGCCTGCGGTAGTGATAGGATCAGGAAAACACCACCAACCTTCTACAGGTAGCTTTAGCTGAACACTGTGCAGAGGTCGCACTACACTAACTAGTAGCTTTAGCTGAGCACTGTGCAGAGGTCGCACTACACTATCTCGTAGCTTTAGCTGAACACTGTGCAGAGGTCGCACTACACTAACTTGTGGCTTTAGCTGAACACTGTGCAGAGGACGCACTACACTAACGTTTAAATAATGTAGCTGCCTGCGGTAGTGATAGGATCAGGAAAACACCACCAACCTTCTACAGGTAGCTTTAGCTGAACACTGTACAGAGGACGCACTACACTAACGTTTAAATAATGTAGCTGCCTGCGGTAGTGATAGGATCAGGAAAACACCACCAACCTGCTACAGGTAGCTTTAGCTGAACACTGTGCAGAGGACGCACTACACTAACGTTTAAATAATGTAGCTGCCTGCTTTAGTGATAGGATCAGTAAAACACCGCCAACCTTCTACAGGTAGCTTTAGCTGAACACTGTGCAGAGGATGCACTACACTAATGTTTAAATAATGTAGCTGCCTGCTGTAGTGATAGGATCAGGAAAACACCACCAACCTTCTACAGGTAGCTTTAGCTGAACATTGTGCAGAGGTCGCAAAAAACTAACTTGTTGCTTTAACTGAACACTGTGCAGAGGTCGCACTACACTAATTTGTAGCTGTAGCTGAACACTGTGCAGAGGTCGAACTACATTAACTTGTAGCTTTAGCTGAACACTGTGCAGAGGTCGCACTACACTAACTTGTAAATAATGTAGCTGCCTGCGGCAGTAATAGGATCAGGAAAACTCCACCAACCTTCTACAGGTAGCTTTAGCTGAACACTGTGCAGAGGTCGCACTACACTAACTTGTAGCTTTAGCTGAACACTGTGCAGAGGTGGCACTACACTAACTTGTGGCTTTAGCTGAACACTGTGCAGAGGACGCACTACACTAACTTGTAAATAATGTAGCTGACTGTGGTAGTGATAGGATCAGGAAAACACCACCAACCTTCTACAGGTAGCTTTAGCTGAACACTGTGCAGAGGTCGCACTACACTAACTTGTAGTTTTAGCTGAACACTGTGCAGAGGTTGCAAAGCAATAACTCGTAGCTTTAGCTGAACACTGTGCAGAGGCTGCACTATACTAATGTTTAAATAATATAGCTGCCTGCGGTAGTGATAGGATCAGGAAAACACCTTCAACCTTCTACAGGTAGCTTTAGCTGAACACTGTGCAGAGGTCACACTACACTAATGTCACGGAACGTCCCACACTCCGCTTGAGTGCTTCCGTCAGTATACCGCTTCCTAAGTTCTGGAACACGAGTCCAATGGATCTGGCTATAGGAACCCCCAAGAACTAGACAACACCAGTCTTGGAGTACATCAGAACTGTTTATTTGAGATCTCACCCACATTTATACACCAGGATGACTCAAAGCTAACCTAATTAACATGAGCTAATTTACTACAAAATTTACCCAGACTAGATGACAGACTTGTGGGCACCGAACTTCACACAGTAATATAAACACAATAGCTGGAGCTAATTACAATTAACAATACAAACAAAACCTAATTAACATGAGCTCCAATAGGAGTCGTCCCGTCTCCTACAATGTATAGAGGACAATGTGATCAGCTCATTCAATTAACATACATCCTGGGAGATATTGTGGACAAATATTACTGTCCCATTTTAAGATATATTTTCTCACTCACCCTGTGCCAGGATGGCACAGGGTGACTTAGACATAAGATGTATTCTGAGTTCCACGGGCCCTCCCGTCACAACTAACTTGTAGCTTTAGCTGAGCACTGTTTAGAGGTCACACTACACTAACTTGTAGCTTTAGCTGAACACTGTGTAGAGGTCGCACTCCACTAACTTGTAGCTTTAGCTGAACACTGTGCAGAGGTCGCACTACACTAACTTGTAAATAATATAGCTGCCTGCGGTAGTGATAGGATCAGAAAAACACCACTAATCTTCTACAGGTAGCTTTAGCTGAACACTGTGCAGAGTTCGCACTACACTAACGTGTAAATAATGTAGCTGCCTGTGGTAGTGATAGGATCAGGAAAACACCACCAACCTTCTACAGGTAGCTTTATCTGAACACTGCGCAGAGGTCGCACTACACTTACGTGTAAATAATGTAGCTGCCTGCGGTAGCGATAGGATCAGAAAAACACCACCAATCTTCTACAGGTAGCTTTAGCTATACACTGTGCAGAGGTCACACTACACTAACTTGTAGCTTTAGCTGAACACTGTGCAGAGGTCGCACTACACTAACTTGTAGCTTTAGCTGAACACTACTGTGCAGAGGACGCACTACACTAACTTGTAGCTTTAGCTGAACACTGTGCAGAGGATGCACTACACTAACATTTAAATAATGTAGCTGCCTGCGGTAGTGATATAATCAGGATAACACCACCAACCTTCTGCAGGTAGCTTTAGCTGAACACTGTGCAGAGGTCACAAAAAACTAACTTGTAGCTTTAGCTGAACACTGTGCAGAGGTCGCACTACACTAACTCGTAGCTTTAGCTGAACACTGTGCAGAGGTCGCACTACACTAACTCGTAGCTTTAGCTGAACACTTTGCAGAGGTCGCACTACACTAACTTGTAGCTTTAGCTGAGCACTGTGCAGAGGTCGCACTATACTAACTTGTAGCTTTAGCTGAACACTGTGCAGAGGTCGCACTACACTAACTTGTGGCTTTAGCTGAACACTGTGCAGAGGAGGCACTACACTAACTTGTATATAATGTAGCTGCCTGCGGTAGTGATAGGATCAGGAAAACACCACCAACCTTCTACAGGTAGCTTTAGCTGAACACTGTGCAGAGGTCGCACTACACTAACTAGTAGCTTTAGCTGAACACTGTGCAGAGGTCGCACTACACTATCTCGTAGCTTTAGCTGAACACTGTGCAGGGGACGAACTACACTATTGTTTAAATAATGTAGCTGCCTGCGGTAGTGATATAATCAGGAAAACACCACCAACCTTCTACATGTAGCTTTAGCTGAACACTGTGCAGAGGTCGCAAAAAACTAACTTGTAGCTTTTTTTTTTTTTTTTTTTAAATCAGAAAATTCTTTATTAAGCCACAAAAGACAAATTACATAATAGACATTCGAGCATTAAGTGTGACATCATATATGTTGTGAACTCAGATCATTCAATGCTTTCTTGACTATGTGTATTCAATGTAAATAAAGATTGTTACAGCAGTGGCATCAAATAGGTTTTACATTTATTTAACAACAAACCGTATTGCGTAAGAGAATAAAAATTCTCCCACCCAACACAGCTACCAGATGACTAACTGGTCATCTAACCATAAACCTTGCTCCTGGTCTGCACAAATAGGTTCAGTCTCCCGGATACACAGCATGAATACACCAATTACCGCCTCTGTCAGACAAGCAGTATACACTTAAACTTGAAATATCCTGTGCATAATTAATTGTGGGGGTGCCAATCCCGGGGAGTCCAACCAAGGTTGCCATATAGAATTAAATTTTCGAGATGCATTTCTATGCTGATATGTTAGATGTTCTCTGATAAGGATATAATTTACCTGTTCTATCCATTGTTTTTTGGTTGGAACATTTACAGATAGCCAGAATCTGGCCACCAACTTACGGCCAGATATAATAATCTGATTATTGCTATATTATTAGGAGGGGGTATATTTCTTCATCAATTGCTCCCAAAATACATATCAGGGGATCCAAGGGGACCCTAATTTGAAATACTGATGAGATTGTATCGGTAACATCGCCCCAATAATGGTGCAATTTGGGGCAGCACCACATCAAATGAATCAGTGACCCCTCTTCTCCACACCGTTTAGGGCACACATGGGAGAATCTCTTCTGCCCCATCTATGTAGTTGTATTGGCGTACGATAAGCTCTATGTAGCAAGAATAAATGCGAAAGTCTATGTGTTTGTGATACAGAAGTTAATGGCCCTGTCTGAAGGCATGTGTCCCAGATATCTTCACTCACCTCTCCCAGTTCCTCTATCCATCTACGTCTGCATGGTAAATTTGCAGTGTCTTGTATAGCAGAAAGCAAATGTGAGTAAATGTGAGATATAAGACCCTTTTTTTCCTGACCATAGAAAATGTCATTTACTAGGGGATGAGTAACAAGTGAAAGAGTAGCTGACCGGCCTTGAATCTGAAGGGCATGGCGTAACTAAAGGTATCGGTAAAATTGATGTCTGGGAAGCCCATTTCCGATTGCAACTCCATAAAAGATTTTAAAATATTTTGGTGAAATAATTGACAAATATTATGAATTCCGGCATTCCTCCACAATTGGAAACCCTCCAGTTTATAGACTTCTGCTAGATTCGGATTGTTCCACAGAGGAGTCTCTGCTAGGAAGCCCAGAACTTGTAATTTAGATTTGACCGTAGACCATAATTTTTTGAGAAGAACTATGGTGGGGGCCGTTTGTGGTAGGTGTAACAATCCCGCCTCCAAAATTGCCAGCACCGATGTATTTAATGTTCCAGTTCGCAGCATGCTTTCAACCGAGTCAAAATCGTTTAGCAGGGGGCGTGGCCGGACGTGATACAGGGAGGACGTGTGTATGCTGTGCTCCGTCCAGGCATATCCCATCCATTGCCATCCCTGCCTTATTTCCCTTGGGAAAAAGCCCATCCATTGCTGGGAACGACCCCAACCCTCTCCGCTGCAGATCCGGCTGGATCTTGCCTGAAATTCGGCACATCTGAGCCTCCTTAGGCCTCCGGCCTGCCCTGGACTTTCAGCTACCGCCACCATATTGAGGCCTGCGGCCTGTCCGGAGCCTGACGCTCGCCTACAGTGCGGACCGGGAGACGATCGGATCCTTCACCTGGGACTTCCCGACCGGGACATCCGAACCACCACCGAGAGGAGGCAGATACCGGCAGCGTGAAGGAGAGCCGGGGCGGGACCCTCTCTCCCCATCCCGGATCCCCCCGCAGTCTGCCGCCACTCCTGGGCTTATCCACCGGCCATCCTGGACTCTGTGAGTACATGGGCTGTTGCCCGAGCCCTCTCCCGCTGCTGCTCTACAGTATCTGGCCCCAGAGTCCGCATTTCTGAGGCCCTAGAGTCCCGGTCCGGGCCCGAGGGAGTACCCCCCCGGCCGGCCTCAGCCTCCAGGACAGACCGCGGCTTCGGCCTAGTCCTGGAGGTTGGCGGCCATCTTGGTACTCCAAGTGCCCCCACAACCTATTCCCTGCAGATTAATCATCTATTGACTGCTTGTAGACACCATACCCCTGCCTTACATCTGCAAATCTTACAGCTGTCATCTCAACACCCCCTGATCCTTAATGTGACCACCTCCAGACCGGCGTGCAGGGAAGCAGACATGTAAGAGGAGTCCTTTGATCCCCATCTCTTTAAGAGATGCTCCTACAAAGCTAACAGTTCCCTATTAATCGCAGGAGCGATATCATAACAAGACATCAGACCCTTCCTAACACTGCATGGGGAAGATTGGTTTCCAGAAGGCAATATACAGAGGTTTTATCCCGCCGCCAACGTCGCAGACCCCTAATGCCATGGAGCGCTTCTTATATAAACAGAGATCCCCGATCTCCAGTGAACAACCGAGATCCTCGGACACTACTGACCCACATTCTCTGCCGGAAGGCATGACCCAAGATGATAACAGATCTCAATCCTCCCTACACTCTCTTCCACCCGATCACCCCGTGGATGTAGTGACAGTAGCTGTCCTAGACACAAAGTTGAACTCATTACTACACGAATTAACCCGCAGCATCGCTTAAGAAGTGAGCAAAATAGCACATGAGTTACGGGGTGAAATCGACCAACTAGGTGAACGCACCAACACATTGGAGAACAAATTTGATGAACTGACCCAATATGTACACGTTCTCGAAGAAGACAACTCCAACCTGAAACATACAGTCTCCCTACTTCAACTCCAACAGGAAGACCTGGAAAACCGTGAAAGACGCCAGAATTTGAGGATTAGGGGAATCCCTGAGACGGTGAACGACAAGGAAATACGTCCCTATCTTTTAGGCCTATTCGTCACTTTAGCCCCACATATTCCGGACATAGACTGGCGTATGGATAGGGCGCATAGATCTCTGGCCCCAAAACCTCCTCCTACTGCCAACCCCAGAGATATCATTGTCCGCTTCCACTTCTACGAGAGCAAAGAAGCCCTCACATTTGCAACGCGTAATAAGTCACGTATTGACTATAAACAACACAAAATCCAAATATTCAATGATCTGTCTCCAATCACTTTGGCCAAAAGGCGCAGTTTCCGTCCTGTTACTACCCACCTACAAAACCATCAAGTTCCATACCGCTGGGGATTCCCCTTCCATCTAACCGTTTCCAAAGATGGTGTTCAACATTCCCTGAGAGATCTCTACGAAAGTGAAGCCTTTATCCGCAACCTAGGTCTTCCCCCACTGCCTGAGGAAGATTCTATACCTCAAGCTCCGAACCCCAAACCACTTACCACACCAGCCAAAATTTGGACCCCAGTTCAACGAAGATCCCAGAAGAACTTCTCTACCCCACAACGAGCCAGTCGTCACAGATATCCAACCTGATGTGACTTAATTTTTTTTTTATTATTTTCTTTTTTCTCAATATTTTTGCCCTTTTTTCCATGGCCAGAAAATATTTACCATGGATACCCTAGTGACCTCACAGTGATCGGGTCACTTTGTTGAGAGGTCACACCTCTTATTGATGTCTCTGTTAGATGCCTTCTTGGGGGGGGTTTTCTCCCCCCCTTTAACTTTTTTTTTGTTTCTTTCTTTTCTTATATATACCTCTCTGTCATATACCAGCTTGTCTTAAGATTTATCTACATGTTCATAATAACATGCCAAACACCTTTGCTCCTCCTGTCTGTTTGTTCTTTTTTGGTTTTACAAAAAACAGAGATGAGGATCTACCCATCTCCCCCCTCCTCTATTAATCCCTGCAGGCTAACATGCCCCCCCTCATGACCCAAGGCTTCTGCCTGGGCAGCCTGAAATTTTTTCTCAGGCTTTTCAAAAATTATTTTTTCTTTTTTCTTTTTTTAACATTTTTCATCTTCCTATGCAATTTAGGGCCTATTTTTTTACCTCCTTTGGAGTTTTCATATGCAGGTCTTTTTTCCTTTTTTCTCTTTTTGACCTATATATGTTTTTTCAATGTTGTACTTACATTATTATAACAATTGTAAGAAATGTTTGTTTTCAAATGTTCCTTTTTAAGGATGCTCAGTTACATGCTCTCAGTCTTTATACTGCATTAGCATTTTTTTTGTTTAGCCAAATATGGCCCTCAAAATTTATTCTTGTAATGTTAAGGGACTAAATTCCATAGGCAAAAGGTGGCAGGCCTTAAAAGAATTTAAATCATCCAAAGCAGAGGTGATTATGGTTCAGGAAACCCATTTTAAGCCCAGTGGCTCCTTTAAGTTTGCTTCTAGACACTTTCCCATAGCATATACTGCCTCTGACCCCTCTGGAAAAGCGGGAGTGGCAATTCTTATTAAACGCACAAGCCCAATAAAAATACTTTCCTCCTACCTAGACCCTCACGGTAGGTTCATATTTCTGAAGTGTAGTCACTTTTCTACCTCTTTTTCCTTAATTAACATTTATGCACCAAATGTAGGACAGATCGGTTTCCTTGAAAAAGTTTTTGAGAAACTACAACCCTTCTCCCAGCCTTTCATGATCATGGGAGGCGACTTCAATGTGTGCATGTCCCCGACCAGGGACAGGAAAACTCTATTCCAAACCACCTCACAATCTTCCTCTAAGAAATTATCAACATCCTTTCGCAAACTAGTTAGATCCCATAATCTATTTGTTTCTTGGAGGATAAAACACCCAACCCAAAAACACTACACTTTTTATTCTCATCCCCACAAGTCTTATTCTAGACTAGATTACTTCATTACAGGCCCTCTATTGCCCTATGTAGTATCTTCTGAAATAAATCCTATTACCTGGTCGGATCATGCACCTATTGAACTCAATGTATTATTGACAAAGTCTTTTACTAAAACCTGCCACTGGTGCCTCAACGAATCCCTGCTTAAAAACCCTTTATCTCAAACCCAACTACAGCAGAAACTAACTGAGTTTTTCCAGCTTAATGATGGCTCTGTCCCGGAGATTTCCACCCTGTGGGAGGCCCATAAAGCCTTTTTTAGAGGTGAATGCATAGCTATAGGCTCACGCCTAAAGAAAGATTCTGTACAACTTAAAAAGGATCTTATTACCCAACTACAAACAGCGGAAAGAATTCTGTTGGCCTCCCCCATGGTGGAAAAATTGAGAAATGTCATCTCAATCTGAGATCGGATTAAGTCTTTCGATATGAATCAAATTTCCAAATCCATGTTGTGGGCTAAGCAAAAATTTTACGACTATGCAAACAAACCACATAGGATGCTAGTGAACAAATTAAAACCTCGGACCTTTCTATCTATACCCGATCACTTGATACAATCTGATGGCAACCCCACATACTGTCCGAAAACTATGTCAAAGGTCTTTGGTGATTTTTACAAACGGCTTTATAACTGTTTAGGTCCTGATTCACACCTCAATTCTCGCAATCAGAGTTTGATAAATTTATAAATTCTCTCCCACTACCTAAGATCTCTGCTGACCATCTATCCTCTCTTAACGCTCCGATTACTGGAGAGGAAATAGGAGAGGTGATTAAAAATCTTCCAACCCACAAATCTCCGGGCCCTGACGGTCTCCCTTACATCTATTATAAAACCTTTACACATATTTTAACCCCCTATCTACAATCCATACATAGATACATGACAAAATGGTCCAAAATGCTAAACAGATCAATTTCATTAATAGATTGGGGTAAAATCTGGGAGTCGGCTTTTAAAGTTTCCAGATGCGTGGCACAAAAGGAGACCGCCAATAAGATAATATTTCTATGGTACAAAACTCCTGAGTTGCTACATGCCCAAAATGCGTCTCTTTCTGATTTGTGCTGGAGATGTGGACGGTCCGTAGGTACACACCTTCACATTTTCTGGGATTGTCATGTCTTAAGTACATATTGGACTGAGATACAAAATCTATTGCAATCACTTTTCGCCACATCTATTCAATTAAAACCCATACATTTCCTGTTAGGTCTACCCTTCCCGGGTATCCCTAAACCACTACAGAGACTAGGGTCTTTTGTACTTTTGGCAGCAAAAAGAGCCATCCCTAGACTTTGGCTATCTACCAACGCTCCCACTTTACACCACGTCCTTTCCATTGTTGCAGATATGCGTAAAATGGAACATTTAACAGCAAAAATTGAAGGTAAAATTCCCCAAATTGAAAAAATTTGGAAACCTTGGGATGATTCAAAATTTTGTTCTGTACCTTCCATTTCTGCTCCGTTTTGATTCCAACTTACATGTTCTCTTGAGCATCCTTGTGTTTTGAACATGTAATTGAGTTAGCAACATAGATACTGTATGGAATTATTTCTTTCTTAATATATGACCCAATTCAGAAGAAGCTGACTTCTATCTATACAGATATCCTCACCATGTCTCTTTACAATGTATACAATTGTTTGCACTACTTTTATTTTGATTGTTTCTGTGTAAACTGTCATGACTTTTCCTTATTCCTTTTGTTATGCTGATTTATATTTGTTGAAAAAACTTATTGAAAATAAAAAATTTATAAAAAAAAAAAAAAATCGTTTAGCAACCGAAGACCACTCAAGTGTTGCAATTGAGAGGCATAAAAATATAGTTTAGGGTTGGGAACCGTAGCTCCACCCCGATCTTTACCATACTGCAAGGTGGAAAGACTTATTCTAGCAACATTTTTCCTCCAAATTAGGGATCTAAACAATGTCTCAATACGATTAAACCACCTACGGGGTATCCATTGTGGAGAATTGTGCATGATGTATAGAAGTTGAGGTCCCCAGACCATTTTGATTAAATTTATTCTACCAATTACTGATAAGGGGAGTTTACACCAAGTATTGCATGTCATTTGAAGTCTTTTGAAAAGAGTTAGTAGATTATCTTCTAAGTATTTTTTTGGGTTGACTGACACATGTATTCCTAGATATTTAAATGAGGAGACCACTTTAAGTGGTCTTGCACTAACCGGCAGATCAACCATTGGCTCAACCACCGGGAGAATGACGGATTTACTCCAATTAATGGAGAATCCCGACAATGAACCAAAATGCTGTATTATCTTCATCACATTCGTAAGTGAAGCCTCCACATCCCCCAAGTAAAGTAAAGTGTCGTCCGCATAAAGAGAGATCCTATCAGAAATTGGGCCTCTGACAAAGCCCACAATAGACTGTGAGGATCTTACCACCTCTGCCAGTGGTTCAAGGGCCAGTGCGAATAGCAGGGGTGAGAGTGGGCACCCCTGTCTCGTACCTCTAAAAAGGGGAAACGAATCTGAAAGATCACCATTTACGCGGATCCTAGCTGTGGGGGCCGAATACAGCAGCTTAACTCATTGAATAAAATTATCTCCTAAGCCAAAACGCTTCAAGGTTTCCCATAGGTACGGCCATTCGACGCTGTCGAAAGCCTTGGCAGCATCCAATGATAGTATTGCTCTTCTGCCAGGATTGTCGACAGGGATCTGGAGGTTAAGAAAAAGTCTTCTTATATTAAGGGCTGTGGATCTCGATGGGATAAACCCGGATTGGTCCCTATGTACAACTTTGTGTATGACTTTAGCAAGTCTTGTGGCTAGCACCCTTGCCAACAGTTTAACATCTGTTGTCAATAACGATATGGGCCTATACGAGTCTGGTAGATGAGCCTCTTTACCAGGTTTAAGGAGAAGGACAATAATGGCTTCATTCATGGATTGGGGTAAACTTCCTATTTTTTTGGCATCTTCAAATACTTCCTTTAGGTGTACTATTAGAGTTTCAGAGTAGGGCTTATAAACCTCCGCCGGCAAGCCATCCGATCCCGGAGACTTACCAGGAGAGGAAAGCGCCAACGCCTCCAGGAGCTCCTCAGCCCCAAGGGGAGCATTCAACTGTGCTACGTCCTGAGGCGGGAGCTGCGGTAATTGGCATTGATCTAGAAAAGAATTGATTTTCATCAAGGTAGGATTGACCTTCGTGGAGTACACATCAGCATAGAAATCTCTGAACGTGGACAATATCTCTGTATGGGAAGAAACCAGAGTGCCCGATGAGCCCATGATTGATTCTATGTGGGATGATCCCTTTTGGGAGCGTATCATCATGGCAAGCATATGCCTCAAAATATTTTTGTTGAAGAAAAAACCTTTTCTTTTCCGCAGTAGTTAATATCAGATGGTTGGCCATGTGCTGAGCCTCAAGAAAAGACCTCTCGGTGCTCTCCGAGGGGGATTCGATAAAGGCAGATTCAGTCCTCTTAACCTCTTTCAACACAGTTTGTTCACAGTTCTTGGTCTCGGTCTTAATGGTGTTAATAGATCTGATAAATTGGCCTCTCAGAAATGCTTTTAATCCAAAAAATTCCCGGGCTAGATGAGGGTTTGTTAAACCTAATAAAAGATTCTAAGTTATCAAAAATGGGGTCAGGCGCAGGAAACAATGACAACCAAAAAGGGTTAAGTTTCCAGTAATTCCTCTTTAGAACACCCGATGTGGAAATTATGTGTAGCAGAAAAACATGAATAACATTTTGCCTGCGCATGACTCATCCTCCATACATCCCTCAATCCCAGTTCCGCAATGAGGCGGGCAAAGGAAGTCTGTCCTCCTCCCACCCCACCCAAAGGGATCTTTGCGGTCATTTTGTCCAGCTCTGCATCTAAATAATTGTTAAAATCCCCAACAATGATTGCTGGTATCCCCGGGTGTTGTGAGAGGAAGGAGGCCAACGTCTTAACGACCTCCATCGAAAAGGGAGGTGGTATATATATATTTCCAATAATGCATTGTAACCCATCTAATGAACATACCAGAAAAACATAGCGACCGTGAGGGTCAACAACCGATAATGTATGAGTAAAACTAATATTTTTGCCTATCAGAATGCTGACATCCCTAGCATAGGAAGAGAAGACAGAGTGAAACTGAACAGTAAATAATTTTGTAGAGAATGGGGATTCCTGAGCAGGTATCATATGTGTCTCCTGAAGACACACTATTGAAGATCCCATGCGTTGAAGCATATGCAATACAGCTAGGCGTTTCACTCTGTCTCCCAGGCCTCTAACATTCCAACTAGTAAGCATTATCTGTTTAGCCATAAAGCATTAAAACGTAAATAAATGAAGGTAAGTTATATAGAACACATAGAGAATGCTCCAGAGAGCCGCCATTATTATGTCTAACAAGACCATAGAAATTAGGCAGTCTTTGGTGTAGTTTCCTCAGGCTAGGTGAAAATCGTTGAGGCAGTACCAGGACCAATGAAGTAACTGTGTCCCTAGGGATAAAAATCAAAAAGAAAACAACAGAATAAAACAGAAACTGTAGTGTCCACGAAGGACCCGCAACTGGGGGGCTAAATTCAGTAGCCGGCTTTGAAGAGCCAAAAGGCAACAGGCCTTGATTTACTTGCATAAACTTAGATACCATTAATAAACTGTCCGTGCGGTATCCTCCGCCTTAGAGCAAAGATTGCCATAACTTGTAGCTTTAGCTGAACACTGTGCAGAGGTCGCACTACACTAACTCGTAGCTTTAGCTGAACACTGTGCAGAGGTTGCACTACACTAACTTGTAGCTTTAGCTGAGCACTGTGCAGAGGTCGCACTACACTAACTTGTAGCTTTAGCTGAACACTGTGCAGGGGATGCACTAACCTAACTTGTAGCTTTAGCTGAACGCTGTGCAGAGGTCGCACTACACTAACTTGTAAATAATGTAGCTGCCTGCGGCAGTAATAGGATCAGGAAAACTCCACCAACCTTCTACAGGTAGCTTTAGCTGAACACTGGGCAGAGGTCGCACTACACTAACTTGTAGCTATAGCTGAGCACTTTACAGAGATCGCACTAAACTAACTTGTAGCTTTAGCTGAACACTGTGCAGAGGTCGCACTACACTAACTCTTAGCTTTAGCTGAACACTGTGCAGAGGTCGCACTACACTAACTTGTAGCTTTAGCTGAGCACTGTGCAGAGGTCGCACTACACTAACTTGTATATAATGTAGCTGCCTGCGGTAGTGATAGGATCAGGAAAACACCACCAACCTTCTACAGGTAGCTTTAGCTGAACACTGTGCAGAGGTCGCACTACACTAACTAGTAGCTTTAGCTGAGCACTGTGCAGAGGTCGCACTACACTATCTCGTAGCTTTAGCTGAACACTGTGCAGGGGATGAACTACACTAACGTTTAAATAATGTAGCTGCCTGTGGTAGTGATAGGATCAGGAAAACACCACCAACCTTCTAGAGGTAGCTTTAGCTGAGCACTGTGCAGAGGTCGCAAAAAACTAACTTGTAGCTTTAGCTGAGCACTGTGCAGAGGTCGCACTAAACTAACTTGTAGCTTTAGCTGAACACTGTGCAGAGGTCGCACTACACTAACTTGTGGCTTTAGCTGAACACTGTGCAGAGGACGCACTACACTAACGTTTAAATAATGTAGCTGCCTGCTTTAGTGATAGGATCAGGAAAACACTGCCAACCTTCTACAGGTAGCTTTAGCTGAACACTGTGCAGAGGATGCACTACACTAACGTTTAAATAATGTAGCTGCCTGCTGTAGTGATAGGATCAGGAAAGCACCACCAACCTTCTACAGGTAGCTTTAGCTGAACATTGCGCAGAGGTCGCAAAAAACTAACTTGTTGCTTTAGCTGAACACAGTGCAGAGGTCGCACTACACTAATTTGTAGCTTTAGCTGAACACTGTGCAGAGGTCGCACTACATTAACTTGTAGCTTTAGCTGAACACTGTGCAGAGATCGCACTACACTAACTTGTAAATAATGTAGCTGCCTGCGGCAGTGATAGGATCAGGAAAACTCCACCAACCTTCTACAGGTAGCTTTAGCTGAACACTGTGCAGAGGTCGCACTACACTAACTTGTAGCTTTAGCTGAGCACTTTGCAGAGGTCGCACTACACTAACTCGTAGCTTTAGCTGAACACTGTGCAGAGGTTGCACTACACTAACTTGTAGCTTTAGCTGAGCACTGTGCAGAGGTCGCACTACACTAACTTGTAGCTTTAGCTGAACACTGTGCAGGGGATGCACTAACCTAACTTGTAGCTTTAGCTGAACGCTGTGCAGAGGTCGCACTATACTAACTTGTAAATAATGTAGCTGCCTGCGGTATTGATATAATCAGGAAAACACCACCAACCTTCTACAGGTAGCTTTAGCTGATCTCTGTGCAGAGGTTGCAAAAAACAAACTTGTAACTTTAGTTGAACACTGTGCAGAGATCGCACTATACTAACTCGAAGCTTTAGCTGAACACTGTGCAGAGGTCGCACTACACTAACTCGTAGCTTTAGCTGAACCCTCTGCAGAGGTCGCACGACACTAACTTGTAGCTTTAGCTGAACACTGTGCAGAGGTCGCACTACACTAACTTGTAAATAATGTAGCTGCCTGCGGCAGTGATAGGATCAGGAAAACTCCACCAACCTTCTACAGGTAGCTTTAGCTGAACACTGTGCAGAGGTCGCAATACACTAAGTTGTAGCTTTAGCTGAACACTGTGCAGAGGTTGCACTACACTAACTCGAAGCTTTAGCTGAACACTGTGCAGAGGATGCGCTACACTAACGTTTAAATAATGTAGCTGCCTGCTGTAGTGATAGGATCAGGAAAACACCACCAACCTTCTATAGGTAGCTTTAGCTAAACATTGTGCAGAGGTCGCAAAAAACTAACTTGTTGCTTTAGGTGAACACTGTGCAGAGGTCGCACTACACTAACTTGTAGATTTAGCTGAACACTGTGCAGAGTGCGCAACTACACTAACTTGTAGCTTTAGCTGAGCACTGTGCAGAGGTCGCACTACACTGACTATTAGCTTTAGCTTAACACTGTGCAGGGGATGCACTACACTAACGTTTAAATAATGTAGCTGCCTGCGGTAGTGATAGGATCAGGAAAACACCACCAACCTTCTACAGGTAGCTTTAGCTGAACACTGTGCAGAGGTCGCACTATACTAACGTGTAAATAAAGTAGATGCCTGCGGTTGCGATAGGATCAGAAAAACACTACCAATCTTCTACAGGTAGCTTTAGCTGAACACTGTGCAGAGGTCGCACTACACTAACTTGTAGCTTTAGCTGAACACTGTGCAGAGGTTGCACTACACTAACTTGTAGCTTTAGCTAAACACTGTGCAGAGGTCGCACTACACTAACTTGTAAATAATTTAGCTGCCTGCGGCAGTGAAAGGATCAGGAAAACTCCACCAACCTTCTACAGGTAGCTTTAGCTGAACACTGGGCAGAGATTGCACTACACTAACTTGTAGCTTTAGCTGAGCATTTTACAGAGATCGCACTACACTAACTTGTAGCTTTAGCTGAACACTGTGCAGAGGTTGCACTACACTAACTCGTAGCTTTAGCTGAACACTGTGCAGAGGAAGCACTACACTAACGTTTAAATAATTGGGCTGCCTGCTTTAGTGATAGGATCATGAAAACACCACCAACCTTCTACAGGTAGCTTTAGCTGAACACTGTGCAGAGGTCGCACTACACTAACAAGTAAATAATGTAGCTGCCTGCGGTAGCGATAGCATCAGAAAAACAACACCAATCTTCTACAGGTAGCTTTAGCTGAACACTGTGCAGAGGTCGCACTACACTAACTTGTAGTTTTAGTTGAACACTGTGCAGAGGTCGCACTACACTAACTCGTAGCTTTAGCTGAACACTGTGCAGAGGACGCACTACACTAACGTTTAAATAATGTAGTTTCATGCGGTAGTGATAGGATCAGGAAAACACCACCAACATTTTACAAGTAGATTTAGCTGAACACTGTGCAGAGGTCGCAAAAAACTAACTTGTAGCTTTAGCTGAGCACTGTGCAGAGGTCGCACTACACTAACTTGTAGCTTTAGCTGAACACTGTGCAGAGGTCGCACTACACTAATTCGTGGCTTTAGCTGAACACTGTGCAGAGGATGCACTACACTAACTTGTAAATAATGTAGCTTCCTGCGGTAGTGATAGGATCAGGAAAACACCACCAACCTTCTACAGGTAGCTTTAGCTGAACACTGTGCAGAGGTCGCACTACACTAACTTGTAGCTTTAGCTGAACACAGTGCAGAGGTTGCAAATCCATTACTCGTAGCTTTGGCTGAACACTGTGCAGAGGATGCACTATACTAACGTTTACATAATGTAGCTGCCTGCGGTAGTGATAGAATCAGGAAAACACCTTCAACCTTCTACAGGTAGCTTTAGCTGAACACTGTGCAGAGGTCGCACTACACTAACCAGTAAACAATGTAGCTGCCTGCGGTAGCGATAGGATCAGAAAAACACCACCAATCTTCTACAGGTAGCTATAGCTGAACACTGTGCAGAGGTTGCACTACATTAACTTGTAGCTTTAGCTGAACACTATGCAGAGGTCACATTACACTAACTTGTAGCTTTAGGTGAGCACTGTTTAGAGGTCACACTACACTAACTTGTATCTTTAGCTGAACACTGTGCAGAGGTTGCACTACACTAACTTGTAGCTTTAGCTGAACACTGTGCAGAGGTCGCACTACACTAACTTGTAGCTTTAGCTGAACACTGTGCAGAGGTCGCACTACACTAACTTGTAGCTTAACTGAGCACTGTGCAGAGGTCGCACTAGACTAACTTGTAGCTTTAGCTGAACACTGTGCAGAGGTCACACTACACTAACTTGTAGCTTTAGCTGAGCACTGTTTAGAGGTCACACTACACTAACTTGTAGCTTTAGCTGAACACTGTGCAGAGGTCGCACTAGACTAACTTTTAGCTTTAGCTGAACACTGTGCAGAGGTCGCACTACACTAACTTGTAAATAATGTAGCTGCCTGCAGTAGTGATAGGATCAGAAAAATGCCACCAATCTTCTACAGGTAGCTTTAGCCGAACACTGTGCAGAGGTCGCACTACACTAACTTGTAAATAATGTAGCTGCCTGTGGTAGTGATAGGATCAGGAAAACACCACCAACCTTCTACAGGTAGCTTTAGCTGGACACTGTGCAGAGGTCACACTACACTAACTTGTAGCTTTAGCTGAACACTATGCAGAGGTCGCACTACACTAACTTGTAGCTTTAGCTGAACACTGTGCAGAGGTTGTACTACACTAACTTGTAGCTTTAGCTGAACACTGTGCAGAGGTCACACTACACTAACTTGTAGCTTTAGCTGAACGCTGTGCAGAGGTCGCACTACACTAACTTGTAGCTTAACTGAGAACTGTGCAGAGGTCGCACTACACTAACTTGTATCTTTAGCTGAACACTGTGCAGAGGTCGCACTACACTAACTTGTAGCTTTAGCTGAACACTGTGCAGAGGTTGCAAAACAATAACTTGTAGCTTTAGCTGACTACTGTGCAGAGGACGCACTACACTAACGTTTAAATAATGTAGCTGCCTGCGGTAGTGATAGGATCAGGAAAACATCACCAACCTTCTACAGGTAGCTTTAGCTGAACATTGTGCAGAGGTCGCAAAAAACTAACTTGTTGCATTAGCTGAACACTGTGCAGAGGTCGCACTACACTAACTTGTAGCTTTAGCTAACACTGTGCAGAGGTCGCACTACACTAACTTGTAAATAATGTAGCTGCCTGCGGCAGTGATAGGATCAGGAAAACTCCACCAACCTTCTTTAGGTAGCTTTAGGTGAACATTGTGCAGAGGCCGCACTTCAGTAACTTGTAGCTTTAGCTGAGCACTTTGCAGGGATCGCACTACACTAACTTGTAGCTTTAGCTGAACGCTGTGCAGAGATTGCACTACACTAACTCGTAGCTATAGCTGAACACTGTGCAGAGGATGCACTACACTAACATTTAAATAATGTAGCTGCCTGCGGTAGTGATATAATCAGGAAAACACCACCAACCTTCTACAGGTAGCTTTAGCTGAACACTGTGCGGAGGTCGCAAAAAACTAACTTGTAGCTTTAGCTGAACACTGTGCAGAGGTCACACTACACTAACTCAAAGCTTTAGCTGAACACTGTGCAGAGGTCGCACTACACTAACTTGTAGCTTTAGCTGAGCACTGTGCAGAAGTCGCACTACACTAACTTGTAGCTTTAGCTGAACACTGTGCAGAGGTCGCACTATACTAACTTGTGGCTTTAGCTAAACACTGTGCAGAGGAGGCACTACACTAACTTGTAAATAATGTAGCTGCCTGCGGTAGTGATAGGATCAGGAAAACACCACCAACCTTCTACAGGTAGCTTTAGCTGAACACTGTGCAGAGGTCGCACTACACTAACTTGTAGCTTTAGCTGAGCACTGTGCAGAGGTCGCACTACACTATCTTGTAGCTTTAGCTGAACACTGTGCAGGGGATGCACTACACTAATGTTTAAATAATGTAGCTGCCTGCGGTAGTGATAGGATCAGGAAAACAACACCAACCTTCTACAGGTAGCTTTAGCTGAACACTGTGCAGAGGAAACACTACACTAACATTTAAATAATGTAGCTGCCTGTGGTAGTGATAGGATCAGGAAAACACCGCCAACCTTCTACAGGTAGCTTTAGCTGAACAGTGTGCAGAGGACGCACTACACTAACGTTTAAATAATGTAGCTGCCTGCGGTAGTGATAGGATCAGGAAAACACCACCAACCTTCTACAGTTAGCTTTAGCTGAACATTGTGCAGAGGTCGCAAATAACTAACTTGTTGCTTTAGCTGAACACTGTGCAAAGGTTGTATTACACTAACTTGTAGCTTTAGCTGAACACTGTGCAGACCTCGCACTACACTAACTTGTAGCTTTAGCTGAACACTGTGCAGAGGTCGCACTACACTAACTTGTAGCTTTAGCTGAGCACTGTGCAGAGGTCGCACTACACTAACTTGTAGCTTTAGCTGAACACTGTGCAGGGGATGCACTACACTAACGTTTAAATAATGTATCTGCCTGCGGTAGTGATAGGTTTAGGAAAACACCACCAACCTTCTACAGGTAGCTTTAGCTGAACACTGTGCAGAGGACGCACTACACTAACGTTTAAATAATGTAGCTGCCTGCTTTAGTGATAGGATCAGGAAAACACCACCAACCTTCTTCAGGTAGCTTTAGCTGAACATTGTGCAGAGGTCGCAAAAAAATAACTTGTTGCTTTAGCTGAACACTGTGCAGAGGTCGCACTACACTAATTTGTAGCTTTAGCTGAACACTGTGCAGAGGTCGCACTACACAAACTTGTAAATAATGTAGCTGCCTGCATCAGTGATAGGATCTGGAAAACTCCACCAACCTTCTACAGGTAGCTTTAGCTGAACACTGTGCAGAGGTCGCACTACACTAACTAGTAGCTTTAGCTGAGCACTTTGCAGAGATCGCACTACACTAACTTGTAGCTTTAGCTGAACACTGTGCAGAGGTTGCACTACACTAACTCATAGTTTTAGCTGAACACTGTGCAGAGGATGCACTACACTTAATTTAAATAATGTAGCTGCCTGCGGTAGTGATATAATCAGGAAAACACCACCAACCTTCTACAGGTAGCTTTAGCTGAACTCTGTGCAGAGGTCGCAAAAAACAGACTTGTAACTTTAGTTGAACACTGTGCAGAGATCGCACTATACTAACTCGAAACTTTAGCTGAACCCTCTGCAGAGGTCGCACTACACTAACTTGTAGCTTTAGCTGAACACTGTGCAGAGGTCACACTACACTAACTTGTAACTTTAGCTGAACACTGTGCAGAGGACGCACAACACTAACTTGTAAATAATGTAGCTGGCTGCGGCAGTGATAGGATCAGGAAAACTCCACCAACCTTCTACAGGTGGCTTTAGCTGAACACTGTGCAGAGGTCGCAATACAGTAAGTTGTAGCTTTAGCTGAACACTGTGCAGAGGTTGCACTACACTAACTCGTAGCTTTAGATGAACACTGTGCAGAGGATGCACTACACTAATGTTTAAATAATGTAGCTGCCTGTGGTAGAGATAGGATCAGGAAAACACTGCCAACCTTCTACAGGTAGCTTTAGCTGAACATTGTGCAGAGGTCGCAAAAAACTAACTTGTAGCTTTAGCTGAGCATTTTACAGAGATCGCACTACACTAACTTGTAGCTTTAGCTGAACACTGTGCAGAGGTTGCACTACACTAACTCGTAGCTTTAGCTGAACACTGTGCAGAGGAAGCACTACACTAACGTTTAAATAATTGGGCTGCCTGCTTTAGTGATAGGATCATGAAAACACCACCAACCTTCTACAGGTAGCTTTAGCTGAACACTGTGCAGAGGTCGCACTACACTAACAAGTAAATAATGTAGCTGCCTGCGGTAGCGATAGCATCAGAAAAACAACACCAATCTTCTACAGGTAGCTTTAGCTGAACACTGTGCAGAGGTCGCACTACACTAACTTGTAGTTTTAGTTGAACACTGTGCAGAGGTCGCACTACACTAACTCGTAGCTTTAGCTGAACACTGTGCAGAGGACGCACTACACTAACGTTTAAATAATGTAGTTTCATGCGGTAGTGATAGGATCAGGAAAACACCACCAACATTTTACAAGTAGATTTAGCTGAACACTGTGCAGAGGTCGCAAAAAACTAACTTGTAGCTTTAGCTGAGCACTGTGCAGAGGTCGCACTACACTAACTTGTAGCTTTAGCTGAACACTGTGCAGAGGTCGCACTACACTAATTCGTGGCTTTAGCTGAACACTGTGCAGAGGATGCACTACACTAACTTGTAAATAATGTAGCTTCCTGCGGTAGTGATAGGATCAGGAAAACACCACCAACCTTCTACAGGTAGCTTTAGCTGAACACTGTGCAGAGGTCGCACTACACTAACTTGTAGCTTTAGCTGAACACAGTGCAGAGGTTGCAAATCCATTACTCGTAGCTTTGGCTGAACACTGTGCAGAGGATGCACTATACTAACGTTTACATAATGTAGCTGCCTGCGGTAGTGATAGAATCAGGAAAACACCTTCAACCTTCTACAGGTAGCTTTAGCTGAACACTGTGCAGAGGTCGCACTACACTAACCAGTAAACAATGTAGCTGCCTGCGGTAGCGATAGGATCAGAAAAACACCACCAATCTTCTACAGGTAGCTATAGCTGAACACTGTGCAGAGGTTGCACTACATTAACTTGTAGCTTTAGCTGAACACTATGCAGAGGTCACATTACACTAACTTGTAGCTTTAGGTGAGCACTGTTTAGAGGTCACACTACACTAACTTGTATCTTTAGCTGAACACTGTGCAGAGGTTGCACTACACTAACTTGTAGCTTTAGCTGAACACTGTGCAGAGGTCGCACTACACTAACTTGTAGCTTTAGCTGAACACTGTGCAGAGGTCGCACTACACTAACTTGTAGCTTAACTGAGCACTGTGCAGAGGTCGCACTAGACTAACTTGTAGCTTTAGCTGAACACTGTGCAGAGGTCACACTACACTAACTTGTAGCTTTAGCTGAGCACTGTTTAGAGGTCACACTACACTAACTTGTAGCTTTAGCTGAACACTGTGCAGAGGTCGCACTAGACTAACTTTTAGCTTTAGCTGAACACTGTGCAGAGGTCGCACTACACTAACTTGTAAATAATGTAGCTGCCTGCAGTAGTGATAGGATCAGAAAAATGCCACCAATCTTCTACAGGTAGCTTTAGCCGAACACTGTGCAGAGGTCGCACTACACTAACTTGTAAATAATGTAGCTGCCTGTGGTAGTGATAGGATCAGGAAAACACCACCAACCTTCTACAGGTAGCTTTAGCTGGACACTGTGCAGAGGTCACACTACACTAACTTGTAGCTTTAGCTGAACACTATGCAGAGGTCGCACTACACTAACTTGTAGCTTTAGCTGAACACTGTGCAGAGGTTGTACTACACTAACTTGTAGCTTTAGCTGAACACTGTGCAGAGGTCACACTACACTAACTTGTAGCTTTAGCTGAACGCTGTGCAGAGGTCGCACTACACTAACTTGTAGCTTAACTGAGAACTGTGCAGAGGTCGCACTACACTAACTTGTATCTTTAGCTGAACACTGTGCAGAGGTCGCACTACACTAACTTGTAGCTTTAGCTGAACACTGTGCAGAGGTTGCAAAACAATAACTTGTAGCTTTAGCTGACTACTGTGCAGAGGACGCACTACACTAACGTTTAAATAATGTAGCTGCCTGCGGTAGTGATAGGATCAGGAAAACATCACCAACCTTCTACAGGTAGCTTTAGCTGAACATTGTGCAGAGGTCGCAAAAAACTAACTTGTTGCATTAGCTGAACACTGTGCAGAGGTCGCACTACACTAACTTGTAGCTTTAGCTAACACTGTGCAGAGGTCGCACTACACTAACTTGTAAATAATGTAGCTGCCTGCGGCAGTGATAGGATCAGGAAAACTCCACCAACCTTCTTTAGGTAGCTTTAGGTGAACATTGTGCAGAGGCCGCACTTCAGTAACTTGTAGCTTTAGCTGAGCACTTTGCAGGGATCGCACTACACTAACTTGTAGCTTTAGCTGAACGCTGTGCAGAGATTGCACTACACTAACTCGTAGCTATAGCTGAACACTGTGCAGAGGATGCACTACACTAACATTTAAATAATGTAGCTGCCTGCGGTAGTGATATAATCAGGAAAACACCACCAACCTTCTACAGGTAGCTTTAGCTGAACACTGTGCGGAGGTCGCAAAAAACTAACTTGTAGCTTTAGCTGAACACTGTGCAGAGGTCACACTACACTAACTCAAAGCTTTAGCTGAACACTGTGCAGAGGTCGCACTACACTAACTTGTAGCTTTAGCTGAGCACTGTGCAGAAGTCGCACTACACTAACTTGTAGCTTTAGCTGAACACTGTGCAGAGGTCGCACTATACTAACTTGTGGCTTTAGCTAAACACTGTGCAGAGGAGGCACTACACTAACTTGTAAATAATGTAGCTGCCTGCGGTAGTGATAGGATCAGGAAAACACCACCAACCTTCTACAGGTAGCTTTAGCTGAACACTGTGCAGAGGTCGCACTACACTAACTTGTAGCTTTAGCTGAGCACTGTGCAGAGGTCGCACTACACTATCTTGTAGCTTTAGCTGAACACTGTGCAGGGGATGCACTACACTAATGTTTAAATAATGTAGCTGCCTGCGGTAGTGATAGGATCAGGAAAACAACACCAACCTTCTACAGGTAGCTTTAGCTGAACACTGTGCAGAGGAAACACTACACTAACATTTAAATAATGTAGCTGCCTGTGGTAGTGATAGGATCAGGAAAACACCGCCAACCTTCTACAGGTAGCTTTAGCTGAACAGTGTGCAGAGGACGCACTACACTAACGTTTAAATAATGTAGCTGCCTGCGGTAGTGATAGGATCAGGAAAACACCACCAACCTTCTACAGTTAGCTTTAGCTGAACATTGTGCAGAGGTCGCAAATAACTAACTTGTTGCTTTAGCTGAACACTGTGCAAAGGTTGTATTACACTAACTTGTAGCTTTAGCTGAACACTGTGCAGACCTCGCACTACACTAACTTGTAGCTTTAGCTGAACACTGTGCAGAGGTCGCACTACACTAACTTGTAGCTTTAGCTGAGCACTGTGCAGAGGTCGCACTACACTAACTTGTAGCTTTAGCTGAACACTGTGCAGGGGATGCACTACACTAACGTTTAAATAATGTATCTGCCTGCGGTAGTGATAGGTTTAGGAAAACACCACCAACCTTCTACAGGTAGCTTTAGCTGAACACTGTGCAGAGGACGCACTACACTAACGTTTAAATAATGTAGCTGCCTGCTTTAGTGATAGGATCAGGAAAACACCACCAACCTTCTTCAGGTAGCTTTAGCTGAACATTGTGCAGAGGTCGCAAAAAAATAACTTGTTGCTTTAGCTGAACACTGTGCAGAGGTCGCACTACACTAATTTGTAGCTTTAGCTGAACACTGTGCAGAGGTCGCACTACACAAACTTGTAAATAATGTAGCTGCCTGCATCAGTGATAGGATCTGGAAAACTCCACCAACCTTCTACAGGTAGCTTTAGCTGAACACTGTGCAGAGGTCGCACTACACTAACTAGTAGCTTTAGCTGAGCACTTTGCAGAGATCGCACTACACTAACTTGTAGCTTTAGCTGAACACTGTGCAGAGGTTGCACTACACTAACTCATAGTTTTAGCTGAACACTGTGCAGAGGATGCACTACACTTAATTTAAATAATGTAGCTGCCTGCGGTAGTGATATAATCAGGAAAACACCACCAACCTTCTACAGGTAGCTTTAGCTGAACTCTGTGCAGAGGTCGCAAAAAACAGACTTGTAACTTTAGTTGAACACTGTGCAGAGATCGCACTATACTAACTCGAAACTTTAGCTGAACCCTCTGCAGAGGTCGCACTACACTAACTTGTAGCTTTAGCTGAACACTGTGCAGAGGTCACACTACACTAACTTGTAACTTTAGCTGAACACTGTGCAGAGGACGCACAACACTAACTTGTAAATAATGTAGCTGGCTGCGGCAGTGATAGGATCAGGAAAACTCCACCAACCTTCTACAGGTGGCTTTAGCTGAACACTGTGCAGAGGTCGCAATACAGTAAGTTGTAGCTTTAGCTGAACACTGTGCAGAGGTTGCACTACACTAACTCGTAGCTTTAGATGAACACTGTGCAGAGGATGCACTACACTAATGTTTAAATAATGTAGCTGCCTGTGGTAGAGATAGGATCAGGAAAACACTGCCAACCTTCTACAGGTAGCTTTAGCTGAACACTGTGCAGAGGATGCACTACACTAACGTTTAAATAATGTAGCTGCCTGCTGTAGTGATAGGATCAGGAAAACACCACCAACCTTCTACAGGTAGCTTTAGCTGAACATTGTGCAGAGGTCGCAAAAAACTCACTTGTTGCTTTAGCTGAACACTGTGCAGAGGTCGCACTACACTAACTTGTAGCTTTAGCTGAGCACTGTGTAGAGGTCGCACTACACTAACTTGTAGCTTTAGCTGAGCACTGTGTAGAGGTCGCACTACACTGACTATTAGCTTTAGCTGAACACTGTGCAGGGGAGGCACTACACTAACGTTTAAATAATGTAGCTGCCTGCTTTAGTGATAGGATCAGGAAAACACCACCAACCTTCTACAGGCAGCTTTAGCTGAACACTGGGCAGAGGTCGCACTACACTAACTTGTAGCTTTAGCTGAACACTGTGCAGAGATCGCACTACACTAACCTGTAAATAATGTATCTGCCTGCGGTAGCGATGGGATCAGAAAAACACCACCAATCTTCTACAGGTAGCTTTAGCTGAACACTGTGCAGAGATCGCACTAAATTAACTTGTTGCTTTAGCTGAACACAGTGCAGAGGTCACACTACACTAACTTGTAGCTTTAGCTGAGCACTGTTTAGAGGTCACACTACACTAACTTGTAGCTTTAGCTGAACACTGTGCAGAGGTCGCACTACACTAACTTGTAGCTTTAGCTGAACACTGTGCAGAGGTCGCACTACACTAACTTGTAGCTTTAGCTGAACACTGTGCAGTGGTCGCACTACACTAACTTGTAGCTTTAGCTGAACACTGTGCAGAGGTCGCACTACACTAACTCATAGCTTTAGCTGAACACTGTGCAGAGGACGCGCTACACTAACGTTTAAATAATGTAGCTGCCTGCGGTAGTGATAGGATCAGGAAAACACCACCAACCTTCTACAGGTAGCTTTAGCTGAACACTTTGCAGAGGTTGCACTACACTAACTTGTAGCTTTAGCTGAACACGGTGCAGAGGTTGTACTACACTAACTTGTAGCTTTAGCTGAACGCTGTGCAGAGGTCGCACTACACTAACTTGTAGCTTAACTGAGAACTGTGCAGAGGTCGCACTACACTAACTTGAATCTTTAGCTGAACACTGTGCAGAGGTCGCACTACACTAACTTGTAGCTTTAGCTGAACACTGTGCAGAGGTTGCAAAACAATAACTTGTAGCTTTAGCTGAATACTGTGCAGGGGACGCACTACACTAATGTTTAAATAATGTAGCTGCCTGCGGTAGTGATAGGATCAGGAAAACACCACCAACCTTCTACAGGTAGCTTTAGCTAAACACTGTGCAGAGGTAGCACTACACTAACTTGTAAATAATGTAGCTGCCTGCAGTAGTGATATGATCAGGAAAACACCACCAACCTTCTACAGTTAGCTTTAGCTGAACACTGCGCAGAGGTTGCACTACACTTACGTGTAAATAATGTAGCTGCCTGTGGTAGCGATAGGATCAGAAAAACACCACCAATCTTCTACAGGTAGCTTTAGCTGAACACTGTGCAGAGGTCGCACTACACTAACTTGTAGCTTTAGCTGAACACTGTGCAGAGGTCGCACTACACTAACTTGTAGCTTTAGCTGAACACTGTGCAGAGGTCGCACTACACTAACTTGTATCTTTAGCTGAACACTGTGCAGAGGTTGCACTACACTAACTTGTAGCTTTCGCTGAACACTGTGCAGAGGTTGCACTACACTAACTTGTAGCTTTCGCTGAACACTGTGCAGAGGTCGCACTACACTAACTTGTAGCTTTAGCTGAACACTGTGCAGAGGTCGCACTACACTAACTTGTAGCTTAACTGAGCACCGTGCAGAGGTCACACTAGACTAACTTGGAAATAATGTAGCTGCCTGCAGTAGTGATAGGATCAGAAAAACACCACCAATCTTCTAAGGGTAGCTTTAGCTGAACATTGTGCAGAGGTTGCAAAAAACTAACTTGTTGCTTTAGCTGAACACTGTGCAGAGGTCGCACTACACTAACTTGTAGCTTTAGCTGAACACTGTGCAGAGGTTGTACTACACTAACTTGTAGCTTTAGCTGAACACTGTGCAGAGGTCGCACTACACTAACTTGTAGCTTTAGCTGAACACTGTGCAGAGGTCGCACTACACTAACTTGTACCTTAACTGAGCACTGTACAGAGGTCGCACTAGACTAACTTGGAAATAATGTAGCTGCCTGCAGTAGTGATAGGATCAGAAAAACACCACCAATCTTATACAGGTAGCTTTAGCTGAACACTGTGCAGAGGTCGCACTACACTAACGTGTAAATAATGTAGCTGCCTGTGGTAGTGATAGGATCAGGAAAACACCACCAACCTTCTACAGGTAGCTTTAGCTGGACACTGTGCAGAGGTCACACTACACTAACTTGTAGCTTTAGCTGAACACTGTGCAGAGGTCGCACTACACTAACTTGTAGCTTTAGCTGAACACTGTGCAGAGGTTGTACTACACTAACTTGTAGCTTTAGCTGAACGCTGTGCAGAGGTCGCACTACACTAACTTGTAGCTTAACTGAGAATTGTGCAGAGGTCGCACTACACTAACTTGAATCTTTAGCTGAACACTGTGCAGAGGTCGCACTACACTAACTTGTAGCTTTAGCTGAACACTGTGCAGAGGTTGCAAAACAATAACTTGTAGCTTTAGCTGAACACTGTGCAGGGGACGCACTACACTAATGTTTAAATAATGTAGCTGCCTGCGGTAGTGATAGGATCAGGAAAACACCACCAACCTTCTACAGGTAGCTTTAGCTAAACACTGTGCAGAGGTAGCACTACACTAACTTGTAAATAATGTAGCTGCCTGCAGTAGTGATAGGATCAGAAAAACACCACCAATCTTCTACAGGTAGCTTTAGCTGAACACTGTGCAGAGGTCGCACTACCCTAACGTGTAAATAATGTAGCTGCCTGCGGTAGTGATATGATCAGGAAAACACCACCAACCTTCTACAGCTAGCTTTAGCTGAACACTGCGCAGAGGTTGCACTACACTTACGTGTAAATAATGTAGCTGCCTGTGGTAGCGATAGGATCAGAAAAACACCACCAATCTTCTACAGGTAGCTTTAGCTGAACACTGTGCACAGGTCACACTACACTAAATTTTAGCTTTAGCTGAACACTGTGCAGAGGTCGCACTACACTAACTTGTAGCTTTAGCTGAACACTGTGCAGAGGTTGCACTACACTAACTTGTAGCTTTAGCTGAACACTGTGCAGAGGTCGCACTACACTAACTTGTAGCTTTAGCTGAACACTGTGCAGAGGTCGCACTACACTAACTTGTAGCTTAACTGAGCACTGTTCAGAGGTCGCACTACACTAACTTGTATCTTTAGCTGAACACTGTGCAGAGGTTGCACTACACTAACTTGTAGCTTTCGCTGAACACTGTGCAGAGGTCGCACTACACTAACTTGTAGCTTTAGCTGAACACTGTGCAGAGGTCGCACTACACTAACTTGTAGCTTAACTGAGCACTGTGCAGAGGTCGCACTAGACTAACTTGGAAATAATGTAGCTGCCAGCAGTAGTGATAGGATCAGAAAAACACCACCAATCTTCTACAGGTAGCTTTAGCTGAACACTGTGCAGAGGTCGCACTACACTAACGTGTAAATAATGTAGCTGCCTGCGGTAGTGATAGCATCAGAAAAACAACACCAATCTTCTACAGGTAGCTGAACACTGTGCAGAGGTCGCACTACACTAACTTGTAGCTTTAGTTGAACACTGTGCAGAGGTTGCACTACACTAACTCGTAGCTTTAGGTGAACACTGTGCAGAGGACGCACTACACTAACGTTTAAATAATTTAGTTTCATGCGGTAGTGATAGGATCAGGAAAACACCACCAACATTCTACAAGTAGCTTTAGCTGAACACTGTGCAGAGGTCGCAAAAAACTAACTTGTAGCTTTAGCTGAGCACTGTGCAGAGGTCGCACTACACTAACTTGTAGCTTTAACTGAGCACTGTGCAGAAGTCAAACTACACTATCTTGTAGCTTTAGCTGAACACTGTGCAGGGGATGCACTACACTAATGTTTAAATAATGTAGCTGCCTGCGGTAGTGATAGGATCAGGAAAACAACACCAACCTTCTACAGGTAGCTTTAGCTGAACACTGTGCAGAGGAAACACTACACTAACATTTAAATAATGTAGCTGCTTGTGGTAGTGATAGGATCAGGAAAACACCGCCAACTTTCTACAGGTAGCTTTAGCTGAACACTGTGCAGAGGACGCACTACACTAACGTTTAAATAATGTAGCTGCCTGCGGTAGTGATAAGATCAGGAAAACACCACCAACCTTCTACAGGTAGCTTTAGCTGAACATTGTGCAGAGGTCGCAAAAAACTAACTTGTTGCTTTAGCTGAACACTGTGCAGAGGTCGCACTACACTAACTTGTAGCTTTAGCTGAACACTGTGCAGAGGTTGTACTATACTAACTTGTAGCTTTAGCTGAACACTGTGCAGAGGTCGCACTACACTAACTTGTAGCTTTAGCTGAACACTGTGCAGAGGTCGCACTACACTAACTTGTACCTTAACTGAGCACTGTGCAGAGGTCGCACTAGACTAACTTGGAAATAACGTAGCTGCCTGCAGTAGTGATAGGATCAGAAAAACACCACCAATCTTATACAGGTAGCTTTAGCTGAACACTGTGCAGAGGTCGCACTACACTAACGTGTAAATAATGTAGCTGCCTGTGGTAGTGATAGGATCAGGAAAACACCACCAACCTTCTACAGGTAGCTTTAGCTGGACACTGTGCAGAGGTCACACTACACTAACTTGTAGCTTTAGCTGAACACTGTGCAGAGGTCGCACAACTCTAACTTGTAGCTTTAGCTGAACACTGTGCAGAGGTTGTACTACACTAACTTGTAGCTTTAGCTGAACACTGTGCAGAGGTCACACTACACTAACTTGTAGCTTTAGCTGAACGCTGTGCAGAGGTCGCACTACACTAACTTGTAGCTTAACTGAGAACTGTGCAGAGGTCGCACTACACCAACTTGTATCTTTAGCTGAACACTGTGCAGAGGTCGCACTACACTAACTTGTAGCTTTAGCTGAACACTGGCAAGAGGTTGCAAAACAATAACTTGTAGCTTTAGCTGAACACTGTGCAGTGGACGCACTACACTAATGTTTAAATAATGTAGCTGCCTGTGGTAGTGATAGGATCAGGAAAACACCACCAACCTTCTACAGGTAGCTTTAGCTAAACACTGTGCAGAGGTAGCACTACACTAACTTGTAAATAATGTTGCTGCCTGCAGTAGTGATAGGATCAGAAAAACACCACCAATCTTCTACAGGTAGCTTTAGCTGAACACTGTGCAGAGGTCGCACTACACTTACGTGTAAATAATGTAGCTGCCTGTGGTAGCGATAGGATCAGAAAAACACCACCAATCTTCTACAGGTAGCTTTAGCTGAACACTGTGCACAGGTCACACTACACTAACTTTTAGCTTTAGCTGAACACTGTGCAGAGGTCGCACTACACTAACTTGTAGCTTTAGCTGAACACTGTGCAGAGGTTGCACTACACTAACTTGTAGCTTTAGCTGAACACTGTGCAGAGGTCGCACTACACTAACTTGTAGCTTTAGCTGAACACTGTGCAGAGGTCACACTACACTAACTTGTAGCTTAACTGAGCACTGTGCAGAGGTCACACTACACTAACTTGTATCTTTAGCTGAACACTGTGCAGAGGTTGCACTACACTAACTTGTAGCTTTAGCTGAACACTGTGCAGAGGTCGCACTACACTAACTTGTAGCTTAACTGAGCTCTGTGCAGAAGTCGCACTAGACTAACTTGGAAATAATGTAGCTGCCTGCAGTAGTGATAGGATCAGAAAAACACCACCAATCTTCTACAGGTTGCTTTAGCTGAACACTGTGCAGAGGTCGCACTACACTAACGTGTAAATAATGTAGCTGCCTGCGGTAGTTATAGGATCAGGAAAACACCACCAACCTTCTACAGGTAGCTTTAGCTGGACACTGTGCAGAGGTCACACTACACTAACTTGTAGCTTTAGCTGAACACTGTGCAGAGGTCGCACTACACTAACTTGTAGCTTTAGCTGAACACTGTGCAGAGGTTGTACTACACTAACTTGTAGCTTTAGCTGAACACTGTGCAGAGGTCACACTACACTAACTTGTAGCTTAACTGAGAACTGTGCAGAGGTCGCACTACACTAACTTGTAGCTTTAGCTGAACACTGTGCAGAGGTTGCAAAACAATAACTTGTAGCTTTAGCTGAACACTGTGCAGAGGTCGCACTACACTAACTTGTAACTTTAGCTGAGCACTGTGCAGAGGTCGCACTACACTAACTTGTAGCTTTAGTTGAACACTGTGCAGAGGTCGCACTACACTAACTTGTGGCTTTAGCTAAACACTGTGCAGAGGATAAAGTCAGAGGAAGGGAATATGGGGATTATGACGGTGCCAGGAAAAACACAGTATATTTTTTAAAATAAATAATTTTTATTAAGACATATCATGTATATAAAAAATATAAACAGAAAGATTACAAAATCAAGGTGTGCATAAATGCTAAAAACATATCTGTAGTGAACTTCACAGGGCTTGGCCTCATGGGTGTGACGGCCAATGCGAAGGGTAGGTATTTTAATTATCCGACATGTTTCGCCAGTGTTGGCTTCTTCAGGGATAGGTTGTTAATACCTAGAACGCTACAGTAATTCTGTGAAAATGACATAACAATCAGTAGATGTAATCGAATAAATGATACAATAGAAAAAATATCATTTAAATAGATATATATATATATGTTTGCGAGCTGACAGTATAGACTGACCTCCACCACCACCCAAAGGGCACCAAGAGAAAGTCCCCACACAACATCGGGCAGCCCAGAGATCCCCATCCCGAAACAATCACCCAACCAGACATTCTATAGATGGAAATGAGATACCTGCAAGTCACCAGGGGGGGCCCCCACACACCTCCAGCACTAAACCTCCAGCCAAGATCACAATGAGTAGCTGCAGGGGGCAGTAAAAAGGACCTGGCCAAGTATGTATCTAAAGAGGTATAAATTATTTAGAATAAGATCATTTATCATAATGTCATATTTTTCAAAGAAGTCATATAAGTTCCAATAGTTGGTGGAGAAAATTCATTATATGGGACTAAAGAGTCTCCAATTAATGTACTTACAAAATAGTGCTCTTTAAAGTGAATGGCAGGACACCGATAAGTCCTTCAGCTTAGAGAGAAACTTTAAGCAACAATAGGAGACGTATCTCTATGATTTGCATAAACAGGAGAAGAGTTTATATGCCACTTGTAAGATTATCTGGGGGGGAGAAGGTATAATCACAAAATGCACTTTGGTTGATCCATAGGTAGATTACACCAGCGAAAAGCAAGGTAAGTACACACTTACCATTGAGTAGATATAAAGCGAAATGCTGGGCTAAATAAAGCCTGCAGCCAGTGATAACACTAGATAGGAAAAACCAAAAAGCAAAAGATAGTAAGAACAAGAAGTAAGTCTATTAAGGCGCCAAGCATTAAGGGTCCATACTAGTACCTACCCAGTCAAGTGGTGGTTGATACGTCGGTGTCCTGTAACATCCCTGGCGAGTGTGCTGGCCTGGGATGCCGGCGTTCTTATGCCCCCCACACACGCGCGGCATCTGACGTCACCGCACGTGTGAGCGGACAAAGGAAGCCACGGCGCATGCGCCCACCGCAAATCCGTCCCGGCCTACAAGACCCAGAAGGCATTGCGGTGGTGTCCATGGTGATGTGATCAACATCACAGACAGGACGCGGTGTCAGACGCCGCATAGAGCGGAGTGATACCTGGAAAAGAATAGAAATTTCCAATGCGTCGTGGCTAAGGTGGGCAGAGGGAATTCCCTACGCCCTTGGGTGTCCATACAGCTAAGTGTGTCCCCGGTAGGAGGCTAAAAGTACCGGATAAAGTGCATAAACCCCACATCAGGAAGCAGGGACTCAGGGACAATAGAGAAACCAGAAAGGGGATTGAGAGGGAATAAGGGAAGAGAAGGAGAAAAGGAAGGAGATGGGCCGGAAAGTGGAAAGACAGGAGAGGAAAGAGGCAAGGGAGGGGGGGAAAAAGAAGAGAAAGAAGGGGAAGAAGGGGAATGGGAAGGGAAAGAGAAAGCCCGAGCATCCGAGGGCACGGGGACGTCATCGAGGCACACAGAGGGAGAAGGTAAAGGTGGGCGAGAACAGTCCAGGGATATGTGTAAAACCCCAAAGAAGCGCCTGCACACAAGGCATGAAATTGGGACAGATTACAGAAGGAAAAATAAAGAGGGGGGGGGGGTTTTTGTCCCTGGAGTGTGCTCACACAAGTCGCCCTGACAGCTCGCAAAAACCATACATAGGTAATAGTGATAAAGATTCATAAACTACCAATCAAACATAGAGGTCAACATATAATTTACAATAATGTACAAGATAATAAAGTAAGTGTCTTAACTGAACATAAATATACCGTGATGTATCCCATAATAAGAGAAAGTATATTTTTTTCTCAAAGGAAAAAGAAAAGGAAGGGAAAGGGGGGGCTGTGTCCCAATCCAACACAGCCAACTTATGCATGGGGAGGGCTAAGGGGAGGATTATGAAGAAAACACATAAATAAAGTAAATGAATACAGTAAAACTTGATATAGTCCACATCACAGAGGAGTTTTTTATAAGAAGGGTTTGAAACTAATATTTTCATTGAGCCCAGGATATCTGGTGGCATCCAAAATGTGTATCCACTTGGTTTCTAACTGTAAAAGTTTCTGGTCAATATCTCCACCCCTTACATGTACAGGGATGTGTTCTAATGCTGTAAATCCTATGACATGGGGATTAAACTCATGATACTGTGCTATATGTCGATTAATAGAGGTAGAAGTCTTCCCTTTCAATAAGGGCTTGATATGGTCTCGAATCCTCACACAAAATTGGCGTTTGGTTTTACCCACATAGTAACTGCCACAGAGGCATGTGGCAAGATATACTACACCAATAGTCTGTTGGTGTAGTATATCTTGCCACATGCCTCTGTGGCAGTTACTATGTGGGTAAAACCAAACGCCAATTTTGTGTGAGGATTCGAGACCATATCAAGCCCTTATTGAAAGGGAAGACTTCTACCTCTATTAATCGACATATAGCACAGTATCATGAGTTTAATCCCCATGTCATAGGATTTACAGCATTAGAACACATCCCTGTACATGTAAGGGGTGGAGATATTGACCAGAAACTTTTACAGTTAGAAACCAAGTGGATACACATTTTGGATGCCACCAGATATCCTGGGCTCAATGAAAATATTAGTTTCAAACCCTTCTTATAAAAAACTCCTCTGTGATGTGGACTATATCAAGTTTTACTGTATTCATTTACTTTATTTATGTGTTTTCTTCATAATCCTCCCCTTAGCCCTCCCCATGCATAAGTTGGCTGTGTTGGATTGGGACACAGCCCCCCCTTTCCCTTCCTTTTCTTTTTCCTTTGAGAAAAAAATATACTTTCTCTTATTATGGGATACATCACGGTATATTTATTGTGACAGCAGGCAGGTAAAATCACCTGGTTGCATCCAGGATGGAAAATATGTATGCCCTAGATTCAGGCTTTATGCTGACTTATACCACTAGGGGGAGTGCTGGGAGTCCTGCAGGGGAAGAGTTAATGAGCCCAGCTGAAGTAAGTGGGCTCATTAAGACCTATAGAAAACACCCCAGCAGGCTTAGGGAGATGCTCCATCCTGGAACCAGTTCTGTGATTGTGTAGACTGGGGAGTGTGGTATCTGAGCTTTGCGGTGAGTTAACGCCTGTGTGGCAAAACTTCTCAAAGAGAGATAGGGTCTGGGGCAGCACAAGGCTGCACCCAGTTGTTAGTTAGGGACACTACGTGTGTAGTAAGCGGTCAAGCTGACCAGGATTTCTTTTCATGTTTCTTTTTGTTTTTCTGTTATTTTTCAATGCATCTAGTCTGAATAAACCGCACCTTTGTTTTTGTTTCACCTACCAAGCTGTCTGCTGTGCCTGATTTTGTGTGGTGAACCCATCCAGGGGGTCACACACACCCGCTGCCGAGCTAACCCCTCACAGTTGGTGGAGAATGCGGGCAGTTTTTTTTAAAGGCCAGCATGGAGGAGATACTGAGACAGCTGGTTTTAGCAAATGCAAATCAGCAGCAGACAAATGCAGGTTTGCAAAAGAGCCTTGCAGCTCAACAACAAAGCCAGCAGCAGATAAATGCAACTTTGCAGCAGAGTCTGGAAGCTCAGCAGAAAGCTCAACTGCAGAGTCTGGACGCTCAGCAACAAGCCCAGCAGCAATCTGAGGCCCGCTTCATAGAGCTGTTACAAAAGCAAGAGCAGAGACTCCAACAACAAATCGAGACATTAATGCAGCAACGGCCGCAGACCAGTGAGGCAAGTGGTTCCACTAATACTGCATCCTTTGGTGTGAGCCGTTTACTGACAAAAATGACTGGAGAGGATGATCCGGAGGTGTTTTTGACCACATTTGAAAGGACTGCTGAAAGGGAAAAGTGGCCTAAGGAGCAGTGGGCTGGACTTGTGGCCCCTCTGTTAACAGGGGAATCGCAGAAAGCCTATTATGACCTAGAGCCGGACCAAGCAAAAGACTATGTGGTGCTAAAAACAGAAATATTGGCACGGCTGGGTGTCACCCTGGCCGTCCGGGCTCAGCGTGTACATAACTGGACTTTCCGGCTTGGAAAACCCCCCAGGTCTCAAATGTATGATCTCATTCACCTGAGCAGGAGGTGGCTGCAGCCAGAGACTTTGACCGCACCAAACATTGTGGAACGTGTTGTTATGGATCGTTTCCTGAGAGCTCTTCCTACTGCCATCCAAAAGTGGGTAAGCCATGGAGACCCAGAAACTGCAGATAAGCTTGTGGATCTGGTTGAGAGGTACTTGGCTACAGAGAACCTGACCACCTCTTCCAGGGACTCACGGACTTTCCACCCTAAGACCAGACCATTCCCCGTGGCGGGTAAGATGACTCCAAGGGGTGAGGGTGGAGAGAGTGAGAAGGTGGGGGTTCAACCTAATGTCTGGCGGGAGCAGCCCGGGAAGCCCAGGCCGCAAGAGGCAGCGAAAAAGATTATTTGCTACCGCTGCCGGCAAGAGGGACATATTTCAGCTAATTGCCCAGTTGTGGATGAACCTATGCAATGTGACTTTATAAGGGACAGACGTCAGTCGATGTTTGCGACAGTCGCTTGTACTGCCATTCGGGGACCTGAGAAACATTTATGTAAAATGTGTATTAATGGTAGAAATGTGGATGTGTTGCTGGATTCAGGTAGCCTGGTGACATTGATAAAGGCTGAATTAGTTACTACAGTGGTCTCTGGGAATAACAAGGTGGCTGTTATTTGTGTGCATGGGGACACCCGAGAGTATCCTGTAACTTCAGTGTTTTTTGAGACCCACAAAGGTAACCTCTCTCATCAGGTGGGGTTAGTGTCTCACTTACCACATGATGCCATTGTGGGAAGGGATTTTCCAATGTTCTGGGAACTCTGGGATTGTCCTGAGCCCCCCACTGGTGCCCCTATAGACCAGAAAGATGATGACCAGAATTCCTCTGAGAGTGGTGAGGACTCTCCAGAATTTCCCTTGTCGGTATTGGCAGGGGAAACTCGAGAAAATGGGGAGGAGCCAACATCCTCAGATGAAAACATGCCGTCTGTGGAATTTTCAGATCTTGAGGTTCACAGGGAAAATTTTGCCACAGAACAGTTAAAAGACCCCACCCTAATAAAGGCACAGGAAAATGTGGTGAAAATAGATGGCGAGTTAGTGAACCCAGAAAAAACTTGCACTTACCCGTACTTCACTGTGGAAAGGGACCTACTGTATCGAGTGGCTCAAAGGGCAGAAGAAACCGTTGAGCAACTTGTGGTGCCCAAACCTTACAGGAAGTTGGTGTTGGAATTGGCCCATGGGCACATTCTTGGAGGTCATCTGGGGACAGAGAAAACCAGAGAGAGAGTATTGCAGAGATTCTATTGGCCTGGGGTCATGAAGGAAACAGAAAATTATTGTTCCTCCTGCCCTGTGTGTCAGAAGTCGGCACCTATGCCACATTTCCGTAACCCGCTGGTACCTCTTCCTATCATTGAGATCCCCTTTGAGAGGATCGCAATGGATTTGGTAGGTCCGATAATGAAGTCCGCTAGGGGGCATCAGTACATTTTGGTTATAATGGACTATGCCACCCGTTATCCGGAAGCGATTCCTCTTCGAAATACCTCGGCCAAAACCATAGCCAAAGAACTATCACTTGTTTTTAGCCGTGTGGGTATTTGTAAGGAACTGCTTACGGACCAAGGTACACCTTTTATGTCCCGAGTTATGAAAGAACTATGCAAGTTGTTCAAAGTGACACAATTACGTACGTCTGTGTATCACCCCCAAACAGATGGGTTGGTTGAAAGATTCAACAAAACCCTAAAACAAATGTTAAAGAAGGTGGTGGATAGAGATGGAAAGAATTGGGACTGTCTAATACCCTATTTGATGTTTGCCATTAGGGAGGTACCCCAATCCTCTACGGGTTTCTCACCCTTCGAGTTACTCTATGGGAGACACCCAAGAGGACTGCTGGATATCGCCAAGGAAACTTGGGAAAATGAGAGTTCTCCCCACAGGAGTGTGATTGAGCATGTCGCCCTGATGCAAGATAGAATTGCACAGGTAATGCCAATCGTAAAGGAACATTTGGCCCAATCGCAGTTAGCACAGCAGAGAGTGTACAACCGTGGGGCCAAGACCCGTACTTTTTCCCCGGGGGATAAGGTATTGGTGCTAGTCCCTACGGTTGAAAGCAAATTCATGGCCAAATGGCAAGGTCCATACGAAGTTCTTGAAAAATTGAGCGAGGTGAACTATAGGGTCAGACAGCCAGGAAGGCGAAAGCTGGAACAGGTATATCACGTCAATCTGCTGAAAGCCTGGAGGGATAGGGAATCCCTAGTTGCAGAGACTTTGTCACCGGTCCAGTCTGATTGCTTTGTTCCTGAGGTTGGAATCGCAGTCACCTTATCGAAACCCCAAAAACAGGAGGTTAAAGAGTTTGTACTTCGCAACAAAGAGATTTTCTCTGAGCTGCCGGGAGAAACATCTGGCGTAGAGCATGATATTATTACCCCGCCAGGAGAAAGGGTAAAACTAAAACCTTATAGAATACCAGAGGCCCGACGGGAGGCAATACGTGGGGAGGTTCAAAGGATGCTGGAATTGGGTGTGATAGAGGAGTCCCAGAGTGACTGGTCCAGTCCTATCGTACTAGTGCCCAAACCTGATGGGAGCTGGCGGTTTTGTAACGATTTTCGACAATTGAATAAAGTTACAAAATTTGACACCTACCCCATGCCGCGTATAGATGAGTTGATCGACCGGCTGGGAACAGCCCGATACATGACAACTCTCGATCTCACCAAAGGGTATTGGCAAATTCCCCTGGCCGAGTCGGCCAAGGAGAAAACTGCGTTTGTAACCCCAGATGGGGCGTTTCAATACAAGAGAATGCCGTTTGGGTTACAGAATGCACCTGCAACATTCCAGCGGAAAATGGACAAGATTCTGAGGCCCCATCAGAAGTATGCTGCAGCTTACCTGGATGATGTGATTATCCATAGCACAGATTGGGTCTCACATCTGCCAAAAGTGCAAGCAGTCTTAGACTCCATTCGGGAAGCTGGGTTTACGGCCAATCCAAAGAAGTGTACCATTGGACAGGAGGAGGCCAAATATCTGGGGTACACTATTGGGAGGGGAGTGATAAAGCCTCAAGTCAATAAAGTCGAGGCCATACAGAGTTGGCCACGTCCCAACAGCAAGAAACAGGTACGAGCCTTTCTGGGAATCGCTGGCTATTATCGGCGATTCATCCCCCATTTTGCTTCTCAGGCTGTGCCCCTCACCAACCTGACAAAAGGGAAAGAGTCTGTCATGGTCAAATGGTCCCCGGAGGCTGAAGCAGCATTCCAGTCATTAAAAACTGCCTTATGTAGCCAGCCAGTGTTGTACTCCCCAGACTTCTCTAAGGACTTTGTTGTACAAACTGATGCATCAGACGTTGGGTTGGGAGCAGTGTTGTCCCAGGTCTGGAACGGGGAAGAGCACCCAGTCATTTACCTCAGCAGGAAATTGAAGTCCCATGAGGTAAATTACGCCACAATTGAGAAGGAGTGTTTAGCTGTGAAGTGGGCTCTAGATTCCCTTCGGTACTATCTATTAGGTAGGCACTTTGACCTGGTAACTGATCACGCTCCTTTAAAGTGGATGGCTCAAAACAAGGAGACCAATAGAAGGATAAATAGGTGGTTCCTGGCCCTACAGGAATTCAACTTTACAGTAAAGCATCGCCCTGGCGTTAAAATGGGGAATGTGGATGCTTTGTCTCGAGTACATGCGTGCCTGACTGCGTGTGTTCCAACCCCAAGGTTGAAACAAGAGGGGGGGGTATGTGACAGCAGGCAGGTAAAATCACCTGGTTGCATCCAGGATGGAAAATATGTATGCCCTAGATTCAGGCTTTATGCTGACTTATACCACTAGGGGGAGTGCTGGGAGTCCTGCAGGGGAAGAGTTAATGAGCCCAGCTGAAGTAAGTGGGCTCATTAAGACCTATAGAAAACACCCCAGCAGGCTTAGGGAGATGCTCCATCCTGGAACCAGTTCTGTGATTGTGTAGACTGGGGAGTGTGGTATCTGAGCTTTGCGGTGAGTTAACGCCTGTGTGGCAAAACTTCTCAAAGAGAGATAGGGTCTGGGGCAGCACAAGGCTGCACCCAGTTGTTAGTTAGGGACACTACGTGTGTAGTAAGCGGTCAAGCTGACCAGGATTTCTTTTCATGTTTCTTTTTGTTTTTCTGTTATTTTTCAATGCATCTAGTCTGAATAAACCGCACCTTTGTTTTTGTTTCACCTACCAAGCTGTCTGCTGTGCCTGATTTTGTGTGGTGAACCCATCCAGGGGGTCACACACACCCGCTGCCGAGCTAACCCCTCACATTATGTTCAGTTAAGACACTTACTTTATTATCTTGTACATTATTGTAAATTATATGTTGACCTCTATGTTTGATTGGTAGTTTATGAATCTTTATCACTATTACCTATGTATGGTTTTTGCGAGCTGTCAGGGCGACTTGTGTGAGCACACTCCAGGGACAAAAACCCCCCCCCCCCTCTTTATTTTTCCTTCTGTAATCTGTCCCAATTTCATGCCTTGTGTGCAGGCGCTTCTTTGGGGTTTTACACATATCCCTGGACTGTTCTCGCCCACCTTTACCTTCTCCCTCTGTGTGCCTCGATGACGTCCCCGTGCCCTCGGATGCTCGGGCTTTCTCTTTCCCTTCCCATTCCCCTTCTTCCCCTTCTTTCTCTTCTTTTTCCCCCCCTCCCTTGCCTCTTTCCTCTCCTGTCTTTCCACTTTCCGGCCCATCTCCTTCCTTTTCTCCTTCTCTTCCCTTATTCCCTCTCAATCCCCTTTCTGGTTTCTCTATTGTCCCTAAGTCCCTGCTTCCTGATGTGGGGTTTATGCACTTTATCCGGTACTTTTAGCCTCCTACCGGGGACACACTTAGCTGTATGGACACCCAAGGGCGTAGGGAATTCCCTCTGCCCACCTTAGCCACGACGCATTGGAAATTTCTATTCTTTTCCAGGTATCACTCCGCTCTATGCGGCGTCTGACACCGCGTCCTGTCTGTGATGTTGATCACATCACCATGGACACCACCGCAATGCCTTCTGGGTCTTGTAGGCCGGGACGGATTTGCGGTGGGCGCATGCGCCGTGGCTTCCTTTGTCCGCTCACACGTGCGGTGACGTCAGACGCCGCGCGTGTGTGGGGGGCATAAGAACGCCGGCATCCCAGGCCAGCACACTCGCCAGGGATGTTACAGGACACCGACGTATCAACCACCACTTGACTGGGTAGGTACTAGTATGGACCCTTAATGCTTGGCGCCTTAATAGACTTACTTCTTGTTCTTACTATCTTTTGCTTTTTGGTTTTTCCTATCTAGTGTTATCACTGGCTGCAGGCTTTATTTAGCCCAGCATTTCGCTTTATATCTACTCAATGGTAAGTGTGTACTTACCTTGCTTTTCGCTGGTGTAATCTACCTATGGATCAACCAAAGTGCATTTTGTGATTATACCTTCTCCCCCCCAGATAATCTTACAAGTGGCATATAAACTCTTCTCCTGTTTATGCAAATCATAGAGATACGTCTCCTATTGTTGCTTAAAGTTTCTCTCTAAGCTGAAGGACTTATCGGTGTCCTGCCATTCACTTTAAAGAGCACTATTTTGTAAGTACATTAATTGGAGACTCTTTAGTCCCATATAATGAATTTTCTCCACCAACTATTGGAACTTATATGACTTCTTTGAAAAATATGACATTATGATAAATGATCTTATTCTAAATAATTTATACCTCTTTAGATACATACTTGGCCAGGTCCTTTTTACTGCCCCCTGCAGCTACTCATTGTGATCTTGGCTGGAGGTTTAGTGCTGGAGGTGTGTGGGGGCCCCCCCTGGTGACTTGCAGGTATCTCATTTCCATCTATAGAATGTCTGGTTGGGTGATTGTTTCGGGATGGGGATCTCTGGGCTGCCCGATGTTGTGTGGGGACTTTCTCTTGGTGCCCTTTGGGTGGTGGTGGAGGTCAGTCTATACTGTCAGCTCGCAAACATATATATATATATATATCTATTTAAATGATATTTTTTCTATTGTATCATTTATTCGATTACATCTACTGATTGTTATGTCATTTTCACAGAATTACTGTAGCGTTCTAGGTATTAACAACCTATCCCTGAAGAAGCCAACACTGGCGAAACATGTCGGATAATTAAAATACCTACCCTTCGCATTGGCCGTCACACCCATGAGGCTAAGCCCTGTGAAGTTCACTACAGATATGTTTTTAGCATTTATGCACACCTTGATTTTGTAATCTTTCTGTTTATATTTTTTATATACATGATATGTCTTAATAAAAATTATTTATTTTAAAAAATATACTGTGTTTTTCCTGGCACCGTCATAATCCCCATATTCCCTTCCTCTGACTTTATCATTAGATTTTTGGGATGAGGTGCTGTATCACACTGAGGACCGCCCAGCCACATAGTAATTACTGTGCAGAGGAGGCACTACACTAACTTGTAAATAATGTAGCTGCCTGCGGTAGTGATAGGATCAGGAAAAAACCACCAACCTTCTACAGGTAGCTTTAGCTGAACACTGTGCAGAGGTCGCAAAAAACTAACTTGTTGCTCTAGCTGAACACTGTGCAGAGGTCGCACTACACTAACTTGTAGCTTTAGCTGAACACTGTGCAGAGGTCGCACTACACTAACGTTTAAATAATGTAGCTGCCTGCGGTAGTGATAGGATCAGGAAAAAACCACCAACCTTCTACAGGTAGCTTTAGCTGAACACTGTGCAGAGGTCGCAAAAAACTTACTTGTTGCTCTAGCTGAACACTGTGCAGAGGTCGCACTACACTAACTTGTAGCTTTAGCTGAACACTGTGCAGAGGTCGCACTACACTAACTTGTAGCTTTTGCTGAACACTGTGCAGAGGTCGCACTACACTAACTTGTAAATAATGTAGCTGCCTGCGGCAGTGATAGGATCAGGAAAACTCCACCAACCTTCTACAGGTAGCTTTAGCTGAACACTGTGAAGAGGTCGCACTTCACTAACTTGTAGCTTTAGCTGAGCACTTTGCAGAGATCGCACTACACTAACTTGTAGCTTTAGCTGAACACTGTGCAGAGATTGCACTACACTAACTCGTAGCTTTAGCTGAACACTGTGCAGAGGATGCACTACACTAACATTTAAATAATGTAGCTGCCTGCGGTAGTGATATAATCAGGAAAACACCACCAACATTCTACAGGTAGCTTTAGCTGAACACTGAGCAGAGGTCGCAAAAAACTAACTTGTAGCTTTAGCTGAACACTGTGCAGAGGTCGCACTACACTAACTCATAGCTTTAGCTGAACACTGTGCAGAGGTCGCACTACACTAACTCATAGCATTAGCTGAACACTGTGCAGAGGTCGCACTACACTAACTTGTAACTTTAGCTGAGCACTGTGCAGAGGTCGCACTACACTAACTTGTAGCTTTAGCTGATCACTGTGCAGAGGTCGCACTACACTAACTTGTGGCTTTAGCTAAACACTGTGCAGAGGAGGCACTACACTAACTTGTAAATAATGTAGCTGCCTGCGGTAGTGATAGGATCAGGAAAACACCACCAACCTTCTACAGGTAGCTTTAGCTGAACACTGTGCAGAGGTCGCACTACACTAACTTGTAGCTTTAACTGAGCACTGTGCAGAGGTCACACTACACTATCTTGTAGATTTAGCTGAACACTGTGCAGGGGATGCACTACACTAATGTTTAAATAATGTAGCTGCCTGCGGTAGTGATAGGATCAGGAAAACAACACCAACCTTCTACAGGTAGCTTTAGCTGAACACTGTGCAGAGGAAACACTACACTAACATTTAAATAATGTAGCTGCCTGTGGTAGTGATAGGATCAGGAAAACACCGCCAACCTTCTACAGGTAGCTTTAGCTGAACACCGTGCAGAGGACGCACTACACTAACTTTTAAATAATGTAGCTGCCTGCGGTAGTGATAGGATCAGGAAAACACCACCAGCCTTCTACAGGTAGCTTTAGCTGAACATTGTGCAGAGGTCGCAAAAAACTAACTTGTTGCTTTAGCTGAACACTGTGCAGAGGTCGCACTACACTAACTTGTAGCTTTAGCTGAACACTGTGCAGAGGTTGTACTACACTAACTTGTAGCTTTAGCTGAACACTGTGCAGACCTCGCACTACACTAACTTGTAGCTTTAGCTGAACACTGTGCAGAGTTCGCACTACACTAACTTGTAGCTTTAGCTGAACACTGTGCCGAGGTCGCACTACACTAACTTGTATCTTTAGTTGGACACTGTGCAGAGGTCGCACTACACTAACTTGTAGCTTTAGCTGAACAATGTGCAGAGTTTGAAAAACAATAACTCGTAGCTTTAGCTGAACACTGTGCAGAGGACGCACTACACTAACGTTTAAATAATGTAGCTGCCTGCGGTAGTGATAGGATCAGGAAAACACCACCAACCTTCTACAGGTAGCTTTAGCTGAACATTGTGCAGAGGTCGCAAAAAACTAACTTGTTGCTTTAGCTGAACTCTGTGCCGAGGTCGCTCTACACTAACTTGTAGCTTTAGCTGAACACTGTGCAGAAATCGCACTACACTAACTTGTAGCTTTAGCTGAACACTGTGCAGAGGTCCCACTACACTAACTTGTAAATAATGTAGCTCCCTGCGGCAGTGATAGGATCAGGAAAACTCCACCAACCTTCTACAGGTAGCTTTAGCTGAACACTGTGCAGAGGTCGCACTACACTAACTTGTAGCTTTAGCTGAGCACTTTGCAGAGATCGCACTACACTAACTTGTAGCTTTAGCTGAACACTGTGCAGAGGTTGCACTACACTAACTCGTAGCTTTAGCTGAACACTGTGCAGAGGATGCACTACACTAACATTTAAATAATGTAGCTGCCTGCGGTAGTGATATAATCAGGAAAACACCACCAACCTTCTACAGGTAGCTTTAGCTGAACACTGTGCAGAGGTCGCACTACACTAACTCGTAGCTTTAGCTGAACACTGTGCAGAGGTCGCACTACACTAACTTGTAGCTTTAGCTGAGCACTTTGCAGAGATCGCACTACACTAACTTGTAGCTTTAGCTGAACACTGTGCAGAGGTTGCACTACACTAACTCGTAGCTTTAGCTGAACACTGTGCAGAGGATGCACTACACTAACATTTAAATAATGTAGCTGCCTGCGGTAGTGATATAATCAGGAAAACACCACCAACCTTCTACAGGTAGCTTTAGCTGAACACTGTGCAGAGGTCGCACTACACTAACTCGTAGCTTTAGCTGAACACTGTGCAGAGGTCGCACTACACTAACTTGTAGCTTTAGCTGAGCACTGTGCAGAGGTCGCAATACACTAACTTGTAGCTTTAGCTGAACACTGTGCAGAGGTCACATTACACTAACTTGTGGCTTTAGCTGAACTCTGTGCAGAGGAGGCACTACACTAACTTGTAAATAATGTAGCTGCCTGCGGTAGTGATAGGATCAGGAAAACACCACCAACCTTCTACAGGTAGCTTTAGCTGAACACTGTGCAGAGGACACACTACACTAACGTTTAAATAATGTAGCTGCCTGTGGTAGTGATTGGATCAGGAAAGCACCGCCAACCTTCTACAGGTAACTTTAGCTGAACACTGTGCAGAGGACGCACTACACTAACGTTTAAATAATGTAGCTGCCTGCGGTAGTGATAGGATCAGGAAAACACCACCAACCTTCTACAGGTAGCTTTAGCTGAACATTGTGCAGAGGTCGCAAAAAAATAACTTGTTGCTTTAGCTGAACACTGTGCAGAGGTCGCACTACACTAACATGTAGCTTTAGCTGAACACTGTGCAGAGGTTGTACTACACTAACTTGTATCTTTAGCTGAACACTTTGCAGAGGTCGCACTGCACTAACTTGTAGCTTTAGCTGAGCACTTTACAGAGATCGCACTACACTAACTTGTAGCTTTAGCTGAGCACTTTGCAGAGATCGCACTACACTAACTTGTAGCTTTAGCTGAACACTGTGCAGAGATTCCACTACACCAACTCGTAGCTTTAGCTGAACACTGTGCAGAGGATGCACTACACTAACATTTAAATAATGTAGCTGCCTGCGGTAGTGATATAATCAGGAAAACACCACCAACCTTCTACAGGTAGCTTTAGCTGAACACTGAGCAGAGGTCGCAAAAAACTAACTTGTAGCTTTAGCTGAACACTATGCAGAGGTCGCACTACACTAACTCATAGCTTTAGCTGAACACTGTGCAGAGGTCGCACTACACTAACTCATAGCATTAGCTGAACACTGTGCAGAGGTCGCACTACACTAACTTGTAACTTTAGCTGAGCACTGTGCAGAGGTCGCACTACACTAACTTGTAGCTTTAGCTGAACACTGTGCAGAGGTCGCACTACACTAACTTGTGGCTTTAGCTAAACACTGTGCAGAGGAGGCACTACACTAACTTGTAAATAATGTAGCTGCCTGCGGTAGTGATAGGATCAGGAAAACACCACCAACCTTCTACAGGTAGCTTTAGCTGAACACTGTGCAGAGGTCGCACTACACTAACTTGTAGCTTTAACTGAGCACTGTGCAGAGGTCACACTACACTATCTTGTAGCTTTAGCTGAACACTGTGCAGGGGATGCACTACACTAATGTTTAAATAATGTAGCTGCCTGCGGTAGTGATAGGATCAGGAAAACAACACCAACCTTCTACAGGTAGCTTTAGCTGAACACTGTGCAGAGGAAACACTACACTAACATTTAAATAATGTAGCTGCCTGTGGTAGTGATAGGATCAGGAAAACACTGCCAACCTTCTACAGGTAGCTTTAGCTGAACACTGTGCAGAGGACGCACTACACTAACGTTTAAATAATGTAGCTGCCTGCGGTAGTGATAGGATCAGGAAAACACCACCAGCCTTCTACAGGTAGCTTTAGCTGAACATTGTGCAGAGGTCGCAAAAAACTAACTTGTTGCTTTAGCTGAACACTGTGCAGAGGTCGCACTACACTAACTTGTAGCTTTAGCTGAACACTGTGCAGACCTCGCACTACACTAACTTGTAGCTTTAGCTGAACACTGTGCAGAGGTCGCACTACACTAACTTGTAGCTTTAGCTGAACACTGTGCAGAGGTCGCACTACACTAACTTGTATCTTTAGTTGGACACTGTGCAGAGGTCGCACTACACTAACTTGTAGCTTTAGCTGAACACTGTGCAGAGTTTGCAAAACAATAACTCGTAGCTTTAGCTGAACACTGTGCAGAGGACGCACTACACTAACGTTTAAATAATGTAGCTGCCTGCGGTAGTGATAGGATCAGGAAAACACCACCAACCTTCTACAGGTAGCTTTAGCTGAACATTGTGCAGAGGTCGCAAAAAACTAACTTGTTGCTTTAGCTGAACTCTGTGCCGAGGTCGCACTACACTAACTTGTAGCTTTAGCTGAACACTGTGCAGAAATCGCACTACACTAACTTGTAGCTTTAGCTGAACACTGTGCAGAGGTCCCACTACACTAACTTGTAAATAATGTAGCTCCCTGCGGCAGTGATAGGATCAGGAAAACTCCACCAACCTTCTACAGGTAGCTTTAGCTGAACACTGTGCAGAGGTCGCACTACGCTAACTCATAGCTTTAGCTGAACAGTGTGCAGAGGTCGCACTACACTAACTTGTGGCTTTAGCTGAACACTGTGCAGAGGAGGCACTGCACTAACTTGTAAATAATGTAGTTGCCTGCGGTAGTGATAGGATCAGGAAAACACCATTAACCTTCCACAGGTAGCTTTAGCCGAACACTGTGAAGAGGTCCCACTACACTAACTTGTAGTTTAGCTGAGTACTGTTCAGAGGTCGCACTACACTATCTCGTAGCTTTAGCTGAACACTGTGCAGGGGACGCACTACACTAATGTTTAAATAATGTAGCTGCCTGCGGTAGTGATAGGATCAGGAAAACACCACCAACCTTCCTAAAGGTAGCTTTAGCTGAACACTGTGCAGAGGACACACTACACTAATGTTTAAATAATGTAGCTGCCTGTGTTAGTGATAGGATCAGGAAAACACCGCCAACCTTCTACAGGTAGCTTTAGCTGAACGCTGTGCAGAGGACGCACTACACTAACATTTAAATAATGTAGCTGCCTGCGGTAGTGATAGGATCAGGAAAACACCACCAACCTTCTACAGGTAGCTTTAGCTGAACACTGCGCAGAGGTTGCACTACACTAACTTGTAAATAATGTAGCTGCCTGCGGCAGTGATAGGATCAGGAAAACACCGCCAACCTTCTACAGGTAGCTTTAGCTGAACGCTGTGCAGAGGACGCACTACACTAACATTTAAATAATGTAGCTGCCTGCGGTAGTGATAGGATCAGGAAAACACCACCAACCTTCTACAGGTAGCTTTAGCTGAACACTGCGCAGAGGTTGCACTACACTAACTTGTAAATAATGTAGCTGCCTGCGGCAGTGATAGGATCAGGAAAACTCCACCAACCTTATACAGGTAGCTTTAGCTGAACACTGTGCAGAGGTCACACTACACTAACTTGTAGCTTTAGCTGAGCACTGTGCAGAGGTCGCACTACACTAACTTGTAGCTTTAGCTGAACGCTGTGCAGAGGTCGCACTACACTAACTTGTGGCTTTAGCTGAACACTGTGCAGAGGAGGCACTACACTAACTTGTAAATAATGTAGCTGCCTGCGGTAGTGATAGGATCAGGAAAAAACCACCAACCTTCTACGGGTAGCTTTAGCTGAACACTGTGCAGAGATCGCACTACACTAACTTGTAGCTTTAGCTGAGCACTGTGCAGAGGTCGCACTACACTATCTCGTATCTTTAGCTGAACACTGTGCAGGGGAAGCACTACACTAATGTTTAAATAGTGTAGCTGCCTGCGGTAGTGAAAGGATCAGGAAAACACCACCAACCTTCTACAGGTAGCTTAAGCTTAACACTGTGCAGAGGTCGCACTACACTAACTTGTAGCTTTAGCTGAACACTGTGCAGAGGTCGCACTACACTAACTTGTAGCTTTAGGTGAACACTGTGTAGAGGTCTCATACACTAACTTGTACAGTACCTGACCGCGAGATTGTGTTTCCAGCGCGATACCATCGCGCTGGTTCTCGGCGACAGGGTACTGTGAATGTCGCGCTGGCTCGCTCATCGGGAAAGGAAAACTTTGTTTTCCTTCCACGATGAGTGACAGGCAGTGCTGACAGCTGTCTAGTATGAATCCTGAGGCGGAAACACCGCGCCAAATTTTAAATGAAAAAAACGGCGTGGGTTCCCCCCTCGGAGGCATACCAGGCCCTTAGGTCTGGCATGGATTGTAAGGGGAACCCCCTATGCCGAAAAATCAGCGTGGGGGTCCCCCCCAAATCCATACCAGACCCTTATCCGAGCACGCAGCCCGGCCGGCCAGGAAAGGGGGTGGGGACGAGCGAGCGCCCCCCCCTCCTGAGCCGTACCAGGCCGCATGCCCTCAACATGGGGGGGTGGGTGCCTTGGGGGAGGGGGGCGCCCTGCGGCCCCCCCACCCCAAAGCACCTTGTCCCCATGTTGATGAGGACAAGGGCCTCTTCCCGACAACCCTGGCCGTTGGTTGTCGGGGTCTGCGGGCGGGGGGCTTATCGGAATCTGGGAGCCCCCCTTAATAAGGGGGCCCCCAGATCCCGGCCCCCCACCCTGTGTGAATGAGTTTGGGGTACATGGTACCCCTACCCATTCACCTAGGGAAAAGTGTCAATATAAAAAAAACACAGTACACAGGTTTTAAGAGTAATTTATTAGTCAGCTCCGGGGTCTTCTTCCGACTTCGGGGGGTCTCCTTCCGACTTCTCCCGGTGTTCGGCCTCTTCTCCCGGTGTTCGGCCTCTTCTTCCGGGCCCCGCCGCTATCTTCTTCCAGCTCTATTGCCAGCGAGGGGCCCGGTCTGCTGCCGCTGTCTTGTCGCCGCTGTCTCGCCGCCGCTGTCTTGTCGCCGCTGTCTCGCCGCCGCTGTCTTGTCGCCGCTGTCTTGTCGCCGCTGTCTCGCCGCTTCTTCTCTTCTTTTCTTCTTCCCCGATGTTGACACGACGCTCTCTCCGGCTCGAATGCTGTGTGCGAGCTGCGGAGCCATTTATATAGGTGGTAACCCCGCCCCCTTACGACGTCATGGTCCCAGCATGCGCAGGGACTCTGGGGTCACGCCCCCTTATGACGCCAGAGTCCCTGCGCATGCTGGGACCATGACGTCGTAAGGGGGCGGGGTTACCGCCTATATAAATGGCTCCGCAGCTCGCACACAGCATTCGAGCCGGAGAGAGCGTCGTGTCAACATCGGGGAAGAAGAAAAGAAGAGAAGAAGCGGCGAGACAGCGGCGACAAGACAGCGGCGGCGAGACAGCGGCGACAAGACAGCGGCGGCGAGACAGCGGCGACAAGACAGCGGCAGCAGACCGGGCGGCGAGATTGACACAATATCACGGTCACCTACTGTAGCTTTAGCTGAGCACTGTGCAGAGGTCGCTCTACACTAACTTGTAGCTTTAGCTGAACACTGTGCAGGGGATGAACTAACCTAACTTGTAGCTTTAGCTGAACGCTGTGCAGAGGTCGCACTACACTAACTTGTAAATAATGTAGCTGCCTGCGGCAGTGAAAGGATCAATAAAACTCCACCAACCTTCTACAGGTAGTTTTAGCTGAACACTGGGCAGAGGTCGCACTACACTAACTTGTAACTTTAGCTGAGCAATTTAGAGAGATCGCACTACACTAACTTGTAGCATTAGCTGAACACAGTGCAGAGGTCGCACTACAGTAACTCTTAGCTTTAGCTGAACACTGTGCAGAGGTTGCACTACACTAACTTGTAGCTTTAGCTGAGCACTGTGCAGAGGTGGCACTACACTAACTTGTAGCTTTAGCTGAACACTGTGCAGGGGATGCACTACACTAACGTTTAAATAATGTAGCTGCATGCGGTAGTGATAGCTTTAGGAAAACACCACCAACCTTCTACAGGTAGCTTTAGCTGAACACTGTGCAGAGGACGCACTACACTAACGTTTAAATAATGTAGCTGCCTGCTTTAGTGATAGGATCAGGAAAACACCACCAACCTTCTACAGGTAGCTTTAGCTGAACACTGTGCAGAGGTCGCACTACACTAACGTTTAAATAATGTAGCTGCCTGCGGTAGTGATAGGATCAGGAAAACACCACCAACCTTCTTCAGGTAGCTTTAGCTGAACATTGTGCAGAGGTTGCAAAAAAATAACTTTTTGCTTTAGCTGAACACTGTGCAGAGGTCGCACTACACTAATTTGTAGCTTTAGCTGAACACTGTGCAGAGGTCGCACTACACAAACTTGTAAATAATGTAGCTGCCTGAATCAGTGATAGGATCAGTAAAACTCCAACCTTCTACAGGTAGCTTTAGCTGAACACTGTGTAGAGGTCGCACTACACTAACTAGTAGCTTTAGCTGAGCACTTTGCAGAGATCGCACTACACTAACTTGTAGCTTTAGCTGAACACTGTGCAGAAGTTGCACTACACTAACTCGTAGTTTTAGCTGAACACTGTGCAGAGGATGCACTACACCTAATTAAAATAATGTAGCTGCCTGCGGTAGTGATATAATCAGAAAAAAACACCACCAACCTTCTACAGGTAGCTTTAGCTGAACTCTGTGCAGAGGTCGCAAGAAACAGACTTGTAACTTTAGTTGAACACTGTGCAGAGATCGCACTATACTAACTCGAAGCTTTAGCTGAACCCTCTGCACAGGTCGCACTACACTAACTTGTAGCTTTAGCTGAACACTGTGCAGAGGTTGCACTACACTAACTTGTAACTTTAGCTGAACACTGTGCAGAGGACGCTCAACACTAACTTGTAAATAATGTAGCTGCCTGCGGCAGTGATAGGATCAGGAAAACTCCACCAACTTTCTACAGGTAGCTTTAGCTGAACACTGTGCAGAGGTCGCAATACAGTAAGTTGTAGCTTTAGCTGAACACTGTGCAGAGGTTGCACTACAATAACTCGTAGCTTTAGCTGAACACTGTGCAGAGGATGCACTACACTAATGTTTAAATAATGTAGCTGCCTGTGGTAGAGATAGGATCAGGAAAACACTGCCAACCTTCTACATGTAGCTTTAGCTGAACACTGTGCAGAGGATGCACTACACTAACGTTTAAATAATGTAGCTGCCTGCTGTAGTGATAGGATCAGGAAAACACCACCGACCTTCTACAGGTAGCTTTAGCTGAACATTGTGCAGAGGTCACAAAAAACTAACTTGTTGCTTTAGCTGAACACTGTGCAGAGGTCGCACTACACTAACTTGTAGCTTTAGCTGAGCACTGTGCAGAGGTCGCAATACACTAACTATTAGCTTTAGCCGAACACTGTGCAGGGGATGCTCTACACTAACGTTTAAATAATGTAGCTGCCTGCATTAGTGATAGGATCAGGAAAACACCACCAACCTTCTACAGGCAGCTTTAGCTGAACACTGTGCAGAGGTCGCACTACACTAACCTGTAAATAATGTATCTGCCTGTGGTCACGATAGGATCAGAAAAACACCACCAATCTTCTACAGGTAGCTTTAGCTGAACACTGTGCAGAGGTCGCACTACACTAACCTGTAAATAATGTATCTGCCTGCGGTAGCGATAGGATCAGAAAAACACCACCAATCTTCTACAGGTAGCTTTAGCTGAACACTGTGCAGAGATCGTACTACATTAACTTGTAGCTTTAGCTGAACACTGTGCAGAGGTCACACTACACTAACTTGTAGCTTTAGCTGAGCACTGTTTAGAGGTCACACTACACTAACTTGTAGCTTTAGCTGAACACTGTGCAGAGGTCGCACTACACAAACTTGTAGCTTTAGCTGAACACTGTGCAGTGGTCGCACTACACTAACTTGTAGCTTTAGCTGAACACTGTGCAGAGGTCGCACTACACTAACTCATAGCTTTAGCTGAACACTGTGCAGAGGACGCGCTACACTAACGTTTAAATAATGTAGCTGCCTGCGGTAGTGATAGGATCAGGAAAACACCACCAACCTTCTACAGGTAGCTTTAGCTGAACACTGTGCAGAGGTTGCACTACACTAACTTGTAGCTTTAGCTGAACACTGTGCAGAGGTTGCACTACACTAACTTGTAGCTTTAGCTGAACACTGTGCAGAGGTTGCACTACACTAACTAGTAGCTTTAGCTGAGCACTGTGCAGAGGTCGCACTATACTAACTTGTAGCTTTAGCTGAACACTGTGCAGAGGTTGCAAAACAATAACTCGTAGCTTTAACTGAACACTGTGTAGAGGACGCACTACACTAACTTTTAAATAATGTAGCTGCCTGCGGTAGTGATAGGATCAAGAAAACACCACCAACCTTCTACAGTTAGCTTTAGCTGAACACTGCGCAGAGGTCGCACTACACTAACGTGTAAATAATGTAGCTGCCTGCGGTAGCGATAGGATCAGAAAAACACTACCAATCTTCTGCAGGTAGCTTTAGCTGAACACTGTGCAGAGGTCACACTACACTAACTTGTAGCTTTAGCTTAACACTGTGCAGAGGTCGCACTACACTAACTTGTAGCTTTAGCTGAACACTGTGCAGAGGTCGCACTACACTAACTTGTAGCTTTAGCTGAACACTGTGCAGAGGTCGCACTACACTAACTTGTAGCTTTAGCTGAACACTGTGCAGAGGTCGCACTACACTGACTTGTAGCTTTAGCTGAACACTGTGCAGAGGTTCCAAAACAATAACTCGTAGCTTTAGCTGAACACTGTGCAGAGGACACACTACACTAACGTTTAAATAATGTTGCTGCCTGCGATAGTGATAGGATCAGGAAAACACCACCAACCTTCTACAGGTAGCTTTAGCTGAACACTGTGCAGAGGTCGCACTACACTAACCTGTAAATAATGTAGCTGCCTGCGGTAGCGATAGGATCAGAAAAACACCACCAATCTTCTACAGGTAGCTTTAGCTGAACACTGTGCAGAGGTTGCACTACACTAACTTGTAGCTTTAGATGAACACTGTGCAGAGTTCGCACTACACTAACTTGTAGCTTTAGCTGAACACTGTGCAGAGGTCGCACTACATTAACTTGTAGCTTTAGCTGAACACTATGCAGAGGTCGCACTACACTAACTTGTAGCTTTAGCTGAGCACTGTGCAGAGGTCGCACTACACTGACTTGTAGCTTTAGCTGAACACTGTGCAGAGGTTCCAAAACAATAACTCGTAGCTTTAGCTGAACACTGTGCAGAGGACACACTACACTAACGTTTAAATAATGTAGCTGCCTGCGGTAGTGATAGGATCAGGAAAACACCACCAACCTTCTACAGGTAGCTTTAGCTGAACACTGTGCAGAGGTCACACTACACTAACCTGTAAATAATGTAGCTGCCTGCGGTAGCGATAGGATCAGAAAAACACCACCAATCTTCTACAGGTAGCTTTAGCTGAACACTGTGCAGAGGTCACACTACACTAACTTGTAGCTTTAGCTGAACACTGAGCAGAGGTCGCACCACACTAACTTGTAGCTTTAGCTGAACACTGTGCAGAGTTCGCCCTACACTAACTTGTAGCTTTAGCTGAACACTGTGTAGAGGTTACACTACACTAACTTGTAGCTTTAGCTGAACACTGTGCAGAGGTCACACTACATTAAATTGTAGCTTTAGCTGAACACTGTGCAGAGGTCGCACTACACTAACTTGTAGCTTTAGCTGAACACTGTGCAGAGGTTCCAAAACAATAACTCATAGCTTTAGCTGAACCATGTGCAGAGGACACACTACACTAACGTTTAAATAATGTAGCTGCCTGTGGTAGTGATAGGATCAGGAAAACACCACCAACTTTCTACAGGTAGCTTTAGCTGAACACTGTGCAGAGGTCGCACTACACTAACCTGTAAATAATGTAGCTGCCTGCGGTAGCGATAGGATCAGAAAAACACCACCAATCTTCTACAGGTAGCTTTAACTGAACACTGTGCAGAGGTTGCAAAACAATAACTCGTAGCTTTAGCTGAACACTGTGCAGAGGACACACTACACTAACGTTTAAATAATGTAGCTGCCTGCGGTAGTGATAGGATCAGGAAAACACCACCAACCTTCTACAGGTAGCTTTAGCTGAACACTGTGCAGAGGACGCACTACACTAACATTTAAATAATGTAGCTGCCTGCAGTAGTGATAGGATCAGGAAAACACCACCAACATTCTACAGGTAGCTTTAGCTGAACACTGTGCAGAGGTCGCACTACACTAACCTGTAAATAATGTAGCTGCTTGCGGTAGTGATAGGATCAGAAAAACACCACCAATCTTCTACAGGTAGCTTTAGCTGAACACTGTGCAGAGGTTGCAAAACAATAACTCGTAGCTTTAGCTGAACACTGTGCAGAGGACACACTACACTAACGTTTAAATAATGTAGCTGCCTGCGGTAGTGATAGGATCAGGAAAACACCACCAACTTTCTACAGGTAGCTTTAGCTGAACACTGTGCAGAGGTCGCACTACACTAACCTATAAATAATGTAGCTGCCTGCGGTAGTGATATAATCAGGAAAACACCACCAACCTTCTACAGGTAGCTTTAGCTGAACTCTGTGCAGAGATCGCAAGAAACAGACTTGTAACTTTAGTTGAACACTGTGCAGAGATCGCACTATACTAACTCGAAGCTTTAGCTGAACCCTCTGCACAGGTCGCACTACACTAACTTGTAGCTTTAGCTGAACACTGTGCAGAGGTTGCACTACACTAACTTGTAACTTTAGCTGAACACTGTGCAGAGGACGCTCAACACTAACTTGTAAATAATGTATCTGCCTGCGGCAGTGATAGGATCAGGAAAACTCCACCAACTTTCTACAGGTAGCTTTAGCTGAACACTGTGCAGAGGTCGCAATACAGTAAGTTGTAGCTTTAGCTGAACACTGTGCAGAGGTTGCACTACACTAACTCGTAGCTTTAGCTGAACACTGTGCAGAGGATGCACTACACTAATGTTTAAATAATGTAGCTGCCTGTGGTAGAGATAGGATCAGGAAAACACTGCCAACCTTCTACATGTAGCTTTAGCTGAACACTGTGCAGAGGATGCACTACACTAACGTTTAAATAATGTAGCTGCCTGCTGTAGTGATAGGATCAGAAAAACACCACCAACCTTCTACAGGTAGTTTTAGCTGAACATTGTGCAGAGGTCGCAAAAAACTAACTTGTTGCTTTAGCTGAACACTGTGCAGAGGTCGCACTACACTAACTTGTAGCTTTAGCTGAGCACTGTGCAGAGGTCGCACTACACTAACTATTAGCTTTAGCTGAACACTGTGCAGGGGATGCACTACACTAACGTTTAAATAATGTAGCTGCCTGCATTAGTGATAGGATCAGGAAAACACCACCAACCTTCTACAGGCAGCTTTAGCTGAACACTGTGCAGAGGTCGCACTACACTATCCTGTAAATAATGTATCTGCCTGTGGTCACGATAGGATCAGAAAAACACCACCAATCTTCTACAGGTAGCTTTAGCTGAACACTGTGCAGAGGTCGCACTACACTAACCTGTAAATAATGTATCTGCCTGCGGTAGCGATAGGATCAGAAAAACACCACCAATCTTCTACAGGTAGCTTTAGCTGAACACTGTGCAGAGATCGTACTACATTAACTTGTAGCTTTAGCTGAACACTGTGCAGAGGTCACACTACACTAACTTGTAGCTTTAGCTGAGCACTGTTTAGAGGTCACACTACACTAACTTGTAGCTTTAGCTGAACACTGTGCAGAGGTCGCACTACACTAACTTGTAGCTTTAGCTGAACACTGTGCAGTGGTCGCACTACACTAACTTGTAGCTTTAGCTGAACACTGTGCAGAGGTCGCACTACACTAACTCATAGCTTTAGCTGAACACTGTGCAGAGGACGCGCTACACTAACGTTTAAATAATGTAGCTGCCTGCGGTAGTGATAGGATCAGGAAAACACCACCAACCTTCTACAGGTAGCTTTAGCTGAACACTGTGCAGAGGTTGCACTACACTAACTTGTAGCTTTAGCTGAACACTGTGCAGAGGTTGCACTACACTAACTTGTAGCTTTAGCTGAACACTGTGCAGAGGTTGCACTACACTAGTAGCTTTAGCTGAGCACTGTGCAGAGGTCGCACTATACTAACTTGTAGCTTTAGCTGAACACTGTGCAGAGGTTGCAAAACAATAACTCGTAGCTTTAACTGAACACTGTGTAGAGGACGCACTACACTAACTTTTAAATAATGTAGCTGCCTGCGGTAGTGATAGGATCAAGAAAACACCACCAACCTTCTACAGTTAGCTTTAGCTGAACACTGCGCAGAGGTCGCACTACACTAACGTGTAAATAATGTAGCTGCCTGCGGTAGCGATAGGATCAGAAAAACACTACCAATCTTCTACAGGTAGCTTTAGCTGAACACTGTGCAGAGGTCACACTACACTAACTTGTAGCTTTAGCTTAACACTGTGCAGAGGTCGCACTACACTAACTTGTAGCTTTAGCTGAACACTGTGCAGAGGTCGCACTACACTAACTTGTAGCTTTAGCTGAACACTGTGCAGAGGTCGCACTACACTAACTTGTAGCTTTAGCTGAACACTGTGCAGAGGTTCCAAAACAATAACTCGAAGCTTTAGCTGAACACTGTGCAGAGGACACACTACACTAACTTGTAGCTTTAGCTGAGAACTGTGCAGAGGTCACACTACACTAACTTGTATCTTTAGCTTTACACTGTGCAGAGGTCGCACTACACTAACTTGTAGCTTTAGCTGAACACTGTGCAGAGGTTCCAAAACAATAACTCATAGCTTTAGCTGAACCATGTGCAGAGGACACACTACACTAACGTTTAAATAATGTAGCTGCCTGTGGTAGTGATAGGATCAGGAAAACACCACCAACTTTCTACAGGTAGCTTTAGCTGAACACTGTGCAGAGGACACACTACACTAACGTTTAAATAATGTAGCTGCCTGCGGTAGTGATAGGATCAGGAAAACACCACCAACCTTCTACAGGTAGCTTTAGCTGAACACTGTGCAGAGGACGCACTACACTAACATTTAAATAATGTAGCTGCCTGCAGTAGTGATAGGATCAGGAAAACACCACCAACATTCTACAGGTAGCTTTAGCTGAACACTGTGCAGAGGTCGCACTACACTAACCTGTAAATAATGTAGCTGCCTGCGGTAGTGATAGGATCAGAAAAACACCACCAATCTTCTACAGGTAGCTTTAGCTGAACACTGTGCAGAGGTTGCAAAACAATAACTCGTAGCTTTAGCTGAACACTGTGCAGAGGACACACTACACTAACGTTTAAATAATGTAGCTGCCTGCGGTAGTGATAGGATCAGGAAAACACCACCAACTTTCCACAGGTAGCTTTAGCTGAACACTGTGCAGAGGTCGCACTACACTAACCTGTAAATAATGTAGCTGCCTGCGGTAGCGATAGGATCAGAAAAACACCACCAATCTTCTACAGGTAGCTTTAGCTGAACACTGTGCAGAGGTTGCACTACACTAACTTGTAGCTTTAGATGAACACTGTGCAGAGTTCGCACTACACTAACTTGTAGCTTTAGCTGAACACTGTGCAGAGGTCGCACTACATTAACTTGTAGCTTTAGCTGAACACTATGCAGAGGTCGCACTACACTAACTTGTAGCTTTAGCTGAGCACTGTGCAGAGGTCGCACTACACTGACTTGTATCTTTAGCTTAACAGTGTGCAGAGGTCGCTCTACACTAACTTGTAGCTTTAGCTGAACACTGTGCAGAGGTTCCAAAACAATAACTCGTAGCTTTAGCTGAACACTGTGCAGAGGACACACTACACTAACGTTTAAATAATGTAGCTGCATGCGGTAGTGATAGGATCAGGAAAACACCACCAACCTTCTACAGGTAGCTTTAGCTGAACACTGTGCAGAGGTCACACTACACTAACCTGTAAATAATGTAGCTGCCTGCGGTAGTGAAAGGATCAGAAAAACACCACCAATCTTCTACAGGTAGCTTTAGCTGAACACTGTGCAGAGGTCACACTACACTAACTTGTAGCTTTAGCTGAACACTGTGCAGAGGTCGCACTACACTAACTTGTAGCTTTAGCTGAACACTGTGCAGAGTTCGCACTACACTAACTTGTAGCTTTAGCTGAACACTGTGTAGAGGTTACACTACACTAACATGTAGCTTTAGCTGAACACTGTGCAGAGGTCACACTACATTAACTTGTAGCTTTAGCTGAACACTGTGCAGAGGTCGCACTACACTAACTTGTAGCTTTAGCTGAGAACTGTGCAGAGGTCACACTACACTAACTTGTATCTTTAGCTTTACACTGTGCAGCGGTCGCACTACACTAACTTGTAGCTTTAGCTGAACACTGTGCAGAGGTTCCAAAACAATAACTCATAGCTTTAGCTGAACCATGTGCAGAGGACACACTACACTAACGTTTAAATAATGTAGCTGCCTGTGGTAGTAATAGGATCAGGAAAACACCACCAACTTTCTACAGGTAGCTTTAGCTGAACACTGTGCAGAGGTCGCACTACACTAACCTGTAAATAATGTAGCTGCCTGCGGTAGCGATAGGATCAGAAAAACACCACCAATCTTCTACAGGTAGCTTTAGCTGAACACTGTGCAGAGGTTGCAAAACAATAACTCGTAGCTTTAGCTGAACACTGTGCAGAGGACACACTACACTAACGTTTAAATAATGTAGCTGCCTGCGGTAGTGATAGGATCAGGAAAACACCACCAACCTTCTACAGGTAGCTTTAGCTGAACACTGTGCAGAGGACGCACTACAGTAACATTTAAATAATGTAGCTGCCTGCAGTAGTGATAGGATCAGGAAAACACCACCAACCTTCTACAGGTAGCTTTAGCTGAACACTGTGCAGAGGTCGCACTACACTAACCTGTAAATAATGTAGCTGCCTGCGGTAGTGATAGGATCAGAAAAACACCACCAATCTTCTACAGGTAGCTTTAGCTGAACACTGTGCAGAGGTTGCAAAACAATAACTCGTAGCTTTAGCTGAACACTGTGCAGAGGACACACTACACTAACGTTTAAATAATGTAGCTGCCTGCGGTAGTGATAGGATCAGGAAAACACCACCAACCTTCTACAGGTAGCTTTAGCTGAACACTGTGCAGAGGTCGCACTACACTAACCTGTAAATAATGTAGCTGCCTGCGGTAGCGATAGGATCAGAAAAACACCACCAATCTTCTACAGGTAGCTTTAGCTGAACACTGTGCAGAGGTTGCAAAACAATAACTCGTAGCTTTAGCTGAACACTGTGCAGAGGACACACTACACTAACGTTTAAATAATGTAGCTGCCTGCGGTAGTGATAGGATCAGGAAAACACCACCAACCTTCTACAGGTAGCTTTAGCTGAACACTGTGCAGAGGACGCACTACACTAACATTTAAATAATGTAGCTGCCTGCGGTAGTGATAGGATCAGGAAAACACCACCAACCTTCTACAGGTAGCTTTAGCTGAACACTGTGCAGAGGTCGCACTACACTAACTTGTAGCTTTAGCTGAACACTGTGCAGAGTTCGCCCTACACTAACTTGTAGCTTTAGCTGAACACTGTGTAGAGGTTACACTACACTAACTTGTAGCTTTAGCTGAACACTGTGCAGAGGTCACACTACATTAACTTGTAGCTTTAGCTGAACACTGTGCAGAGGTCGCACTACACTAACTTGTAGCTTTAGCTGAGAACTGTGCAGAGGTCACACTACACTAACTTGTATCTTTAGCTTTACACTGTGCAGCGGTCACACTACACTAACTTGTAGCTTTAGCTGAACACTGTGCAGAGGTTCCAAAACAATAACTCATAGCTTTAGCTGAACACTGTGCAGAGGACACACTACACTAACGTTTAAATAATGTAGCTGCCTGTGGTAGTAATAGGATCAGGAAAACACCACCAACTTTCTACAGGTAGCTTTAGCTGAACACTGTGCAGAGGTCGCACTACACTAACCTGTAAATAATGTAGCTGCCTGCGGTAGCGATAGGATCAGAAAAACACCACCAATCTTCTACAGGTAGCTTTAGCTGAACACTGTGCAGAGGTTGCAAAACAATAACTCGTAGCTTTAGCTGAACACTGTGCAGAGGACACACTACACTAACGTTTAAATAATGTAGCTGCCTGCGGTAGTGATAGGATCAGGAAAACACCACCAACCTTCTACAGGTAGCTTTAGCTGAACACTGTGCAGAGGACGCACTACAGTAACATTTAAATAATGTAGCTGCCTGCAGTAGTGATAGGATCAGGAAAACACCACCAACCTTCTACAGGTAGCTTTAGCTGAACACTGTGCAGAGGTCGCACTACACTAACCTGTAAATAATGTAGCTGCCTGCGGTAGTGATAGGATCAGAAAAACACCACCAATCTTCTACAGGTAGCTTTAGCTGAACACTGTGCAGAGGTTGCAAAACAATAACTCGTAGCTTTAGCTGAACACTGTGCAGAGGACACACTACACTAACGTTTAAATAATGTAGCTGCCTGCGGTAGTGATAGGATCAGGAAAACACCACCAACCTTCTACAGGTAGCTTTAGCTGAACACTGTGCAGAGGTCGCACTACACTAACCTGTAAATAATGTAGCTGCCTGCGGTAGCGATAGGATCAGAAAAACACCACCAATCTTCTACAGGTAGCTTTAGCTGAACACTGTGCAGAGGTTGCAAAACAATAACTCGTAGCTTTAGCTGAACACTGTGCAGAGGACACACTACACTAACGTTTAAATAATGTAGCTGCCTGCGGTAGTGATAGGATCAGGAAAACACCACCAACCTTCTACAGGTAGCTTTAGCTGAACACTGTGCAGAGGACGCACTACACTAACATTTAAATAATGTAGCTGCCTGCGGTAGTGATAGGATCAGGAAAACACCACCAACCTTCTACAGGTAGCTTTAGCTGAACACTGTGCAGAGGTCGCACTACACTAACTTGTAGCTTTAGCTGAACACTGTGCAGAGTTCGCCCTACACTAACTTGTAGCTTTAGCTGAACACTGTGTAGAGGTTACACTACACTAACTTGTAGCTTTAGCTGAACACTGTGCAGAGGTCACACTACATTAACTTGTAGCTTTAGCTGAACACTGTGCAGAGGTCGCACTACACTAACTTGTAGCTTTAGCTGAGAACTGTGCAGAGGTCACACTACACTAACTTGTATCTTTAGCTTTACACTGTGCAGCGGTCACACTACACTAACTTGTAGCTTTAGCTGAACACTGTGCAGAGGTTCCAAAACAATAACTCATAGCTTTAGCTGAACACTGTGCAGAGGACACACTACACTAACGTTTAAATAATGTAGCTGCCTGCGGTAGTGATAGGATCAGGAAAACACCACCAACCTTCTACAGGTAGCTTAACCGAACACTGTGCAGAGGACGCACTACACTAACATTTAAATAATGTAGCTGCCTGCAGTAGTGATAGGATCAGGAAAACACCACCAACCTTCTACAGGTAGCTTTAGCTGAACACTGTGCAGAGGTCGCACTACACTAACCTGTAAATAATGTAGCTGCCTGCGGTAGTGATAGGATCAGAAAAACACCACCAATCTTCTACAGGTAGCTTTAGCTGAACACTGTGCAGAGGTTGCAAAACAATAACTCGTAGCTTTAGCTGAACACTGTGCAGAGGACACACTACACTAACGTTTAAATAATGTAGCTGCCTGTGGTAGTGATAGGATCAGGAAAACACCACCAACCTTCTACAGGTAGCTTTAGCTGAACACTGTGCAGAGGTCGCACTACACTAACCTGTAAATAATGTAGCTGCCTGCGGTAGCGATAGGATCAGAAAAACACCACCAATCTTCTACAGGTAGCTTTAGCTGAACACTGTGCAGAGGTTGCACTACACTAACTTGTAGCTTTAGATGAACACTGTGCAGAGTTCGCACTACACTAACTTGTAGCTTTAGCTGAACACTGTGCAGAGATCGCACTACATTAACTTGTAGCTTTAGCTGAACACTATGCAGAGGTCACACTACACTAACTTGTAGCTTTAGCTGAGCACTGTGCAGAGGTCGCACTACACTGACTTGTATCTTTAGCTTAACACTGTGCAGAGGTCGCTCTACACTAACTTGTAGCTTTAGCTGAACACTGTGCAGAGGTTCCAAAACAATAACTCGTAGCTTTAGCTGAACACTGTGCAGAGGACACACTACACTAACGTTTAAATAATGTAGCTGCCTGCGGTAGTGATAGGATCAGGAAAACACCACCAACCTTCTACAGGTAGCTTTAGCTGAACACTGTGCAGAGGTCACACTACACTAACCTGTAAATAATGTAGCTGCCTGCGGTAGCGATAGGATCAGAAAAACACCAGCAATCTTCTACAGGTAGCTTTAGCTGAACACTGTGCAGAGGTCGCACTACACTAACTTGTAGCTTTAGCTGAACACTGTGCAGAGTTCGCACTACACTAACTTTTAGCTTTAGCTGAACACTGTGTAGAGGTTACACTACACTAACTTGTAGCTTTAGCTGAACACTGTGCAGAGATCACACTACATTAACTTGTAGCTTTAGCTGAACACTGTGCAGAGGTCGCACTACACTAACTTGTAGCTTTAGCTGAGAACTGTGCAGAGGTCACACTACACTAACTTGCATCTTTAGCTTTACACTGTGCAGAGGTCGCACTACACTAACTTGTAGCTTTAGCTGAACACTGTGCAGAGGTTCCAAAACAATAACTCATAGCTTTAGCTGAACCATGTGCAGAGGACACACTACACTAACGTTTAAATAATGTAGCTGCCTGTGGTAGTGATAGGATCAGGAAAACACCACCAACTTTCTACAGGTAGCTTTAGCTGAACACTGTGCAGAGGTCGCACTACACTAACCTGTAAATAATGTAGCTGCCTGCGGTAGCGATAGGATCAGAAAAACACCACCAATCTTCTACAGGTAGCTTTAGCTGAACACTGTGCAGAGGTTGCAAAACAATAACTCGTAGCTTTAGCTGAACACTGTGCAGAGGACACACTACACTAACGTTTAAATAATGTAGCTGCCTGCGGTAGTGATAGGATCAGGAAAACACCACCAACCTTCTACAGGTAGCTTTAGCTGAACACTGTGCAGAGGACGCACTACACTAACATTTAAATAATGTAGCTGCCTGCGGTAGTGATAGGATCAGGAAAACACCACCAACCTTCTACAGGTAGCTTTAGCTGAACACTGTGCAGAGGTCGCACTACACTAACCTGTAAATAATGTAGCTGCCTGCGGTAGTGATAGGATCAGAAAAACACCACCAATCTTCTACAGGTAGCTTTAGCTGAACACTGTGCAGAGGTTGCAAAACAATAACTCGTAGCTTTAGCTGAACACTGTGCAGAGGACACACTACACTAACGTTTAAATAATGTAGCTGCCTGCGGTAGTGATAGGATCAGGAAAACACCACCAACCTTCTACAGGTAGCTTTAGCTGAACACTGTGCAGAGGACGCACTACACTAACATTTAAATAATGTAGCTGCCTGCGGTAGTGATAGGATCAGGAAAACACCACCAACCTTCTACAGGTAGCTTTAGCTGAACACTGTGCAGCGGTCACACTACACTAACTTGTAGCTTTAGCTGAACACTGTGCAGAGGTCGCACTACACTAATTTGTAGCTTTAGCTGAACACTGTGCAGAGTTCGCACTACACTAACTTGTAGCTTTAGCTGAACACTGTGCAGAGTTCACACTACACTATCTTGTAGCTTTAGCTGAACACTGTGCAGAGGTTGCACTACACTAACTTGTAGCTTTAGCTGAACACTGTGCAGAGGTCGCACTACACTAACTTGTAGCTTTAGCTGAGCACTGTGCAGAGGTCGCACTACACTAACTTGTATCTTTAGCTTAACACTGTGCAGAGGTCGCACTACACTAACTTGTAGCTTTAGCTGAACACTGTGCAGAGGTTGCAAAACAATAACTCATAGCTTTAGCTGAACACTGTGCAGAGGACACACTACACTAACGTTTAAATAATGTAGCTGCCTGCGGTAGTGATAGGATCAGGAAAACACCACCAACCTTCTACAGGTAGCTTTAGCTGAACACTGTGCAGAGGTCGCACTACACTAACCTGTAAATAATGTAGCTGCCTGCGGTAGCGATAGGATCAGAAAAACACCACCAATCTTCTACAGGTAGCTTTAGCTGAACACTGTGCAGATGTCGCACTACACTAACTTGTAGCTTTGGCTGAACACTGTGCAGAGGTCACACTACACTAACTTGTAAATAATGTAGCTGCCTGCGGTAGTGATAGGATCAGAAAAACACCACCAATCTTCTACAGGTAGCTTTAGCTGAACACTGTGCAGAGGACACACTACACTCACTGTTAATACTAACTGTGGTACTAATAGGATCAGAAGAACACCAGCTATTTTTTTTCAGGTAGCTGTAAATACTGTAAAAACACCTGCCTGCCTGTCAATAGGAAGATAATAACAGGAACGGATCTAGCTAAACTGAATACAGTGTACATGTGTATATAACACCTGGGATGCATATATGTATACACAATACAATGTAAGTGCAGCTAACTGACTCACTGTCCTGCCTAATCTATCTAACTTAAATCAAATGACACTGTCTGTCTCTCTCTCTCTATCTCTCTATCTGAACGCCAGAACACACTACACAGGGCTGCCGTGTACATGGCCTTATATAGTGTGGGGCATGTACTAAACCCTCTGAGCCATAATTGGCCAAAGCCACCCTGACTTTGGCCAATTACAGCTCTTTGTACAGACGGCGCTTTGGTTGGCCAAGCATGCGGGTCATAGTGCATGCTTGGCCAATCATCAGCCAGCAATGCACTGCGATGCCGCAGTGAATTATGAGCTGTAACATGCCACTCGAATTTGGCGCGAACAGTCAATATCGTTCGCAATTCGGTGAACGACCGAACAAACGATGTTCGAGTTGAACATGGGTTCGACTCGAACACGAAGCTCATCCCTAGCCCAGACATATTGAGCCACAATTCTTTATTTAGACCAGGCATATGCAATTAGTGGACCTCCAGCTGTATTAAAACTACAAGTCCCATCATGCCTCTGCCTCTGTGTGTCATGCGTGTGGCTTTCAGAGTCTTGCTATGCCTCATGGGACTTGTAGTTCTGCAACAGCTGGAGATCCACTAATTGCATATGCATGATTTAGATGGTACAGAATAAAACTGCTTACGCAAGCTATATTTTCTTATATGTGTGTTTTATAGAGAACCTGTTATCAAGCTGAAAAACAGAAGTAGTTAACTTAACTTGAGTCTGATACAAATTAAGATATATGAATTTATACGACTTACGGGGGGGTCGCACACCATTTTCTTCAGCTTTTTGGTGTGCAGTCCCCTTTAAAATCCATACCAGACTCATAGGGCCTGGTATGTATTATGTATACTCTTATGCAATTTTTTTCATTTCTGTGGAGTTCCTATTTAAATTCATACAAGATCCTCTTGAAGGATAAGGCCCCATCCAAAAGAGAATTTTCCTCAAAGGGAATTCGGCACCAAGCTTGTTTGGAAGCCGGATCTGGCAACCACGGACGGAGCCATAAAGCATGATGTGCTGAAACAGCCGCCAACATATCCCAGGACATCAGGCGAATAACATCAATAGAGGTCTCCCCAAGAAAGGCAGACACCAGCCTGATCTCCTGGATAGGTGAACTTTTCGCCACTTCACTGGAGATACCTCTTATGCCGCGTACACACGATTGGAATTTTGGTCGGAAAAAGCTATGATGGTTTTTCTGACGGAATTCCGCTCAAGCTGTCTTGAATACACACAGTCACATCAAATTCTTACCGTCAAGAACGCGGTGACGTACAACACGTATGACGGGACTAGAAAGTTCAGTAGCCAGTGCACCACCCTTTGGGCTCCTTCTAATAATCTCGTGTTTATCTCATGTTAGTATAAGTTTGGTGAGAGACGATTCGTGCTTTTAAGACTCGTGCTTATTCTGATCATTTCACTACTGTTCAGTTTGTGCTTGTGGGTTTGTATCTGTTTCTCAGTGCATGTAGTCAGTTCGTATCTGTTTTTCAGTGAGTTCTTGTTCGATCGTTACTGATTTTCAGCTCGCTCTTCACAGGCCTTGCTGTTCTTCAGTGCATTCGGTTAGTTTGTTCTGACCAGCTGACTGTTTTGAAGCCATGTTGCAGTTACGTATTCGTCGTAGAGTTCATGCTGTGAGGGGGCTTGGTGTAGGGGTTCTTACATTGACCCAAGCCCAGTCCATGAACAGGGTGGGGGGGAGTTCATGGACCAAGAATTGGTTACTCCAGCGTGACCAATTCTCTCATATGCCTTGGCTGCGGGAGATCCAGGGGAATAATTGATGATTTCAGGAATCTTCTCCAGATGACGGACCCTGTTTTTCACCATTTATTGGCTTTGCTCATCCCTTATATTAGCAGGCAAGACACCTGCATGCGGCAAGTCCACATTCCTGAGCAGAGGCTAGTCGCCACGTTGCGGTACTTGGCGATGGGGAGAAGTCTACAGGACCTCAAGTTCTCTACAGGCATCTCCCCCAGGCTCTGGGGATCATTAATCCAGAGACCTGTTCTGCTATTATTCAGGTCCCGCAGAAGGACTATATTAGGGTAAGTTTTCTCCTTTAACATCACATTCTATGTATTTAATGTTTGCTAATGTATTGTATTTCTTTCATCATTCCGTAATTACCATGATTGTAATATGCTGTGAATTTCCCCTTTGTCCTCATGCATGCTGTAATCTTTTAATGCTCCTTTTTTGGCCTACATGCATATTTGCCTTCACTAACCTCCGCAGCATGCTATCCTGGGCCTATACACACCTAGCCTAGTCACTTAACAATGTATTTTGTCAGTTCCATTGTAGTGCTTTACCCTAAACATCCCCTATAATGTGTACAAATGTTATTGTTGTCCTTAAATTCATGCAGAGTGCCAGAGGCTTTTTTTGGCTCCCAAACTCATTTAGAACCCCCCTAAAATTTTCACAATGGGCCATCAGAGGGGGTGAGGAATCTGATAAGTGGACCTTAGATTTTTGTCTTTAAATACTCCTTAAAATAAATGTTATACTTATGTTGGCCAAGAATGTTTGTGTCTAATCTGCTTGCAATCTTATGTGCAATAATACCATTTTTTTTACTGTTTTAACTCCACGGTTTTCTTCAATGCCACAGGAATGGCAGACTGTGGCATCCCACTTTGCCCTTTTGTTGGGACTTTCCCAACTGCGGAGGGGCAATAGATGGGAAGCACATCCACATCATCCCACCACTCCATTCGGGGTCATACTAGTTTAACTATAAGGGGTTTCATAGTATTGAGTTGATGGCGGTGGTGTCGGCGACATACAAGTTTCTCTATGTGGACGTGGGGAAGAATGGCCAGATGTCAGATGGTGGAGTCTTTGCCCAGACCGAGTTTTACGGACGTCTCCAGAGCGGTGGAAGGACTTCCGTTTGTTTTTATTGCTGATGAAGCATTTGTTCAATCACGTAATGAGGCCATTCCCCCAGAGGACCCTCACCCTGGAGAAGATGCACACAAATTGTGAGTCAAAATGGGGATTTCCTTTCTGATCCCATACCTAATGTCAACATGTGCTATCTCCCATCATGGGGGATCAATGGACATGTTTTGGGGGTACAACCACTTCCTCTCACCTACTGGAGTTGGGAGGAAGGGGTTGAACCCACAAAATGCGTACATTGAAATCCCCTGATGGCAGATAGCACATGTTGACACACTGTGTGCATCTCCCAAATTTGGCTTTTAAACTGTATTAAAACTTTAAAGATTTTTTTTTTAATAAAAAAGCTGGAATCTCTTTTGGATTTAGATTCTCCCTAGTACATCAATCATGTACTTCAGTCTTAGTTCATTCTCCTTGTTTTTTTCTTGGATAAGGTCTAAATCCCGACTGCACCACATTATGTCCTGAATAAGCCGTTGTGCACTGTCACTGGTGAAATGAATAGATTGTTCTTCAACAACCTGCACATCACCTAAAATAAAAATACACACCATTTATTATAAATATGCAGGCATACATCTATTACCTGAATCTGTGGTGTCAGATACTGACCTGTTGTGGTGACAATTTCAACCACATCTTCCACCTCTCCTTCCTCCACATCCTGAGGTTGTAGTGTCCTCTGCTCCCCTTCTTCCTGAGGTGTGGTGTTGCTGGTGTCCTCAGACGGACCAGGTCTTTTCTCCCCTATGAGAATGAAACAAAAGGTATACTTAGCACACAGATATTTGTGGCCATAAATATGAATGTGAAACATTGCTTGGAAGTGGGGTACAATTGTCTGTTTGGACAGAGTTCCAAGTTGAAGACATGATTAATTCCCTTAACCAAGCTTGAATATTTTCCTTTTTTGGACAAGTTTCACACATGTAGACACCCCAAGTATCCACTGGAGTACCTGTGTGGGACACCTTAAAAAGTTTGTTCTTGTGTCCCACACTAGTGCTCCTGAGTCCAGATGTGTAAACAGCTGCTGAGTGTCCTCTCCTTACATTAAACTGAATCAAGTTTCCAATTCCTTCTAGTTACAAACACATCTAGACAACAATGTCCTAAACTTCTTTTAATACAAATTAGCATGACCAAATGTAGTTAACCCTGTATCTGCCCAAAACATTGTATTTAGTTGGCAAATGAACAATGTTTCTTACGACTGATTACTGTGCCCATGAATGTGAAAGTAGCCATTTTAAATTTACAACAGTAAAGAAAAGCACATGGAGCAGCATGCAAGTAATAATAAGAAATAGGAACACGCGACAAATACTTACTTTTTATAAGCACTTTCTTGATCCTTCTGTACTGATCCTGCTCCCTCAATTTCAGGTCTGACCAGTGTTTCCTCAATTTCTCCTTGGATCGTCGTACCCCAAAATTCCGGCGCAGACTCTTCACAACTTTAGTCATGATCTTGGCCTTTTTCACATCTGGGTTTAGGTACAGCCAAATTATTCCCATCATAGTTGGCCCTCTTCAATATGTCCACCATCTCCACCATCTCACCAAAGGACATATTGGAGGCATTAAATCTTCTCTGGGATCGGGACGTTTCTTGCTCCGGGCTTTCCTCCTCCTTGTTACTGATATTATGCACCTGCTGTGTCTCCGCCATGTCGTCTCCCACTGCGCTGAAAGAGAAGGGGCGGGGAATACTGTAGAAATAATATCAGGGGTGGGCGACGCGGGCAGAGTTTCACTCATGCGCAGTGTATATAAAGCTAACACGTGTGTGTTATACATAAGATCTGTGAGTGGAGTAATCGCTGAATGTTATAACTAAGGTATCATTTTAACTTGAGACATCAGTGGCCTATACTCATTCTAGATTGAGGCCTATATTGGGATATGATTAGAAGAGTTTAGCCTGATATTAGTGTTTTGGTCTTGTGTTTTGTCTTTCAGCAAATATGAAACAATTAAAAAAACCTGAATTCATGGGCCAGTTTATAGACAGATACAAGGATATGAGAAATTTGTGGGAGGTTAAAAACCCCTTATATCGCAATAAACCAGCTAGGAAGGCATCACTGGAGAAACTGCTGCATTTTGTGAAGACGCAGGTCCCCGACGCAGACATCGAGTTTGTGGAGAAGAAAATTGCTAGCTTGAGAAGCACATATAGGAAGGAGCTTAATAAGGTCCAGGCTTCCATGAGATCAGGAGCTGCAGCAGAGTATGTGTATTTACCCAGTCTGTGGTACTACAACAAGATGCAGTTTCTGGAAGACCAGATGGAAGCCAGGAAATCACTTTCTACACTTCCATCCAGCCTTCCCTCAACCCTTCCCTCAACCCCAGTTGAGGCTTCCGAGGACCAACCTGGGCCTTCCATCCTGGAAGAAGTTGAGGAGCCCAGCTGGAGCCAGGTATAGTATTTTTTAAAATATTTATTGTCCAAAAATGATTGTTGTTAACTAGATGTTATTTTTGCTAACAAATTAATGATTTAACAAAAAGTGTTTGACATATCAATAGACAGTAGGGGCCAAAAATGAGTGTGACAAGAATGAAAAATGCTGGGGTCAGAATGAGAGTCTTTTCTATTTATTAACATTCAATTTGCAACAGTCATGAGCTGAAAATTGTGTGTGATTGATGAACCAAAACCTAAAACTATGTCCCTTTTTCATACACAGGAAGACCTCAGCCAGGACGAGGCTCTGGAATGTGGCAGCCAGAAGGAGGCGGGGGTAGGTGTCAGCCAGGAGCAGGGTCGGACTGTGAATGAAAACAAGCCCTGGAAATAATTTCATATCAGCCCCATAGCATTATTATACCAGCCCAACGTCACTATTTTCTTGTTCATAAAAGGGAAAAACCATACTTTTTAAAGCACATTTGAAGAGTGCATTATATATAGATAAGACGCATACTGTATGAAAGCACATAGGGCTTTATATATATATATATATATATATATATATACACACACAAACACACACACACACACACACACACACACACACACACACACATATATATATATATATATATAAAAGCAAATTATAGTTAAAAGTGGTAAAAGTGAAGCAATCATCAAGAACAGCCCAAGTATTGCTATGGTGATATATATTGCTAGAATAAAGAATAATCAAAGAACTTTACTTCAAAGTATGGAAGACTTCAAAACTTTATTAACGTAACATAAATAAATTACTCACAAAGACACAAAATATTAGTAGATAAATACTACACAGAAAAAAAAAGAGCAAAATGTTTTACTTAACAGTAATTAAATATTGTAACAGTTACAATAAAGAGATTGTTTGAGATAATAAAAAGTGTAAATATGTTGCTGTTAATTCTGTAACAGTACAAAATGTGCAAAAACTTTTAGAATTTCGACAAGTCAGAATACCTTGAAAACATACTGTTAACTTAAGCTTAAACTTTCCAGTCCAAGTTTAGAAATTAAAAAACGTTTTAGATGTACCAATATTATGGCAAGCAACTCAACAGTTTTCAAAAAGTAATGTTCAAACATTACTCAAAAAAAGTGCTTTAAAAACAAGTAAACGTCTTTAATAGTAGATAAACAAAAAGTGCCCATTAACTTTTAGGAGGTTGCAACTTTCAGTCGTTCTAATGCATTGTTGGGAAGGTGTAGCAAAATATCTTCAAAATGTCTGGGATCCAAACATGCCAAATCTGCAAATAGCTGACCATGTTTTGTAAATTGGCTCTGCAGACTATTAATAATCTTGTCTAAGGTCACATTGTATACCTTCACCCTGAACTGATCACTTGCCAACAAGATTGGTTCATCTACTGCAAGCTCACCAGCCATTCTTTTCTTTCGTTGTATTCTTTTAGTTGGTGGAAAGTCTACCCCAATCACAACTTTGCAGTCAGTTGTATCCAACTTGCCATTTGCCCAGACTGCAAACTTCTTTGCAGCATCTATGATCATTTGAGAATCATGATCATGTGCTTGTAAGTTGTCTACCATTTCTGACACCATTCGGTATGCCTGCAGTATATTCATACCCTGTGTTTGCAGGTACAAGGATAGTGGAGTGGTATTCTTGAAAATAAATAAGTACAGCTGTGCTGTTATACATGTTTTGAATTTCTTGAGGGAGTCTAAGAAAGTTCCAGCCTTGTATCTTATGTCAACATTAAAATGATCAGAACATGATATCGCTGTCATGGTCTGGATCAAATATACATACAAGGCTCGACTTGGATCATTAAATGAACAAAACACCTTTTTTAAGTGCTGCATCTGTGGACCACCATCTTGTTTCTCCAATCACAGAAAGTGATCAAAATCTTTCTTCCTGAGACTTATCCTGCCATACATTCATCGGGAGGTAAGATTCACAGATAAACACAGCACATATATTTAAAATTCCGAACAATGATAATGTTTGAACAGATATCTTTGTGACATCCATCATCACCAGATTTAGTACATATGCATAACACAAAACATGAATCTGGCCAGGCGCTTTTTTACTCAGCCATGTGCTGAATCCGTTGTACTGACCCTGCATATTAGAAGCTCCATCTGTTGAGTTCCCAACACAGTTTGTAACTTCAATTTCCATAGATTCCAATACATCGCAAACCAGTTCACACAAAGCCTTCCCTGTCGTGAATGTGCAATTTACCACAGCGACTAGATGTTCATGAACCACATCCGTACCATGTCGGATTATAATTGAACACTGGTCTGAGACATTTATATCCTGCGTTGTATCTAGCTGAATTGAGAACATGCCAGCATCTCTGATCTCTTGGGCAATACCTTTTTTTAAAAGTGTTGAAATTATACAGATGATATTGTTCACTGTCGTTTTAGAAATTAGTGTAACAAAGCTGCTACGTCCTTTGCCACTCGTTGCACCTTGATGCTTCTTTTTACTTTTTTTAATAAATGTATCAAGGTGATCGATCCCAAAGGAAGGCCGTGGAGTCATAGGAATGACAGAAAACAGCTGAGGAGTAAAACGACCACGCGACCAGTCTGATACCACGGCCTTCCTTTGGGATCGATCCATCTGTGGTGTAACATTACCTGCTGTTAACACAATATTTTTGAGGCGTCTTTTCATTGATATATGATATCCCTTTATGCATCAGTAAATGATCAAGGGGTAAGGGGCCTTTTGAATCCACGGTGACATTCCTCAGTGGTAGGACGCCCTTTGTGTTCAGTCCTGATGTTGGTCCTGTGCGTCCCCTGATGTGAAGCTCTGGCCCATGGATCAGATTCCTGGCGGCAAACTATTCATCCCCAATTTTTATTGAAGCTGGATGCTATCTTGATGTTGGCTCAAAAGTGATACGACAAATATACACTTCACCATCAGCCCCTGAAGAAGAGGTCTAACTACTTACAACCTTGAAACGCATCGGGCCTTCTGTCCCAGCTCATTGCTTGGACAGCTGTGTGTGGTGCTTTTTTAGTATTGTTGTATTAGATCTATATACACCTTGTTTGCTAACATCTGACCCCATTTGCATCCATCTCTTTTATCACTGTCATGTTTTAATTTTTTCTAATAAATGTATATTTTTGAATTAAATATTGTTTGAAGACTCCTGCCTTTTAAAGTCCCACAAGAGGAAAAAATCTTTGCTTTTCATTAAAGTGAATGGGACTGTCGGTGAGTCAACCGCGGGTCAGAGGAGGAGCAGCTGCAGGACAGAGATGACAGTTGCTCTTTAACCACATCCCACCCTGCCACTGCACATATACGGCTGGGTGGGCGCTTCCTCCTGAGTGGACGTGCAGCGGCACGATCCCAATGCGCTCATGTTACCTGGACACGGCGCATCTCCGATCGGTAGGAGGGCTCTGTGATTGGCCCTACTGATCACATGACGGCTGTGTCCAATCACAGCCATTATGTGATGTAAATAGACAGCCGTTTGCTAGGCAATCGGCTCTCCTCACATGGAAGTTGTCAGTGAGGAGAGGAGAGCGGATCTCTGCAGCTGGCCGGTGATCAGTGAGTATGAGCTGTTTTTTACAGCTTTTTACACACTGATCACCAGCCTAGTGTCCCCACACATGTCCCAACACAATGCAAACACATAAAGTCCCCAAAATAGTGTCCCCAAAACATTGTCCCCACACACATGTCCCCACACAGTAAAAACACCTGTCCCTCACATATGTAAAAGCAAAATCACATGTCCCAATGATCATCTGCACATATGTCCGTGATCATCTGCGCACATCTGTACTGTACATGATCATCTGCGTACATCTGTACATGATCATCTGCGTACATGTGTCCGTGGTCACACAAACCAACTATTATACACTTAACAGGATTTTTTTTTACCAAAGACATGTAGCAGAATACATTTTGGCTTAAATTAATGACAAAATTGGAGTCGTGAATAAACACCACCAAAAGTAAGCTCTATTTGCGTGAACAGCGTTGCATGATCTTGCAATTGTCATTGAAAGTGCGAGAGCGTTGAAAGCTGAAAATTGGCCTGGGAAGGAAGGGGGTGAAAGTGCCCAGTAATGCACACAAAAAATAAATAAAATTGCCTGTACACCATTGCCCTTTACACATGTATTGTGTATCAAAATTTAGGAGGTATTTACTCTGTCCCTTAATGCCCACCTCCTTTTTATAGGGCACACAGTGTATAGGGACGTATAATGCAAAACATGGTGGTATTTCCCCACCCAGGGGAAATACAACCGGGCAGTGGCGGTGCATCCATAGAGGGCGCAGGAGCGCTGCCCCCTCTCTCCTGCACCCGTCAATCTTCAATAGATAGTTACATAGTTACATAGTTAGTCAAAAGACACAAGTCCATCCAGTTCAACCTTAAAAACAATAAATAAATAAAATAAAAAATATTGTACAATCCAATACACCCGTTTTTATACCCTCAGTTGATCCAGAGGAAGGCAAAAAACCCCAGCAGAGCATGCTCCAATTTGCTACAGCAGGGGAAAAAATTACTTCCTGATTCCTCAAGAGGCAATTGGATTTTCCCTGAATCAGCTTTACCTATAAATGTTAGTACCCAGTTATATTATGTACATTTAGGAAAGTATCCAGGCCTTTCTTAAAGCAATCTACTGAGCCGGCCAGAACCACCTCTGGTGGGAGTCTATTCCACATTTTCACAGCTCTTATGCCCCGTACACACGGTCGGACATTGTTCGGACATTGCAACAACAAAATCCTAGGATTTTTTCCGACGGATGTTGGCTCAAACTTGTCTTGCATACACATGGTCACACAAAGTTGTCGGAAAATCCGATCGTTCTGAACAAGGTGACGTAAAACACGTATGTTGGGACTATAAACGGGGCAGTGGCCAATACCTTTCATCTCTTTATTTATTCTGAGCATGCATGGCACTTTGTCCGTCGGATTTGTGTACACACGATCGGAATTTCCGACAACGGATTTTGTTGTTGGAAAATTTTATATCCTGCTCTCAAACTTTGTGTGTTGGAAAATCCAATGGAAAATGTGTAATGGAGCCTACACACGGTCGGAATTTCTGACAACAAGGTCCTATCACACATTTGCCATCGGAAAATCCGACCGTGTGTACGGGGCATTACTGTGAATAAACCTTTGCATATTTGGAGATGAAATCTCTTTTCCTCTGGGTTGACCGTAAAGAGAATAACTCAACACCAAGTTCACTATATGGACCCTTTATATATTTGAACATGTTGATAATATCCCACCTTCATGGGCGTCCGCAGAACTTTTTTCAAGGGGGGGGCATAATTTTATGGACACCCATGCTCGGCCCCTTTTTGACAATGTCATGAAGGGAGGGGCTTAGTCACTGCCACTGTGCCAAACGCTGCCACTGTGCCATCAAACACTGCCACTGTGCCATCAAACGCTGCCACTGTGCCATCAAACGCAGCCACTGTGCCATCAAACGCAGCCACTGCGCCATCAAACGCAGCCACTGTGCCATCAAACTCTGCCAGTGTGCCATCAAATGCTGCCAGTGTGCCATCAAACGCTGCCAGTGTGCCATCAAATGCTGCCAGTGTGCCATGAAATGCTGCCAGTGTGCCATCAAACGCTGCCAGTGTGCCATCAAATGCAGCCACTGTGCCATCAAACGCTGCCAGTGTGCCATCAAACGCTACCAGTGTGCCCATCATATGTTGCCAGTGTGCCCATCATATGCTGCCAGTGTGCCCATCATGATTGGCGGAGAGGCGTTTTAGTGTTAGGAAAGTGAATAGTCATTCGCTTTTCTAACACAGCTGAGTGACCTGCGAGCGCCAAGCATGGCGCTTGTAGGTCACCATTTTTGACGCCTATTAGAGCCTATGGCTCTAATCAGGTGCTTAAAAAACACCCCCCGCCGATGTAATTCAGGTGTCCTGCCCCCGAAAAGGGGCAGGGCGCCTGAGTAGGGGGTAGCAGCGGCGGCCATAGATAGATTCATGCAATGCATGAATCTATCTATAGGTGATAGAGGGGTGGCGGGAGAGAGGGGGCGGCGCTCCCATGCGCCCTTAATGCACGGGCCGCCATTGTGTTGTGGCCATATTTTGATCTTGATGAAAACAGCTATACAGACTGTATAATACAGTCTGTATAGCTGTTTCCATCAAGATCAAAATATGGCCACAACAGTTCCAGTTGTATTGAAATACAAAAAAAATGTACATAGTGGTATACAGGCACTGCTGTTACCTGTGGTTCTTCAGGGTCGGGATAGTCCAGGCACTGGCAGTCACTCAGGCAGTGTATTCCCTGTCGTCCCCGCCACTGCAGGCCACGCAGATGTGACCTGTGGGAGGAGTCGGCGCCGCGCCGGCCGGATCGGCATAGCAGTAACAACATATTTTACACAGGCAGAGGCAGCAGCCAATCGAGGCGGGTCAGTGTCACATTAAGCAGAGCGGCGAGCGCAGAGGCTCAAGCAGCAGAGCCAATCTGATGTTCGGCCAGGGGTGAGGAGGGAGGGACGGTCACGCCCGTTGCATGTAGTCGGAAAAGACAGCCCCAGCAGCAGCCAGGCTTTGAAAAAAAACACCACGGCTGCCGCAGAGGCGGCCGCGGCGGCCGTTGCAACACAAGGAGGATTTCAACACACAGATTCAAGGGGGGGTAAATGACCCCCCTTGCCCTATGGTGTGGATGCCCATGCCCCCCTTATTCTCCTCTTCTCAAGAGTGAATAAATTCAGTTCCTCTAATCTTTCCTCATAGCTGATCTCCTCCATGCCTCTTATCAGTTTGGTTGCCCTTCTCTGTACTTTCTCCAGTTCCCCGGTATCCTTTTTGAGAACTGGTGCCCAAAACTGAACTGCATATTCCAGATGAGGTTTTACTAATGATTTGAACAGGGGCAAAATTATATCTCTCTCTCTAGAGTCCATACCTCTCTTAATACAAGAAAGGACTTTGCTCACTTTGAAAACCACAGCTTGGCATTGCATGCTATTATTGAGCTTATGATCTACCAAAACCCCCAGATCCCTCTCCACCACGGATTCCCCCTGTTGTACCCCCCCTAGTATGTATGATGCATGCATATTCTTAGCCCCCAAGTGCATAACTTTACATTTATCAACATTAAACCTCATCTGCCACTTAGTAGCCCAGTGCATTGAGGTCGGCTTGTAAATTGGAGACATCCTGTAAGGACGTTATTCCACTGCATAGCTTGGTGTCATCTGCAAAGACAGAAATGTTACTTTCGATCCCAGACACAATATCATTTATAAAGATATTAAAAAGTAAGGGTCCAAGCATTGAACCTCAGGGTACACCACTGATAACCTTAGACCATTCAGAGTAAGAATCATTAACCACTACTCTCTGAATTCTGTCTTTTAGCCAGTTTTCTATCCATTTACAAACTGATATTTCCAAGCCTGTAAACTTTACCTTACACATGAGCCGCGTGTGGGGAACTGTGTTGAATGCTTTTGCAAAATCCAAGTATACCACGTCCACAGCCACCCCTCTGTCCAAGGTTTTACTTACCTCTTCATAAAAAGAAATCAGGTTTGTCTGACAACTTCTGTCTTTCATGAATCCATGCTGTCTGTTGCTTAAAATGTTTTTTTTTCCCAGCAAGAACTTGTCTATGTGGTCTTTTATTAAATGCTCCAGTATCTTCCCGACTATAGAAGTTAAACTAACAGGTCTATAGTTACTTGGTAAAGACTTTGATCCCTTTTTAAATATAGGCACCACATTCGCCCTGCACCAATCCAATGGTACTATTCCCGTCATTAATGAGTCCCTAAAAATTAGATACAATGGCTTTGATATTACAGAGCTCAATTCTTTCAGGATCCGTGGATGGATGCCATCAGGTCCAGGTGCTTTATCCACCTTTATTCTGTCTAAATAATTCTGGACCATATCACTTTTGAGCCATTGTGGATCATTCGGGGCTGTGTCACTACCACCCCCATTATGGACATGAGCTCCCCCATGGTCTTTTGTATACACAGAGCTGAAGAAAGTATGAAGAATTGCAAGAATCTATCTATTGACGCCGCCCCTATTTAGGTGTCCGTACCCTTGTCGGGTGCCGGGCATCTGAATTACAGCAGCGGGGGTGTTTTTGGAAGTGCCTGATTAGAGCTGTTGGCTGTAATAGGCATCCTGATTAGAGCAGTGGGCTCTAATAGGCTTCCAAATTGGTAAACAGCGGGCGCACTGCTGTGCATTCACTGCTTACACAGTGCTGTGTTAGGGAAGCAAATAAATTGCTTCCCTAACACTGACCCGCCTCTCAGCCAATCAGGTGCACCGGGTCTGGTTACCTGTCACCTGACTGGGTGAAGCAACAGGCACTGTGATTGGATGCTTATCGGCCATCCAATCATAGCACAAGAAGAGGACGGGAGAAGACATCGAGGACTCGGAGGGAGTGTGGAGGAATGCGCTGACTCAAGACAGGTAAGTGCCGGGTGGGGGGGGACACTGGCAGCATTTGATGGGGCAAACTGGCAGCAATTGATGCGGCCAACTGCTGGCAATTGATGAGGCAAACTGGAGGCAATTGATGGTTGCAGTGGCTGCGTTTGATGGCAGTGGCACAGTGTCTGTGCTTGATGGCACAGTGGCTGCGTTTGATGGCAGTGGCACAGTGGCTGCGCTTGATGGCACAGTGGTGGCAATTTATGGGTACAGTGGCTGCGTTTGATGGCACAGTGGCTGCGTTTGATGTCACAGTAGCTTTGTTTGATAAGCACATTTATGGGCTGCGTTTGATGGGCACAGTGGCTGCGTTTGATGGGCACAGTGGCTGCGTTTGATGGGCACAGTGGCTGCGTTTGATGGGCACAGTGGCTGCATTTGATGGACACAGTGGCTGGGTTTGATGGGCACAGTGGCTGGGTTTGATGGGTACAGTGGCTGCGTTTGATGGGCACAGTGAGGCTGCTGACACTGACCCGCCTCTCTGGTTACCTGTCACCTGATTGGCTGAAGTGACAGGCACTGCGATTGGATGCCTATCGAGTAGCCTAAGGGGCTGCGCTTGATGGCACAGTGGCTGCATTTAATGGGCACAGTAGTGGCAATTTATGGGTACAGGGGCTGTGTTTGATGTCACAGTGGCTGCGTTTTATGACACAGTGGCTGCGTTTGATGGGTACAGTGGCTACGTTTAACGGGCACAGTGGTGGCAATTTATGGGTACAGGGGCTGCGTTTGATGGCACAGTGGCTGCGTTTGATAGCACAGTGGCTTCATTTGATGGGCAGAGTGGCTACGTTTAATGGGCAAAGTGGTGGCAATTTATGGGTACAGTGGCTGCGTTTGATAGCACAGTGGCTGCATTTAATAGGCACAGTGGTGGCAATTTATGGGCACAGTGGCTGCATTTGATGGCAAAATGGCTGCATTTTATGGCACAGTGGCTGCGTTTGATGGGCACAGTGGCTGCGTTTAATGGGCACAGTGGTGGCAATTTATGGGTACAGTGGCTGCGTTTGATGGCACAGTGGCTGCATTTGATGGCACAGTGGTGGCAATTTATGGGTACAGCGGCTGTGTTTGATAGCACAGTGGCTGCATTTGATGGCACAGTAGCTACATCTGATGGGCACAGAGGCTGCATTCAATGGGCACAATGGTGGCAATTTATGGGTACAATGGCTGGCTGTGTTTGATGGCAAAGTGGCTACATTTGATGGGCACAGTGACTGCGTTCAATGGGCACAGTGGTGGCAATTTATAGGTACAGTGGCTGCGTTTGATGGCACAGTGGCTGCATTTTATGGGCACTGTGGCTGCGTTTAATGGGCACAGTGGTGGAAATTTATGGGTACAGTGGCTGCATTTGATGGCACAGTGGCTGCGTTTTATGGCACAGTGGCTGCGTTTGATGGACACAGTGGCTGCGTTTGATGGGCACAGTGGTGGCAATTTATGGGTAAAGTGGCTGCATTTGATGGCACAGTGGCTGCGTTTGATAAGCACAGTGGCTGCGTTTAATGGGCACAGTGGTGGCAATTTATGGGTACAGTGGCTGCGTTTGATGGCACAGTGGCTGCGTTAGATGTCACAGTGGCTGCATTTGATGGGCACAGTGGCTGCGTTTAATGGGCACAGTGGTGGCAATTTATGGGTACAGTGGCTGCGTTTGATGGCACAGTGGCTGCATTTAATGGTCACAGTGGTGGCAATTTATGGGTACAGTGGCTGCATTTGGCACAGTGGCTGCGTTTAATGGGCACAGTGGTGGCAATTTATGGGTACAGTGGCTGTGTTTGATGGCACAGTGGCTGCGTTTGATAAGCACAATGGCTGCGTTTAATGGGCACAGTGGTGGCAATTTATGGATACAGTGGCTGCATTTGATGGCACAGTGGCTGTGTTTGATGTCACAGTGGCTGCATTTGATGGGCACAGTGGCTGCGTTTAATGGGCACAGTGGTGGCAATTTATGGGTACAGTGGCTGTGTTTGATGGCACAGTGGCTGCATTTGATGGGCACAGTGGCTGCATTTAATGGGCACAGTGGTGGCAATTTATGGGTACAGTGGCTGCATTTGATGGTACAGTGGCTGCATTTGATGGGCACAGTGGCTGCGTTTAATGGACACAGTGGTGGCAATTTATGGGTACAGTGGCTGCATTTGGCACAGTGGCTGCGTTTCATGGGCACAGTGGTGGCAATTTATGGGTACAGTGGCTGTGTTTGATGGGCACAGTGGCAGTAATTTATGGGCACCAGCCTCCACTGCAACCGGGTGCGATGCTCTGCAGGCAAAAAATACAATTAAAAAATGGAGAGAGAGGGAGAAAGAGAGAGGGGGAGGGGGAGGGGGAGAGAGACAGAGAGAGAGAGATTTTAGTACCTTAATTCTTCTGCTCCACGGGTGGCCGACCATTCACTTCTCCTGCTGACCTCACTCGTGCAGACTAGTGGGCGGTGCTGGTGCCCCACAGGCCGAATGGAAGGAGATATCAAGCACCAGCACACAGCGTTCTCCTGCTCCTCCCCTCTGGCATATGTATCACTCTGCAGATCAGTGACAGTGGGCGGCGCCGGATCAGAAGAGGAGGCAAAGGCATTGTATGGGAAAGTGCGGCGGCTGCCGCTGCTCTTTATTTTGCTGCCAGCCAAGCTCCAAGCCAAAAGTGGCCCCAGGGCACAGAGTGCAGATGACCTACCCAGAAATTTCCCAGTATCCCGGGAGGCCAGTCCGGCCCCAGCCAGGAGGAGGCAGGGGTAAGTGTCTGCCAGGAGGTGGCCAAGCCCTGTAGCCTCACCCAATCCCAGATGCCTCCCCTCCGCCTTACAACAAAAAGGGCCAGGAAGAGGCGTAACATGGAGGAGGCAGCACTGGGCCTCATTAAGGAGGCCAATGTGGCCCTGAAAAGCCCCCCGATGCTGAAGGGGCCTATGGCTGCTATGTAACTGCTAAATTGCAGCAAATGGAGGAGGGCCAAAGCTTCAGGTATGAGAAATTTATTTTTGAGGCCATTCAGAAGGAGTCGAGTGGCCAAATAAGTGATAACATGCCCTTATGTGTGCTCGCCCATCCTCCTCCTCCACCTCCTGCCACAAGTCCACCTCCAGAGCCACAGCCTCCAGAGAAGGCTGCAGGGAAGGCTGCAGGGAGGCGTAGAGGGAAGGCTGCAGGCAAGACAAAAAAGTGATGGCCTGGGTTCAGTCTGGTCTGACAGAAGACGCAGGCTGTTGTAGTACCACAGCCTGGGGACATATATGTCATCTGCTGCTGTTCATGATCTCGGGGAGTCCAGGACCAGATTGTGCTCCCCATTATATGGACTTCTCAAGCTACCAATTTTAATTTAAAAATTTTTGATGTGTGCCCTGGGGTAGAAAGGCTTCACAAATCCCAGCAGTTTCTCCAGCGTTGCCTTCCTCTTTATTTTGTTATCAGCCAGAATAAATGGAGATTTTTTTTTCAGAAAATACTTGCCTATGTGTTTTTCTTCAAATAGGACAGTTTGTGAGTAGGCAGGTACATTTCAAAAATATAACGTCAAATTAACAAGGGACACCAACCTACTTGAGCTTTAAAAATACAAGATAATAATATTGCTGTGTACACTTGCTACACACAAAAAAAATATTATGGAGATGACTACAAAATAATTTCAAAATATTTGAAAAAAAAGGAGTTCTTGATTAAAAAAAAATAAAATGACAATAAAAAATAATTCCAAACATTATTATGGAGATCTGGCTTTAAAAACAAAAAAGATTATTCATGAGATCGTGAGAAATAATAAAGAAAGAAGTTTGTGAGAACTCTGTTTGAATATAAATTATAAAGAAGAAGAGAATGCGCTGCATTAAACTATTGAAAAAATTTCAGCATGACGAATGTGCCATCTCCATTAGTAGTTTTACCAGACCAAGCGCTTCCATCTCGTGCTTGAATCTGAGCATGCGTGGGTTTTTGCACGTCGGAATTGCATACACACGAACGCATTTTCAGATAGAAACTTTTTCTGACTGAAAAATTGAGAACCTGCTCTCAATCTTTTGCTGGCAGGAATTCCACCAGCAAAAGTCCGATGGAGCATACACATGGTCGCATTTTCCAACCAAAATCTCTCATTGGTCTTTTGCTGGCCGAATTTCCATTCGTGTGTGCGGCATTAGGGTCTCATCAATGTTGTCAGTAGGGATGAGCTTCGAGTTTGAGTCGAACTCATGTTCGACTCGAACATTGGCTGTTCGCAAGTTCGCCGAACAGCGAACAATTTGGGGTGTTCGCGGCAAATTCGAATGCCACGGAACACCCTTTAAAAGTCCATGGGAGAAATCAAAAGTGCTATTTTAAAGGCTTATATGCAAGTTATTGTCATAAAAAGTGTTTGGGGACCTGGGTCCTGCCCCAGGGGACATGGATCAATGCAAAAAAAAGTTTTAAAAACGGCCATTTTTTCAGGAGCAGTGATTTTAATAATGCTTAAAGTCAAACAATAAAAGTGTAATATCCCTTTAAATTTTGTAGCTGGGGGGTGTCTATAGCATGCCTGTAAAGGGGCGCATGTTTCCCGTGTTTAGAACAGTCTGACAGCAAAATGACATTTCGAAGGAAAAAACCCATTTAAAACTACCTGCGGCTATTGCATTGCAGACAATACACATAGAAGTTCATTGATAAAAACGGCATGGGAATTCCCCACAGGGCAACCCCGAACCAAAATTAAAAAAAAAAATGACATGGGAGTCCCCCTAAATTCCATACAAGGCCCTTCAGTTCTGGTATGGATATTAAGGGGAACCCCTGCCAAAATTAACAAAAAAAAAACGGCGTGGGGTCCCCCCAAAGATCCATACCAGACCCTTATCCGAGCACGCAACCTGGCAGGCCGCAGGAAAAGAGGGGGGACGAGAGTGTGCCCCCCCTCCTGAACCATACCAGGCCACATGCCCTCAACATTGGGAGGGTGCTTTGGGGTAGCCCCCCAAAACACCTTGTCCCCATGTTGATGAGGACAAGGGCCTCATCCCCACAACCCTGGCCGGTGGTTGTGGGGGTCTGCGGGCGGGGGGCTTATCAGAATCTGGAAGCCCCCTTTAACAAGGGGACCCCCAGATCCTGGCCCCCCCCTGTGTGAAATGGTAAGGGGGTACTTACCCCTACCATTTCACTAAAAAACTGTCAAAAATGTTAAAAATGACAAGAGACAGTTTTTGACAATTCCTTTATTTAAATGCTTCTTCTATCTTCCTTCATCTTCTTCTGGTTCTTCCTCCGGCGTTCTTGTCCAGCATCTCCTCCGCGGCGTCTTCTATCTTCTTCTACTCGGGCCGCTCCGCACCCATGGCATGGGGGGAAGCTCTTCTCTTCATCTTCTTCTTCTTCTCTTCTTCCTTCTTCTCTTCTTCATTTTCTTCTCCGGGCCGCTCCGCACCCATGCTGGCATGGAGGGAGTCTCCTGCTGTGTGACGGCATCTCCTTGTCTGACGGTTCTTAAATAACAGGGGGCGGGGCCACCCGGTGACCCCGCCCCCTCTGATGCATGGAACATGATGGGACTTCCCTGTGGCATTCCCCGTGACATCACAGGGGAAGTCCCGTCAAGTCACCGTGCGTCAGAGGGGGCGGGGTCACCGGGTGGCCCCGCCCCCGTTATTTAAGAACCATCAGACGAAGAGACGCCGTCACACAGCGGGAGCCTCCCTCCATGCCAGCATGGGTGCGGAGTGGCCCGGAGAAGAAAATGAAGAAGAGAAGAAGGAAGAAGAGAAGAAGATGAAGAAGAAGATGAAGAGAAGAGCGGGAGCCTCCCCCCATGCCATGGGTGTGGAGCGGCCTGAGGAGAAGAAGACAGAAGACGCCGCGGAGGAGATGCTGGACAAGAACGCCGGAGGAAGAACCAGAAGAGCCAGAAGAACCAGAAGAAGAAGATGAAGGAAGATAGAAGAAAGAAGAAGCATTTAAATAAAGGAATTGTCAAAAACTGTCTCTTGTCACTTTTAACATTTTTGACAGTTTTTTAGTGAAATGGTAGGGGTAAGTACCCCCTTACCATTTCACACAGGGGGGGGCGGAATCTGGGGGTCCCCTTGTTAAAGGGGGCTTCCAGATTCCGATAAGCCCCTCGCCCGCAAACCCCCACAACCACCGGCCAGGGTTGTGGGGATGAGGCCCTTGTCCTCATCAACATGGGGACAAGGTGTTTTGGGGGGCTACCCCAAAGCACCCTCCCAATGTTGAGGGAATGTGGCCTGGTACGGTTCAGGAGGGGGGGCGCACTCTTGTCCCCCCCTCTTTTCCTGCGGCCTGCCAGGTTGCGTGCTCGGATAAGGGTCTGGTATGGAATTTAGGGGGAACCCCACGTCATTTTTTTTTAAATTTTGGCCGGGGTTCCCCTTAATATCCATACCAGACCTAAAAAGCCTGGTATGGAATTTAGGGGGACTCCCACGTCATTTTTTTTTTACATTTTGGTTCGGGGTTTCCCTGTGGGGAATTCCCATGCCGTTTTTATCAATGAACTTCTATGTGTATTGTCGGCAATGCAATAGCCGTGAGTAGTTTTAAATGTGTTTTTTCCTTCGAAATGTCATTTTGCTATCAGACTGTTCTAAACACGGGAAACATGCGCCCCTTTACAGGCATACTATAGACACCCCCCAGCTACGAAATTTAAAGGGATATTACACTTTTATTGTTTGACTTTAAGCATTATTAAAATCACTGCTCCTGAAAAAACAACCGTTTTTAAAACTTTTTTTTGCATTGATCCATGTCCCCTGGGGCAGGACCCAGGTCCCCAAACACTTTTCATGACAATAACTTGCATATAAGCCTTTAAAATTAGCACTTTTGATTATTCATGTTCGTGTCCTATAGACTTTAATGGTGTTCACGTGTTCGAACAAACTTTTTTCCTGTTCGCATGTTCTGGTGCAAACCGAACAGGGGGGTGTTCGGCTCATCCCTAGTTGTCAGACCAGGTTTCCATGGCTTTGGATACTGCGGCTACAGCGAGTACTGGTTTGCCAGCCATTACTATTGTCAGGTAAATCCGTTTCAGAACAGAGTCGATCCGTCTTTCCAAGGGATCTTTCAAAGAAACCATATCTTCCAAAGGAAGAGTTACATATCTCACTAATCTCTGCATCCACCAATGGAGCTGATTCAAGGTGTTTAACATCCTTTTCCTTAAAAGGATACAACTTCATAACTTTTGATTGCATGGAACTCTTTTTATCCATCTTGCTCCATTCATCAGACATTATCAGACATAATGGCTCTGGTGGGGAAACGTGAGGCTGAGCCTCCCTCTCCTGTAGAGATTCTTTCACAACCTGCCTTACCATAGATTCAAGAAGCTGGTCTGTGCCATCCATCTCATCTGTAGCTTTAGAGAAGCAGTGATCACAGAGAGATTTGTCTACTGAAACAGGAGCTCTACACCCCCAACATGATTTTTCTGGCCTCTTGCTAGAGCGAGATGAGGGGGGGTGCGGAAGATCTCTACTATGCTGTTTGGATCTGGAAGGAGATCTATGATGGCTGGACCTGGAGGAAGATTGCTGGTGGTGTGACTCTGAAGACCCACTCCCTTTATGGGAACTACGTTGTGGATCAGACAGATAAGGGCTGTGAGAAAAGAAAGCAGAAAAAGAGAAGACAGGAATCAGCTGGTGCCCTAATACCCTACTCTCTCCCCCCTTTGAACAGGCAGAAAGGTATAAACTACAAACATACCTGTTACAAGAGGGCTGGCCACCAGGAGGCAGTGAGGGACCCATAGTATCAGCAGAGGAAACTGCAGAGATAAATAGGAGTCAGCTGCCAGGCAGGGAACCTACCCTCACCCAATAGAGCCAGTGCTTACCTGGAATGCCACACCAGAAGCCCAGGGAAGTCACCGCAGAGCCCACGATCATGTCTCTGTAGACTCTCTCCAGGATTTAAAGGTGCCACAGAGTAAGGTCACCATCACATCAGACACGAGATGCTCATGCACATGCACGAACCAAGCCTTGGCTTAGTTTCGGGTCTGCGCATGCGCAGAGCACACGCCGATACCCGGAAGAGAGAGGGCGGCAGCTGGAACACAGGAAGAGCCAGCGCCATGCACAGGACCACCAATAGAGGAAAAAGATACAATACAACATACAAACACTGCTGCCATGCATATGGATAAAATCTTACTACTCCACCTACGATCACCTGGGCCGAGGGAACAGATACATGCACCGGACTTTATAGCAGATAATGGCTGCCTGATACTGATAGGCAAACAGGTTGTGCATGCTCTGATGATCAGGTTTTTAAATCTTCAGTGCTACTCTGCATATCCACTCCATACCCTGCTTAACAGTCAGGGCCTATCGGAGGAACATAACCTGGTGCTCGGCCTATCCTAATCGCAGGGGAGTCACCTTTAGGTAAAGAACCAACAACATGGTCCTACGGAGGAGGACAAAAAAGGAACATGGATAGCAGCGTAGAGCAAAGATTTATGGGAGAGGTGTCCTATAGGGTAGTTATGGAGGCGGGGCTAACCCACACGTTGCTGCCATGGAGTCTGTCAGGAATTTTTTTTTTTCAAAATTGTTGGTCTTTTTTGTTTATAGCGCAAAAAATAAAAACTGCAGAGGTTATCAAATGCCACCAAATGAAAGCGCAATTGTCATTTAAAATAATGCAGTGCCGTATCACATAAAAAGGCTTTGTCATTAATGGGGGTAAATCCTTCCAGGGCTGAAGTGGTTAAATAAAAAAGGTGTTTGGCCCCCTTGTGATATCATCGGCCAGGGTCATGCTAGGTCGATGATGTCACATGGGGACAGGGTCACCGGGTGGCGCTGCCCCTCAGTTATTTAAGAACTGTCAGGCGGTGAAGCTGGCTGACTAAGGGAGCCTTCGGGGGGAGCCTTTGGCTCGAGCGGACCTTTTTGTTTTCTTTTTAAGGTTGTAAGGACTCTGGCTGCCGCTGGCGGTAAATTACCACAGGCTTTCACTACTAAAATACAACATGACTTCATAAAATGCGATATTTTACTAACTTTTTTAGTGCATGTTAAAAAAAGTTTTAGAAAACGCTATGTGGTATCTTACCACAAAACTGGATGTGGTAACATACCAGTTTGTAAATGGAGCCCAGTGTGTGTTTTTTTTTTTTAACTAAAGACCATTTGCAGCAGATTTTTAGCCTTTTTATAGTCTGTTATTTCTGAAGGAAAGAGTAGGTGAATTTAATTCCCCCCCTCCAAAAAAATGGTTGTCTATTATCTAGGTTTAAAGACTGAAACATTGTGCAAATTTGCAGAACACCATTTAAACCTTTTTAAACTTTTTTGAAAAGAGAGCAAGCACATTGCATCTGGAAAATAAAAAATAAGTATTTTTAGGACTGTTAGCGTTAGCAGGGATCAGGCGTGACTCTGCTAACGCTGCAGTTTTGTGTGTTGTGTTTTGTTATAGTGATCTATTGATATTGCACTTGGTTGGGCTGGGCCGGGCGGAGGGGATAAACGCAGGTGCTGGCAGGTATCTGGGCTGCTCCTGCTAACGCCGCGTTTTTGGGAACACTAGACTAATGGGGACGCTAACATAATTCTGATCAGATCAAAGATATTGATCCTTTCAGACACTATACTAGTATGGGAGCTATATAGTGTGTGTGTGCGCATGTTAGTGTACCTGGCACTAATCTGACACTGCCTGGGATTTACGCTGACACTAACTGATGCTAAAACCTAACTGATGTGACCCATGACACTAATACAGTGATCAGAAAATAGATCTGTACACTATACTAATGACACAGTGACAGGGAGTGAAAGAGTTAACTGGGGGACAATAAGGGGGTTAAACCTTTATTAGGTAATATACAGCGGGTACCCTGATGCTATAAATGCTGATGATAACTCTAACTAGCTTCACCCGTGACACTAAATACAGTTATAAGAAAAAAATATCTTTACACTATACTAGTGACACTGGTGACAGGGGGTGAAAGATTTAACTGGGGGGCTATCAGAGTGTTAAACCTTTATCAGAGGGTTAATGGGGGGGTACCCTAAACCTATCTGGGCCTACCACTAACTACCCTAATGCTGTTTAGTGTCACAAGTGACACCAGTACAGCAGGGCTGGACTGGGATAAAAATTTGGCCCTGGACTTCATCCAGACCGGTCCACTTTATTTGTGCAAACAAGCACAAAAACAGTATATAAACTATACCCAATTGTGCAAAAAAACATAAGTAGCATAACATAAGGAGTCCTCACTAACCTCTTTTACTATTTCACTTATTTTCCTCTGTATTTTTCTCATCTTTCTCACATCACTGTGTGAAGTTGAGGGCGAACCAAGAAAGCCATTACTTTGACAGGCTGTCACTGAAACCAGCCCGCTGAGCCATCGGCCCACCGGGAAACTCCCTGTAGTCCCGATGGCCAGTACAGGCCTGCAGTACAGTAATCAGTGAAAAATCTGAAAACTGTGCTTAGTGACACAGTGACAAGGAGTAAAAGGGTTAACTGGGGGGACGATCAGGGGGTGATCAAGGGGTCAAAAGTGTGCTTACGTGTACTGGTGTTAGTGTAGTGTTGGTCTCCTCACAGCAGATGTCTTCTCCTCTCACACTGGAACCGAAAAGGGCTCACCGAGGAGAGATGACATAATTTCCTCTGCCTGTGTTTACATTACACAGGCAGAGGACAGTCTGTCATTCTCCAGAACTGATCACCAGGTCTGGAACAAATCTGATTGTCATGGGGACAATGGCCCCCCATCCCCGACGTACAACGATGACAATTCACGCAGGGGAGCGAACCTGCTGCAGTACAACTGTGGTGGCTGGTCGGGAACTAGTTAAAGTATGTTATGCAGCACAGTGCTTGTGCTGTGTAATGTGGCCCCTGTATCAACTGAAATACCTGGCTGATCCTGCCTGGTTCTGCCCCCCCTTTAAACTGACCATAGTTTATCATGCTGCTGTGCCTTGACACCGTGGTCAGTTTACATGCCATCATCATCTGCAGATCTCCTCTGTACTTCTCTGTCCTCTTCTCCCCCACTCCTTGCCCACCCTCCTTCTGCTGAAATTACTGTGGTAAGTATATGCATTTTGTACAGGGTACAAGTACAGGGATTTTGACAGAAATCATAAATTAAAAATGCTTCTCTATTCTTCCCTTGAAAAAAGGAGGAAAAACAGATAAAAGTGAAAAAATATCCCAATTAAATTATTTTTTTTTTCAAATAAAATAATCTGACAGGTGGAAGAGAAATTCTAGATCATGGCTATCCAGTGACACCATGACTATAGCACACACCATAGGTGAACAGTTGAAGGCACTCCATTCCTTCCTGCACAAAAGAAAATGTGTCTGATGTACTATGCCCTGGTTCACACTAGAATGCGGTGTGGGAAACCGATGATCTGTGTGTGTTTCCCGCACCATGTTCATATCACACTGCCCTTGCAATCTGCAGTGGGTGTCAGTGCAATGTTAATGGCACTCCAAACGCAGGTCACAAAACAACACATGTGCCTGCATCAGATTACATTGTACAAAATGACCATGCAATCTGGTTATAGTACGCTTTATTGGTGCATGCACTACTTTAGTGTAATGTACGATTTGAGCCCATTCAAAATAAATGGGCTCAAATCGCACCAAACTGAATTGCATGTGAATTGCACAGGAATACAGTGCGATTCCTGTGTGATTCATAAGGGATTCATAGTGTGAACCAGGACAAAATGAGTATATCCTGTCCATTTTGCAAAGAAAACAATCATTTACCTTTACAAACTGAAAAAAATGTTTTACTTTATTATGCAGCTGGAAAAATGCATATGTTCATAAGGACAAACATATAATTTATCCTTTTAGCCTAAAGTTTTTGAACAATGGCATCATATGAATTTCACATCCAAAGTTATTTATTGAAGAAGTTTAAACTTCAATACTGAAAAATCTACTGTAGCTTAAAAACTGGTCCAACTAAATCTTTTTTTAAACTGACAATTATTGTATAGGCCTTGCACAGCTAAGATCCCACAAAATATAGTTTTCCTTGAACTCTACATAATAATTATTTGCCATCAGGGATGACACAAAAATTCATATAATCACAAAGAGTGATCAAGAGTATGCTATTGATGAAACCACCTGCTTAAGATCTCTTTGCTGAAACACTGAAATGGCTTTCCTCAATTGCTAACTTGTATACGTTATTTAGAATAACACTATTTTTGATTTACTGATAATAGTAATTGTAAACTGTGCATGGGGTTGTGCAGCAATTTAAAAGGAAAAGAAAAAAAACTAAAAAAAATACATGGAGCTTTTTATCTAAACAATAAACATGGAAAGTAAATTAAGATTCAAAAAGTTCCCTCTGAAGCAATAATGCCCCCCTACCTCTGTCCCATCATTAAGATTTGTTTAATTTGCCATCAGATGCTAATTCTGCTTTGTCTAGGCAGTGAATAATTGTCATCCTTTCTTTGTACAGCATTTAAGGCATTTTATATAGTGCTAATAAATGTAGTCATACAAGGCTGAATCACTGAACAATCAACAATCAACCTTGGACAAGCTTCCTTTTACCCAGCATGCCCATTCACTAATGATTGAGATAATAGTCAGGAGTGTCCCTTTCTATGTACATTTCTGTTGCAATGAAAAAAAAAAAACAAAATACTGGATTAAATAATAGCTAGCACATCCAATGCCTATCTCCAAAACATGAACATTATTTTTATTATACAGAAACTATATACAGAATCATTTTTTGTGGTTGTTATTATAAACAATAAATCTATTTGTTACTTATAAACTACAGGATATTGACCAGTAATAAGCACAATGATAGTGTTTCTGTGTTTATTTTGTAGAATCAGGGAGGAAAGCTATGACTAATATAGACCGCATTACATTTTAAGATTATCAAGCCCTTGATACTTGAGAGCCACAATCTGGTGCACAATGGGGTGATGATGTCACCCACTGCTCTAAACATCCTTTCAGAAAGAAAACTGGAGCTTGGGCAGGAGAGCACCTTTAGACCCCTTTCAAACTGAGGCAGTTTTCAGGCATTTTAGAGCTAGAAATATCGCCTGAAAACTGCCTCCCATCCATTACAATTGGTGCTTTTACACCCATGTGGTGCGCTTGCGGGACGTTAGAAAAAGTCCTGCAAGCAGCATCTTTTGGGCAGTTTGGGAGCGCTGTTCCCAGTAAATGGCTGTGCAGGGGGGGTGTCAGGAAAAGGCTGATCATTGGAGGAGAGCACACTGCGTTCCCAGCACAGCTAGAGAACTGACCACATTGTGTTCTCTTACTTAGTGTGGTCAGTTTTCAATAGGAAAGCAGAGGGACTGTCAGGAAAACCAGGGAGTTTATACAAAGGGAACAATACAAAGAGAACAGGATACTTTTTCATACACATGTACATAGGACAGCAGGCACATATCAGGAATATGAAATGTTGGGTTTACATAGTCTTTACATTTGTCACAGAGTTGTACATGGTCACGATCATTACCTTCATGCATCAAAAATATATGACTTGCTCCAATTTTATTTGAAGCCAGAGTAATAGTAGTTTTGCACCACATCCAAGATCCCCTCAACAGCTTGTTGGGGATGTGATAAGTATATTAGCATATAATCTGCATACAAGGATACTTACTCTTCCAGGGTGTCAACGTGGACACCTGTGATCAATAGAGTACTTCTAATCAATAGATGTCCCGCTTTTCTATTAATTTGGAGGGTCAGTCTACAGCCAGGATTCACAAGGAGTGAACATTATAAGCTAGTGGACACATCAGTCTTTGGAGACTTGTCTCTCAGACAGGATGGCGATACAACATCTTGTACAAACGTTTTGACATCTCCCCAGGTCCTGCTCCTCTTGGATATACTCCTTGAATATCCTCTATACATGGTGTGTATTTTTCTCACCTCATGGCAAGTCCCTCTTTTTTGGCTGAAACATACCTGAAGCACTCCCACCTTGAATCCATCTGCACATTGTTTCTCTGTTCCCTCTTGTGACATGTGGTTGGGCATTTCCTGTTTCTCTTTTTCTTCTGCAACTTGGTACCAATATGATCCCCTGAAGAAGCTATATGCAAAACACATAGTGATCCCTCGGTACATTGATTTACTGTGGGGCCCCGATATGTAAGACCTTCTGCATAAAACAAGTTCGGAGTCCATCATATCTATGGGCATACCTACAGGGTTTCTAAAGTGTTCATATAGGTCTCCCCTAGGTGGGACAACACCAAACAATTTTGATATGTATTTCAATATTTGTTTTTAATATTTTTTTTTATACAATGTTAATAACATTTGGACTTTTATTCAATTGAGTGATCTCTTTGACTGAAGCAACAAAGTATTTGCCTATTCAGGGTGCAGAGCCATGATTGGAGAAAGTAATGATGACTGTGCCCAATTATGGATCATTGCTCATAGACCCACCCCACACTATAAAAGTATCCTTCCTAGAGCAGCCATTTGCAGTGTGATTTTGAAGTGGCGATAGATAGAACAGGGCTCTGTTCATTGCTACTAGCAAGTTAGTGTGCTACAGTTTGCTATTGTGATTCTATTGTGAGTGTAAGTGTAGTGTGAATATAGCGATAGTGCAGCGTGAGTGTAGTGCGACTGTTCATTTGTACTTTAGTGTCAATTTAGTGTTGCAGGGAAGATTTACTGTAGTATATTGAGGTGTGTCAGTGTAGAGTGTCAGGGCAGTATTAAAGTGCGTTAGTGCACTTTTACTTCCGTATATTGAAGCGTGTTAGGGCACGTTCACTGCAGTATATTAAAAGTGCATTAATGTACATTTACTGCAGTATATTGAAGTGCGTTAGCATACTTTTACGGCAGTATATTGAAGTGCGTTAGTGCACTTTCACGGCAGTATATTGAAGTGCGTTAGTGCAGTTTTACTGCAGTATATTGAATTGTGTGACAGACCTAGCCGGGAGAGAGACTTTTGGAGGGGACTGAATGCTAGCCTCTTGCCGTCGATCGTGGGCCCTGGCATTTGGGGGAATGATGCTCTTTGTGAGCTGTATGCCTGGGGACCCTTGAAGTGGTATTACTGTGGATTCGGGTCCTGGTCCCCCAGGACACACAGACTTGGGGGACCCTGGATTTGACATATTAGAAATAGTGGCTGATTCATAATGCTGGGACAGATACTGTTAGGAGATGCTGATATAAATTCCAGCACCTGTCTGTCTGTTGCCTGCTAGAATGTGTAAATAAGTCTCTAGTATGGGATCTAAGAGTCATTAGATCCCCGTTGTTGTTTGTGTTAATTAACTCTGCCATTGTGATAATGTTGGTTGGGTTTTCTGAGCTACAAGACGACCAGTCTGGCCTAAAGGTCATGTCTCAGTCATCTAGGCTGTCTAAAGGGATTAGTTAATTAGCCCATGTTAATTAGCTTAATTAGATTACAGGTGTATTGTTAGAGTAATAAGAGCTGGAGGTATGCACCTCCACTTTTTAGTGTATAAAAGAGCCTGTATTTTCCAATAAAGGGGATTCCTGGCTGAACTTACATACAGCCTGCCTGGTGTTTGTTCTGAGCTATCACAACTGGGTTAGAACGGCACATAGCTGAAGTTCTAATCCCGGAGCATTGGATGACCGAGCAATCAGATGTTGCGATCTGCAATCTGATTCTATAGCAGCAGAGGAGTGTCGGGAGAGTGGAATGGAGCGAGCAAGGGCTCGTTACAAATTGCCTTAGTGCACCTTTACTGCAGTATAATGAAGCGTGTTAGTGCAATTTACTGCAGCATATTGAAACTGCATCAGTGCAGTTTTTACTGCAGTATATTGTAATGTGTTCAGTGGAATGTGTCTGTGTAGTGAGTACTCAAGTTATCCACTTCAGCCTTAATGACCAGGACATTTTTTGTGATACGGCACTGCGTCACTTTAACTGACAATTGCGCAGTGGTGCGACGCTGTACCTAAATAAACTTGATGTTCTTTTTTTCCCACAAATTTTTTTTACTAGTAACGGCAGCGATCAATGATTTTTAGCAGGACTGCGACATTACAGTGGACAGATCAGACACTTTTGACACTTTTTGGGACCATTGACATTTATACAGCGATCAGAGCTAAAAATAGCCACTGATTACTATATAAATGTCACTGGCAGGGAAGGGGTTAACACTAGGGGGTGATCAAGGGGTTAAATGTGTTCTAAATGTGTTCCTCGTGAGTGTTTCTAACTGTGATGAGATGGGACTGACTGGAGGAGGAGACCTAATTACTAGGAACATCAGATGTGTCTCTCCTCCCCTGTCAAAATGGGGATTTGTGTGTTTAAGTACACAGATCCCCATTCTGCCTTTTGTGCCCGCAATCGCATGTGGCTGACGGACATCGCGGCCACTGGCCACACGCATCGGGCCCCCCCGCTGTGCAGCGGGTGCATGCCTGCTATGGCTCTTGAAGGAGCCGACGTACCCATATGTTGATTAGCAGGAACGAGCCAACTTGCTGATGTAAATGTGCGTAAGCTGGTCGGCAAGTGGTTAAAGTGTACCAAACACCACTTTCTGTTGTTTAAAGTGCATCCAAGTACACTTTTCACCTTTTCTATTACATTTTGGTAATAAGCCCCCCATCATATCTGGGAGGCCCAGAAGGAGAGGTAGACGTTCAGATGGCACTGTGAGGAGGCTAGCAGCATCTGTGTCCACAGGCAAAGGTGGACATGTTCTGTACTCAGGCAGGGCACCATTTCATCTGTTTAGTAATGTTGCTCATGCTATCCAGCCACAGCATGCAAGGGAGGTGGTAGACTGGCTTACTAAACCATTCTCATACTCCTCATCCTCTGTCAGCCAAGCGGAGACTAGTGTGCAGTTTACTGCATCTGCCAGAGCGGCTTATTCTGCCTCCTTTCCACAACGATTCCTGCCATAGCCCCAGCATTATACATGGAGGAGTCAGCTGAGTTATTTGTTGTCAATATCTTTTTATTAAATTTTTTCTTTAAAAAAGTGTTAACATTTGTACATCATACAGCATTCATTAAAACATACATTGTTGTCTCATTTAAATATCAATAAAGGGTCATAAGTAATACTCCTTACTTTCCTTATTCCTTTCCTTCATATCTTAATGTTCCTATTGCTCACGCATACAACCTTTCTAATCTTCCACCAGCCTTTCACTCCACTTACACACATAGTAAAAAAGAAAAAAAAAAGATCACCTCCTGGCTCTCAACCTCCCCTCCTCCATTCTTCCTCCAATATAGGATCCCCTATTTCCTCCTCCCATTTTTTCATTCCTGCTAATTCCCTGAGGGAACCAGAAGGGAGTAATAGATTGTATATCTTCGATAGTTTTTTAGTCGGATTTTGTTCCTCCGTTAATATTTTTTCAAATTTGGATTTCAGCCTATTTATCAAAGGTATTTTTGCCTCAATGAATGTCTTTAATTGATGGTACTGTAACCAATTATTTTTATATTCAGGTCCTAAATCCTGCAGTTTAGGTAATTTACCATCCTCCAAGATCTGTACCACCCTTGAGCTCTCCAATATATTCCATTTTAGGTAATTTGTGGTTTCTAAAGTTGGTGGAAATTCTGAATTGGGTCATAGGACCGATTATGGTGTAGAGTTTCCCCTTTTTAATTACAGTATCCCATATTTTAAGCGTAGCTCTTGCAAAAATCGTTAATTCTTTTTTTTTGGTCTTAAATGGGGTTTTATCCAGGGCAGAAGTCTAAGTTGTGGTCCGATTATTTATTCTTCTAGTTTAACCCATTGTTTAGTTTCTCCGTTATGATGCCAATCAATAATATTAGTTAAAGATGCTGCTTGTAAATATTTTGAAAAATCTGGTAGTGCTAGACCTCCATTTTTTTAGTTCTAATTAAAATTTCTCTTTTTATTCAAGGGTTTTTTGAGCCCAGATAAAACTTACTACTGCTTTTCTTAATTCCAACATCAATTTTCTAGGAGGGACTAGGGGTACAGTTTGAAAAATATATAATAATTTTGGTAATATATCCATTTTTATTATATTTATTCTTCCTATCCATGAGTAAGTTATTTTGTCATATCTTTGTAATAATTTAATTATTTTTCGGATCGTCGCCCTGTAATTCAAGTCCAGGTACTTAATTGCTTCTTGTTTCCATTTAAACGGAAAATCTTCTTGCAAAAGTAGGTATGTTTTTTTCTGTTAATGATACATTCAACATTTTTGATTTCTCATAATTAACTTTAAAGTTGCTTATTTCCCCAAATCGCTTTAAATTCTTTTATTAAATTTGGAATTGTTATAATAGGATTAGTTACATATATTAATAAGTCATTTGCATATACAGCTGTCTTGTATTCCTTATCATTAACCTTTATCCCTTTAATATCTTTATTTTTTTCTCATTGCCATAATGAGATGTTCCATTACCAATATATATAACAGAGGAGATAGGGGGCATCCTTGACGAGTTCCATTTGATATTTTTATATAATCTGATAATATTCCATTTGTTCTTACCTTAGCTCTAGAGTTGGAGTACAATGCGACAATCCTACCAAGCATTTTAGGACCCATTCCTATCTGAACTAGTGTTTCCTCTAAGAACCACCATTCCACTCTGTCAAATGCTTTTTCTGCATTGGAAGCTAGAAGACATGCCGGGATGGAGGCTCTCTGAGCATATTCCACCATTGTGCAAGTTTTTATAATATTATCCCTAGTTTCACCTCCTTCCGTAAAGCCAGTCTGATCTAACTTTATATGTCCAGGTAAGATAGGTATTAATCTGTTAGAGATAATTTTTGAATATAGTCTTATATCTATGTTAGTCAGAGAAATTGGTCAATAGTTGTTACATAATGTGTGATCTTTCTCTGGTTTTGGAATCATTATTATAGTGCTTCTGTACTTTGTGGTACGAAAATTAGTGTGCTGGATATGGAATTATATGTTTTTTTGAGAATAGGTATTATTATGTCCTGGAATGCCTTGTAGAATCTGGGAGTATATCCATCCAGACCTGGGCTTTTCCCCAGGGCCAGTTCGGAAATAGATTGTTGAATCTCTTCTGAAGAGATTTCATTTTCCAGATCTTCAATTATTGAACATAGGTAGAGCTGTTTCTTCTATATAATTTCTAATCTCTTCCCCCTTGTCTTCCTCTGCTTTATTCCCTTTTTGTGCATTTATATTATACAGTTGAGAGTAATGGGTATGAAAAGTTTTAGATATTTCTAATGAATCGTAGGTCAGATCCCCATTTGTTTTTAAAATTTTTATTATGGAGGTCAAGGTCTGTTGATTTTTTAATATTTTAGCCAATATTTTCTCGGTTTTGTTTCCATATTCATACCACTGTGTTTTATTTTTATCCCTTAATTGAAGGGACTCCTCATCAAGTATAGTTTGTAGCTCCATTCATTTTTTTTTAGATTTATTTTGTCAAATGAATTAAAGCTCTGTTTATGTTTTTTATCTAAATTCTCCATTTCTCTTGTCAGATAAGATTTCTTTTGTTCTTTTTCTTTTTTCAGCCTTGAACTGTGCTTGATGAATAACCCCCTTAGCACACATTTTAATGTTTCCCATTGCATGGGAATTGAAGTTTCATATTTTTCTTGAGTTAGTGAAAATTCCCTTATTGCTTGTCGAATATCTGTTTCACATTTTTTATCTTTCATTAAGTTGTCATTCAACCTCCACGTCCCTCTCGTATTTTTATGTTCATTTATCTTAAGCTCCAGATATATCGGAGCATAATCTGACCATAAGAATCTCCCTATATCTGTTGAAGGAGTCAACATTATACCAGATTAGTTAAAAAAAAACTAATCTATTCTATGATATGAATCATGTATATTTGAATAATATGAGTAGTTTTTTCCGTTTGAGGTTGAGCCCTCCAAATATCTATCAGTTGATGTTTTTCCAGCTGGTTTTTAAATTCCTTTAATTGACTATTATTCCTATAGCTGTGAGTACTAGTAGTATCGATTTTTGCATCCATTCTAAAATTAAAGTCTTCACCCAAGATTGTTGTTCCTTCCGCTTTCTCCATTGTGTCTGACAGAGCTTTCACCCCACTCTTAATTTGTTCATAATTTGGCAGGTAAAGATTAATAATTGTAAAAATTTTGCTGTATATCATAACCTTTATAACTAAGGTTCTGCCACCTTTACCTTTATAATTTTGCAATATTTGGTGAGGTATATCCCTGTGGAATGCTATAGATACACCTCTTGATTTGGAGTACGGAAATGTGTTGTGAATCCAAGTAACATAATTTCTATTATTTATTTTTGGAATGTTATCTGAACGAAAGTGTGTTTCTTGAAACAGAATGATATCTATCTTTTGCTTATGTAATGAGTTTAAAATTTGGGTCCTTTTAGAAGGAGAATAAAGGCCACTTACATTGAAAAAACAGAATTTAACCCCCCATGTTGAAATTATGGAGAGGGATAAAAAGCCCAAGTATAAAAAAAAAAATAAGGGGCAGGGGGCAGGAAAAAAAGGAGAGAAAGAGGGAGAGAAGAGAAAAAAAAAGGAAACTTCACTCACTCACCACTCTTTCCTCCCTAACCAAATCGTTCAATTTTCACACCACCCACCACACCACTCTCACTACCCTAAATCTATCTTGACTTCAAAAAAGTCTATCTTACTAAAGTAAGGTCCCTAATGAGGGGGAAGCCGGGGTTTTCAGATCTGCCGCTCAACCGTTTACCACATGCCGCATTTCTAATCCCTTATTTTGTCTTTTTGAACAGTTTACTATTTTCCTCTATCTTTTCTTCTTTTAATCTACAACTGATATCTAACATATAAACATATAAACCTTTATTAATATCTCTAAACTTTTTTACCCATCCTCCGCTAAAACCATTGAGCAGCGGGAGGAGATAGGGGGTCGAGGGATAAGGATCATGAGGTGGGGGAAGATGGAAAGGGAAGAAGAAAAAAATATATATATTTATACCTCAAAGTTTTCCTTATGTGCTATGAGTTATAAATATGGCACTCCACTGACAACAAACAAAACAAACCAAAAGAAAAAAAAAAATGTATCCCTTCTCCAACTACCCCCCCCCAGTGTTGGGGGTTTAATATTAACGCTAGTGCATAATTATATAAAAGACAATGAATTTGATATCCCAGTATATCATTTAGTGATAGAGGAAAAAAAAAACACCCCCTCAGAATTTTCTATATGTGTTATGTGTTCTAAGTGAAAAATATAACACTCCGGTGACAAGAAGGATAATAAATAAAAAAAAAAAAAAAAAAACACTTGTTTCCTTCCACTTCCTCCCTTCTTTTCATCCTTTAATCTCAGTGATTATGTGTAGAAAAAAAATGTAATACTCTAGTGCGTGATAATGTGAAAAAAAAACACCCCCTCAGAATTTTCTATATGTGTTATGTGTTCTAAGTGAAAAATATAGCACTCCAGTGACAAGAAGGATGATAAAAAAAAAAACAAAAAAAACACTTGTTTCCTTCCACTTCCTCCCTTCTATTCATCCTTTAATCTCAGTGAGTATGTGTAAGAAAAAAAAAATGTAATACTCTAGTGCATGATAATATATAAAAAAAAAAAAAGTTGTCCCCTTTTCCATCTAGTTATAATGATGAGCAGTGCAAAATGTATGTGCATAACCTAAATATTTTTTAGTGTAATTAATGTGATTTATGTGTTTTAATATCCCCCTTCCCCATTCCATCCTCCCCATCCCTCCCCCCCTCCATCCACCCAGTCTCAATCTTTGGCCTCCTATGGCTTTCTGAGTGTACTCATATAAGACTTGGGCCAATCTGGTAATTTTACTTCCGGGAGTTGTAGTTTTTCTAGGAATTTCGGTAAGTCCTCCAAGTCCCTATATGTTGCTATTAATCCTTCATGTTGAACTTGCAGCTGAAATTGAAATTTCCATCGGTATTGAAGATTTTTCTTTATTAATTGCTCCAAAAGGGGTTTTAAAGCTCTTCTCTTGTCTAATGTATGTTTAGATAGATCCTGAAAAAAATATTAATTGTGTCCCTTCAAATTGAATATTTTTATTTTGTCGTGCGGCCATCATGATTTTGTCCTTAGTTTGGGCATAATGCATCCTGCAAATAACATCTCTTGGTTTACTAGGATCTGGCCTTCTTGAGCCCAACACTCAATGTGCACAATCAATTATTAAATCATTTAATGCTGAGTTCTGAATCAGTTACTGAAATACCTTCTGTAATGTTGTTATCAAGTCTTTTGAGCTCACATCTTCAGTTAATCCTCTAATTCTCACATTATTTGTTCTGTTTTTATTTTCTTGTTCGTATATGACATTTATGGCTTGTTTTAAATGTTTATCTTGTTCTTGTATTTTTCCTTTTATTTGTATCAGTTCTTGCTCCATGTTTGTCACTCTTGCATCTATTATACCAATTTTTTCTTGCGTGTTTTGTGTAGATGTTTTAAGCTCTTGTATTTCTATTTAAAATGACTTTTCCAATCTGTGTACATATTGATCCATGTCTACCCTAGTCGGGAGAGAGCAAATATATGTTTCCATGTCCCATTTTTCTTTGTCCACTTCCTTCTGTTCTAGTTATAATCCAGTTGTGTGAAAAAGAGGGGATAGGTATGGCGCTGCTTTTATTAAGAGGTGACCTACAACCTCTAAATACTTTAGGGATGTGTGTCACAGGTGCATTTAGTGCAAAAAGTAACAATAAAAGTGCAAAAAATAAATATTTGTATATTTACAAAAATCCACAAAAAATCCTACTGTGTAAACTTCCTAACAGCTTATACATAATACATATTGTTATGTTCAAATGAAAATAAAATAAAATAAACACTGTGCAAAACCTGCAATTCAGTTGAAGTGACATTTCTGTGCAAAAAAATCCAACATATATGACAGGTGTATATTGTTGCTGTGAAACTGGGTTCAGAAATATGCATATACCGTCCTTAAACCCTGGTGTGTAAAAAAAAAAAAAAAAAAAGTCCAATAAAGTGACAATGTGCTCCTTCAAATTATTCTGTGCTTCTTGGAAAATAGTGCCCCATAAGAAACACACTCACCGCTATTATTCACCCCACAAGGAGGTATTTCACCTTCACAGTATGAGCCACTGTGCAGCCTGTGGAGTGGGAGGAAACTTCTTGACAGAAATGTCACTTTGAATTGCAGGTTTTGCACAGGATTGTGTTTATTTTATTTTATTTTCGTTTGAACATAACAATATGTATTATGTATAAGTGGTTAGGAAGTTTACACAGTAGGATTTTTTTGTGGACTTTTGTGAATATACAAATATTTATTTTCTGCACTTTTATTGTCACTTTTTGCACTAAATGCACCTGTGACACACACCCCTCAAATATTTAGAGGTTGTAGGTCACCTCTTAATAAGAGCAGTGCCATACCTATCCCCTCTTTTTCACATTTCTTCTAGATTCACCTTAGGCTGAATTTATTAATAGAGGCTTCAGCTCCTCATTTTTCATTTTCACCATAAGCACGGGGGTCTAATAATTTTTTCAATAATCCAGTTGTATGTATTGGTGAGCTATTTCTAGGGTGATTTGTTTGTTCCTCCGCTGATGACCCAGAAGTTGCGGATGATTCCATGATATTTAATAACTCCTGTGATAATTGCAATGTTTGTAATGTTTGGGGGGATTGTAATTGTTGAAAAAAAATGTTAATGTCTGTTGTTTGAGTTGCTTGGGCCCCTCTAGTGCTTTTATTAATATTTTCCTTTTTATCCTTTTTGTTCCTTTGAAGTTGCGGTGTTTTATTACCTTTCTTGGGTGCCATGCTTGAGCCCAAGAATTTGTAAGAGATCTTATGATCTTATCTACACCGCAAATAGTTTTCTGTACTCCCCAATAGTTCAATATATATTCTATATCTAGAAGAGGAGGGGCAAAGCACCCTCAGATTTTTTTTTTCTTTTCCTTTTCCCCTTCTTTTTTTTTGGGGGCTAATGGACTTTTCTATTATACATGAAAAACAGTCCCTTTGGTAATTTTAATATCTATAATTTGATCTTCAATACAATATAAAGTCTTTTTCTATATTAATTTGCCTTGTCTTTTCTCCCACCTCAGTCATTAAAACCGTTCTTAAATTTCTTCAATTTTAGCAATAAGCCTTATGACCTTCATTGAAAAATAGCTGTGTTTATAGATCTATGCAGCAAGTTTAAGCTTCTAGTATGAATTAAGTTTCCCACATTGGGCATTAACTCACCACCCCATAGGTTTTCTGAATTCTGTCTGCTCCTCTCATTCAGTCTCCGGGGTCAGTGACAATGTATCCTCCAAGGAGTTCCTGTTGTCTCCGGGGTTGTATAGTTTTCTGTGTGTTTTTCTGTTTTTCTCTGGTCTCTCTGAATTCCTGTTCAGGCTTTGCTATTAGGCACCAGAGTCCTCTGGATTCTTCTGATCTCTGATCACTGCCGTTCATTTCTGAGGTCACAGTCGGAGGGGGGGTCCTAATGCGAGCAGGTTCCACTATCGGCTTCCGCCGATGTGCCGAAGCACATGCTCGGACCCACTCCCACTCACCTAGCTTCGTCCTCGGATCAGATCCACGGCACCCCACAGGTCAGATTGCTTTTTGGATTATCAAATTCCCATTACACTTCCCGTACCCCTGCTAAAGGCAGGTAACTCAGGAAATACAGCAAGCATTGTGAAGGGGATTAGTTTAGGTTTTCTGGAGTAGATATCTTCGCAAATCATCTGTTCAAACAGTCCTTTCACAAGCTAATGCTGCAGCATGTCGGTCTCACGGTCTCACGGTCTCACGGAGCGGCCATCTTAGTCAGCAGCTCCTCCCCCCAGATGCCAGCTGAGTTATTTGAACACAGCATTAGCCATTTACTCCTTGACGATGCACAGGCATTAATTGATTCTGATGTTGGTTCTGAGGTTGGGGGGGTAGGAACATGAGCCTACAGAGAGGGGAGAACACTGGTAAACAGCAAATAGGCAGTCAAGTTCCCCCAGCAACAACATATTGCCAAGTTGGTTTCAGTGACGATAAGGATGGAGGGTATGACGATGAGGTCACTGATGTGACTTGTATATGAATATCCCACATGCAGCCAAAATTTTACCAAAGGTGGGTATCAGCCCAAATTTTTGGATAAAATACAATCCACAAGGGAAATTGGGAATGGTGAGGAGCACCGAGGCTTTGTAACACCCAAGGAGTAGATAAGACAGTGTACACACAAAAATAGCATAAAAACTAAATTTATTTGAAAATGGCTAAAATATGTTGACTGATCCTATCTGACACAACTTGGGTGCCAGATAGAGCAGAGGAGGAATATGAGCATGAGGCAAAACCCCAATGAGGCAGCCATCATGGAAAAATAGAGAGCAGACACCCTATTCCATCACATTGTGGAGCTGGTATCTCCCAGCCCACTTCCCACAGCTCAGCTGTCTGTGCCTTTTCTAGTGCATGTGCAGTCGATTGCACTATTACAATTTGCAAACTTTGCACCACCACTCAGCCCGTTGGCAAGAGCACCTGACAGCCACACAAAAGGGATGCAAATCTCCTCCTCACTCACTCACTTGGTATCCCAATACTTAGAAGGCATAGCAGAATGTGGTTTGGGATGTAAATTTGAAGTATGGCTATGCCTCAAGTGAGACATAACTTGTTAAAATGACAACTTTGTGAAAAAAAATATTACATTTCTTCATTTTCCAAAAAAACTGTGCAAAAAAAATCTACAACTTCAAAAAACTCACCACACCTTTTACTAAATACATTGGACTGTATACTTTTCAAAATGAGTAATTTAAGGGGTTTTTGTACTGTCCTGGCATTTTAGGGTCTCATGAAATGAAATAGGCAGTAGGTATATTAGGAATGATCCATTTTCAAATATGCTGCATGTACTATAGCTTATAAATTCTACAACTTTCACACAAACTAAATAATATACGCTGGTTTAGGTTATTTTTACCAAATGTGGCAGAATACATGTTGGCCTAAATTTATTAAGAAAATGTACTTATTTGCAAAACTTTATAACAGAATTTTTTTTTTTAAATGTTTGGTCTTTTTTTCATTTTTTTTATCAAAAAATAAATAATCCAATGGTGATTAAATACCACCAATAGAAAGCTTGTGTTGTCTTAAAAGTTTCATTTTGGGTACAGTATTGCATGACTGAGTAATTGTCATTTAAAGTATGACAGCACTGAAAACATAAAACTGTCCTGGGCAGGAAGTGGGTAAAAGTGCTGGTATTGAAGTGGTTAAATAAGCTTCCACTGTTATGGGTCCTGAGTATAATGTCTTTCTGCATCTAAAACTGCTTGTCCTAAAGAGTGTTACTTTTCCCATTAACCTTCTGGAGGGCACATACAGAAGACATAACAGACCCCTGCATAGTGGCTTTCCATAGAGGCTTTCCAATGAGTACTTTCAGATGTTTATTTTCTAGTGTCTTGCCAACAATTGTCCATAACATCATTGCACTTATTGAGTACCATCAGATCACTCAACCATCTGCTAGAATGAAAAAAAACCTTGGTGTGTAGCATAAAGGTGAGTTCCAAGGAGGAGTGATCTGATATGGCTCACGGCAGGTAATGTACCAGTGAGACCTAACTGACAGACACAACAAACATCATATCCAACCTAGACAAAGTGTGATGTGAATCAGAGCAATATGAGTATTCCCTCCTATCAGGATATTTCCATCTCCAAACATCAGTCAACTGGTAACTCTGCATCCAGTAGTGTAGCACTGAAGGCAAAGGCTGTGCACAATGAAATTTGTCTATATGAGGCTCAAGAGCTGTGTTATCAGTCAAAATTATGGAGCCTTTTGTGACAGCAAGAATGGTACACATATAGTCACCCAGTCTAGCAATGTCGATGGGTGAATGAATATATACATTTTTCACTATATATTGTTTACCCATATAGGCAAATACAAAAAAAAATTTGCATCCAACAGGGTCTGTTTTGATCTAAATAATCTAAACTTTTAGAGACTTGGACACCAAAATAGTAGCATTGAAATGTAAATTGAAGGTCTCTTTAGTGCCATGACCCTAAATCCCTGTAAATGTATGTGTTGGAGGAGAATAAGATGTCAAGAGATTCAAAGGTTTCAAGCGTACATAAGGAATCAACGATGCAATAGCGTTCTGGAGACCTAATAATGGCAAAAAAGAGACAATATTGGACCTGTGAGTGATTTTAGATAGATAGATTGATTTATTGCACAACATCACCATACCTCACAATGTAAGTAAAGTTAACAAAACAATAACTGTTGGGAAACCAACATCCCACTTTCCTTCCCAGCCCACCAACCCAAAATGCTTTGAGGTAGCCTTAAACATAACACAAACATGGGGTAGCATGTTTCAGAGCACTAGGTTCAAACCATTCATTGACCAGGAAAAAGTGGAACAAGCTCAGTAACTTAGTCAAAAAAAGAAGCACAATAAAAAAAGAAGCAAATTAACTGCAATCAATTGTCTGGTGCCACCTGGTGGTCAAATATATCTGGCTCTGGCTGGTGCAAGTTCCATAAAAGTAAATACAGATTACAACCAGAATAGTCAGGTTTAGGTTTCTTCAGGAAATCTACAGCAGTTCATGCAGTTTGGAAACAAACAGGGCTCAAGTGACATGAAGTATGTCTATAACCTCATCCAATTCTCGAAGAGTTTTGTCGTCCTCTTTTGTTATGGGCACCCAGCCAATCAGTAGGGTTAAAAAAGAATTTGATCTTGCCATTGTGAGCAATTATAAGCTTGGCTGGGTGCAGCATGCTATAGGAATAGGATAGGTTTTGTTCCCGGAGATGTCTTCTGACACTTATGAATAGAGTACGTTGCTTCTGGGTAGTGGCAAAAAAATCAGTTAAAATGGCAATTTCATCAAACTTCAGCCTACCTAGATCCTAAGCCACATGTAGAATAGTCTCTTTATTCTGGTATTGCGGGATCTTAGCAAGAAAAGGTCTGAAAGCTGCACCCAGGGGCTGTGGGTGCATTGGGACTCCCAAAAGCAAACAAAGCAGACAGCACTTTGTCACCTTTGATAGATTTAATTCAGTTCTCCAGAAAAGTCTCAGCGTTGTGGACCCCTATGGAAATCCTAGAAAACAGAAATGATTTCCATGCAGATGGATCTCTAGATCTCCCAGCTTAATTAAGTGCTCTAAGAAATATTTGTGTGCCCCTTTGAATTCTGCAGAGAGGGAGTTAATAATATCTTCCACATTGCTGATGTTTTGCTCAGTGTTTGTGACCCTATGTCTCATCTTCTTCATATTGTATTTGAGCAGGGATAAATCTGTTTTAACTAAGTCAAACTGTGCAATAAAGGAAGAATAAATGTTGTGTATTGCATCGATTACATGAATAAAGCCGGCCATACAGGGATCAAAATTCATCTGGTTGATCAGCTTGCATACAACCAGCCTGTCCATTTTTTTCTTGCAATTACTGCTGGCAGCTAGAGGTGTTAGCAGTGATCATTGTGTCCTGCCAGCTGGGAAGGCTCCCCGTGCCCCCCCCAGCTGGCAGGACACAATAGCACTGCAGGAGACTGACTGTGTTGATAGGGAAATTGAGTGATTTTACTTCCTACTACACGTGGTGGAAGGAAATAAAATTGAATTATCTATGGGCTGCTTAAGAGTCAGTTCTGGAGGTGCATCTGTATAGTTTGCCTCTCTCTCCTTCTCCTCACTTTCAACAGGAAACAGGGATGGGGATAACGGATTAAAGGAGTTTGTTGGTAGATAAGTAGATTCACCATTTTCTAGTTTCTCCTTTGTGCCTATGTGTAGAGGAATGCACATTGCAGATGAGCTGGCACCATCTTGTTTGGAGTCCCAAGCAAACTTTGCTAACTTGTCTCCAGTTGAAATGTGGTATTCTGCCTTAATTTTCAGCATAACGACCTATAGAGGGAATTCTGAGATCCTCGCAGGTTATTAGCATCATCAATTTGTTCTTTAGAACCACAGGATCAATGTGCAAGTGCAGCGGGGAGAAGGAACTTACTACTTGCTAGGTAGTTAATCATGACCCAGCTGCTTTAATTTTAAATGTAAATTTTGGTAATTGTTTTACAGATTTAATTAAATATCAATGCTTATGTATTAAAAGAGCAATAATAGAAGAACAATAATGAAAACTGAATATGTTTAGGATTTAAACTGAAATACTGTATGTAAGTGAAAAGTTTTAAATCAACAAATGGATAAATGCTGTTGACTTTCTGTTTCTTGTATAACATTCTATGAGAACATTGTTTAATATCATGAAATCTAAGAAGCAATTAATTTTAACAAAGGGATTTGATTACATGAACATTTCTCACAAGACAGTACAAGATTTTTTCGGAGAATAAAGATCAGCAAACCAATCTGTTATGCTTTCCAACAGTCTCCCCTTCTTAATTTTTGAGTAGCAAAAAAAATTAATCCCAACAACATTTTCAATATTGACATACCTAATGTAAATTCCATTCCAATGAAATGCAACAGCAAAGACAGTCTGTCAGAAATGCAACCTTACCAAATATGGCTACTCCTTTCAAACTGACAAGTATTCTGCCCAAGAAACTTCAGTCACCAAGCATTGCAATAGTTCACTTGCTACTCAAATGTAAGTTTCTATAGATCAGTGTCTTTCAACTCCAGTCCTCAAGGCGCACCAACAGGTCATGTTTTCAGGATCTCCACTATTTTCACAGGTGATTTGATCAGTTTTCACTGCCTTAGTAATTACCACAGCCATTTCATCTGAGGGAAATCCTGAAAACATGACCTGTTGGTGCACCTTGAGGACTGGAGTTGAGGAACACTGTTATAGATGTTTGAGACAAGGAACCCTGTACTGATCTGTTCCCATAGTCAGCCTCAGAGACCCTTTCCATTGGAATTAAAACAATGAATCAGCAATAGAATTGTGCACACCTGGAACATGTGTAGCCTGCACAAAACAATTCAAACTCAAACAACAGAGAACAAGGATTTATTGCAATGTAAATGCACCTTGAAATTGTGACCCCAGATATTCACAGCTATTAAAATTGGAAAAAGCTCTAACAACACTTTTTTCAAGCGGTGTGATGCATTTCAGAATAACCAATGGAATGGCAAGTAGCAGGATTCCTGAGCAACTTAGAGATTGATTCACTAAAGTATTTGAGAATGTTCACACGGTAAAATGTGCAAAGATTATCACCAATTATCCAGTTATTTGAAAAAGAATCCCTGTTAATGTGTTTCATCTGCACATGACTGGATCATTTAATGTGTCAAACTTCTCAAAACCTTTAGTAAATCAATCTATTAGTGTTGTTAGAGCTTTTTCCAATTTTAATAACTGTGATTATCTGGGGTGAATATCTGGGGTCGCAATCGCTTTGTACATTTCCATTGCAATAATATGGCAGAAGTGGTGAACATTTTGTCTGCCACTTCACCACCAGTGTTGCACTTTTTACATCACCTTGTTCTCTGTTGTTTTAGTTTAAATTGTTTTGTGCAGGCTACACGTGTTCCAGGTGTGCACAATTCTGTTGCTGATGCATTGTTTTAATTCCAGTTCCTAGAGGCTGACACTGGGAACAGATCAGCATAGGGTTCCTTGTCTCAAACATCTATAGAAACTTATATTTGAGTAGCAAGTGAACTATTGCAATGCTTGGTGTGTAAAGTTACTTGGGCAGAATACTTGTTGATTTGAAAGGAGTAGTCATATTTGGTGAGTTCATTTTGAGGTTGCATTTCTGACAGACTGTCTTTGTTGTATTTCACTGGAATGGAATTTACATTAAGCATGTCAATATTGAAAATGAACTGGAGATTGGCAGCCTTGATTTTTCTATTCGAGTTGCATGGCCTAAATGATGTTGCTACAGATTTTATGGAGCAGCAGGCCATGAAAGGGTATTAGCGTTGGTATGAAGTGCCATATACGAGGTGCCCAGTGTCTTTTGAACCATTGCAGGAACTAATACTGTAGGTATTTTACCTAAAGTTTGCAGTTCTCTGAATGAAGTTAGTCATTAGCTTTAGCTTTTTTTAGGGGCATTGAGAATTAGTGAATTGGTGAGCAAGGATAGAAGTAGTGCTGGGGGGATATTGTTGTCAGATATGCAATTTGCCTAAACGAGTATCAGAATCCATATAGGCAAATCAAAAATTGAAGTTGGAGAAGGGCATATAAGTAAAATTATTTGGAGTATCCCTGGAAAATTTTTGATCAGCTCACACTAAAAGGTTTATGAAAGTGAGGGGTACTGACCATGGCCCTTTTTTGCAACATGTTAATGGGTCGGCCTTGTGTCATTATTCGTTTGCGTCAGTTTTTAGTCCTCCAGGTCATCGGATGTATTGGTAGATGGGAGTCAGAATGTTTCAAGATTTATGTTTGTCCACACTTATTGTAATGTTTAGTTTGTTCTTTTATGTGTAGTAGTGAGTTTGGTACTGGTATGGTATATATTTTTTTCTGTTTTCCTGTTGCAGACCTTTGTGCAGGGCTGGTGTAGATCTTGGAAGGCCCATATGTTTTTGGGGGAGCAATCCAGGCAGTCCCAAATCAGAAAGGGAGACAACTTGGCTTTCAATGGAGCAATGCCATCTTGAAGTGGCTTGATATGAGCGGTATGATGCAGGATAGATTTCTACCTGAATTTCACTATTATTCCAGAGTGGTCAGGCCTTACAATGTCTTAATGCTGCATGTGGGGGGAATGACATGGGGTGAGAGCCATGAGAGATCTAATGAGAGATGTCAGATTTGATATTTTGTGTTTAACCGCTTCAGACCCAAAAGATTTTACCCCTTTCCTAACCAGAGCACATTTTACAATTTGGCACTGTATCACTTTGACAACTGACAATTGCGTGGTCATTCAATGCTGTACCCAGCATCCTCACAAATAGAGCTTTCTTTTGGTGGTAATTTATCACCTCTGCGGTTTTTATTTTTTGCTCTATAAACAAAAAAAAAAAGACAATTTTAAGAAAAAACTTAATTTTTTACTTTTTGCTGTAATAAATATCCCCAAGCGTTTAAAAAAAAAAAAAAAAAAATTCTTCATCAGTTTAGGCCAATACATATTCTACATATTTTTGGTAAAAAAAAAAAAATTTGCACTAAGCGTCTATTGATTGTTTGTGCAAAAGTTATAGCGTCTGCAAACTATGGGAAAGATTTATGGCATTTTTATGGCATTTTTATACTTTTATTTTTTTTTTTTTTACTAGTAATGGCGGTGATCTGCGATTTTAAGCAGTACTGCAACATTGCAATGGACAGATCTGAGACTTTTGACACTTTTTTGGGACCATTAGCATTTATACAGCGATCAGTGCTATAAAAATGCACTGATTACTGTGTAAATGTCACTGGCAGGGAAGGGGTTAACATTAGGGGGTGATCAATGTGTGTTCTCTCAGCATGTTCTAACTGTGTGGGGATGGGAGTTACTAGGAGAGGAGCCATATTGTTTTTCCTACTTAGAAGGAAGAAACTATATGGCTCCTCTCATCTGACAGCACAGGGATTTGTGTGTTTCCCCCGCCATGCAGCAGGTGTGCACGCACCCTCTGGTGGCCAAAAATGGGCAGTATATCTGCATGACACGGTTGGCAAGTGGTTAATGTGACAATTCTCTAGTGTTGTGATTGTTTGGTCAAATATTGGTGCTATATGCTCTGGTGTTATGCTCACTCCATTGAACACCTGAACAAAGCCAGGATAAAAGTGAACAGAGAAATAGGGAGGTGTGTGGCCAGGCTTGGGAGGGTTGTGGTTCAGCACCTGGAATTGGAGGACCAAGCTATTCACTACTGGAGGGATGATGGAGTTCATTTGAATGCATTTGGACTGGATATCTGGTTTTGGAGCCTGCAGGAAGGAGTTCAGAAAGTGCTGCATGTGTGGAGGGATTTGCTTGAGTGAGGTGTGGTGGGTCATGGGTTCCTTGTGGGGTTCAGATAATACTTGATGAGCTACAAAACTGGGGGGTTCATCTGGGGTGTGGCACTTCCAATATTCTAGTTATAATTGTGCCTTTAAGGGCACCTAAAGACCCCCTCCTTGTTGCATTGTCAAAATTATTTTGTAATGTTAATGTTCTGAAAATTATTTGGTCTTATAAATAAAATGGCTGCTGTGGCTATTTAAACAGATGTTGTGCGGGGTTAGTAGAGGGATCAATGTTGGAGAATCCTTTAGTCAAGATATTTTACAGCCTATACTGCATGTGCATGAACTTCATTGTGAAGACCAGCTTAGCAGCACGTATAGACTCCAAAATGGCTGCTATATATGAACAAGCCTGCACTACATGAATACATATACAATGATGTATGATTTGATCACTATAATGCAATGTTATTATTGATTGAATTAGTCTTGATTAGTATTTTTTACTCTGTATGTTCTGCTGTTTTATAAATCCTGTAAATTGCATATAAGGATGTATTGTAATAACTGTCCATCATGATATAGGTGGGCAATTGACATGAGTATACAGACAGTATTCTTGCAGGTATGTTTCATTCGTGTGTTTATACTTTCATTTAATGTGCTACATGAATGTAGACTGAAATTCCAGACTGTCTGCCTTATACCTTTAAAGTGGTTCTAAGGGTAGTCAGAATACTTCATATTTAGGAGAGGTAACACATAATACTGATTCTAATGCCAGAGGTGCTCCTAGAGATATGCAGAGCATGCTTGAAAATTCACATTTTTTTTCTAATTAGTTGGGAAAAGTTGGACAACAAGTTAACCATTCATTTGTAGAAGGTCTATCAGCTTAGAGAAACAAGTTTATCTCTCAATAACTGAGAATGACAAGCAAGCGAAAAACTGGGTAAATTCAATTCTGTTCTAAAGGCTAATGTGAAATAACCTCCAATATTTAGGGGAAATGATATTGACAAATGCAGTGCATTTGAATTGGAAGAGATGATGCAGTCTTACAGTACGTTAACCAACTGCTGAACATGGTATGGAAATTATGGTGGGCCACATAAAAGAAGAGGTGAAAATTATTTCTGACCCCAATCAATTTATTGATATAAGACAGGACCCTAGTGCCATGCATAGCATTTTAAAACACAATTTTTGGGGAAATATTTACTTTGTAACGCTACTAGCTGACTTTTATTCTACATTGCCTGAACCAGAAATCTCCAAACTACGGCCCTACGGCTGTTGCGAAACTACACATCCCATGGAGCATTGTAAAACTTTGACATTCACAGACATGACTAGGCATGATGGGAATTGTAGTTCCTGAACAACTGGAGGTTCATAGTTTGGAGACCGCTGGCCTTGTTGCTGTTGTTCAGTTGTTTAGTCATGTCTGACTCTTCATGACATCATGGACTATAGTGTGCCAGGCTTTTCTGGCCTCCACTGCCTTCCGGAGCTTGCTTATTTTCACATTCATTGTTCATTGTTCATTGTTTTGATGATGCTATCTATCCATCTTGTTTTCTGTTGTCCTCTTTTCCTTTTTCCTTCCATGTTTCCCAGCATCAGGGTCTTTTCCAATGAGTCCTCTCTTTGCATTAGGTGGCCAAAGTATTTGAGTTTCAGCGTAAGGATCTGTCCTTCCAGTGAATATTTAGGGTTGACTTCCTTCAGGATTGACTGGTTTGATCTTCTTGCCATCCAAGGGACTTTCAAGAGTCCTCTCCAACACCATAGTTCAAAAGCATCAATTCTTCGACATTTAGCCTTCCTTATGGTTCAACTTTTGCAGCCATAGGTTACTACTGGGAATACCAGAGCTTTGACTATATGGCACTTTGTCAGTAGGGCGATGTCTCTGCTTTTTATAAAGTTGTCTAGATTTGCCATTGCTTTCCTCCCAAGAAGCAAGCGTCTCTTAATCTCATGACTATAGTCACCATCTGCCATTATCTTGGAGCCTAGGAAGATAAAATCTGTCACTGTTTCCATTTCTTCTCCTTCTATTTGCCAAGGAGTGATGAGACTGGTTACCATGATCTTAGTTTTCTTAATGTTCAATTTCAGGCCAGCAATCTTAATTTCGGCTTGTGATTCATTGATCCTGGCATTTTGTATGATTACAGGGTGCCTTTGGCCAATCATGGCTCAGGGGGACCAAGTCCACACCCCACACTATATAAGACTGCTTACATAGCGGCCATGTATAGTGTGTGACTGTGGACAGAGATAGATTGAGCTAGATTAGGCAGGCAGGTTAGTCAGTGGCAGTGTATTGGGACATCAACGCAATTCTAATCTTTTTGGCTCTGTACACCACCACAATGGATTTGAAATGAAACAAACAAGATGTGCTTTAACTGCAGACTTTCAGCTTTAATTTGAGGGTATTTACATCCAAATCAGGTGAACGGTGTAGGAATTACAACAGTTAGTATATGTGCCTCCCACTTTTTAAAGGACCAAAAGTAATGGGACAATTGGCTGCTCAGCTGTTCCATGGCCAGGTGTGTGTTATTCCCTCATTATCCCATTTACAAGGAGCAGATAAAAGGTCCAGAGTTCATTTCAAGTGTGCTATTTGCATTTGGAATCTGTTGTATATGTGTACTCTCAATATGAGATCCAAAGAGCTGTCACTATCAGTGAAGAAAGCCATCATTAGGTTAATTGGATCCTGTCTAAAATTGTCCCTAGTATGTATGAATGTGAGTTAGGGACCTTAGATTGTAAGCTCCTTGAGGGTAGGGACTGATGTGAATGTACAATGTATACGTAAAGCGCTGCGTAAATTGACGGCGCTATATAAGTACCTGAAATAAATAAAATAAATAAATCATTAGGCTGAAAAAACAAAACAAACCCATCAGAGAGATAGCAAAAACATTAGGTGTGGCCAAATCAACTGTTTGGAACATTCTTAAAAAGAACACACTGGTGAGCTTAGCAACACCAAAAGACCCGGAAGACCATGGAAAACAACTGTGGTGGATGACCGAAGAATTCTTTCCCTGGTGAAGAAAACACCCTTCACAACAGTTGGCCAGATCAAGAACACTCTCCAGGAGGTAGGTGTATGTGTGTCAAAGTCAACAATCAAGAGAAGACTTCACCAGAGTGAATACAGAGGGTTCACCACAAGATGTAAACCATTGGTGAGCCTCAAAAACAGGAAGGCCAGATTAGAGTTTGCCAAACAACATCTAAAAAAGCCTTCACAGTTCTGGGACAACATCCTATGGACAGATGAGCCCAAGATCAACTTGTACCAGAGTGATGGGAAGAGAAGAGTATAGAGAAGGAAAGGAACTGCTCACAATCCAAAGCACACCACCTCATCAGTGAAGCATGGTGGTGGTAGTGTCATGGTGTGGGCATGTATGGCTGCCAATGGAACTGGTTCTCTTGTATTTATTGATGATGTGACTGCTGACAAAAGCAGCAGGATGAATTCTGAAGTGTTTCAGGCAATATAATCTGCTCAGCAAAATGCTTCAGAACTCATTGGGTGGAGCTTCACAGTGCAGATGGACAATGACCTGAAGCATACTGCAAAAGCAACCAAAGAGTTTTTTTTTTTTTTTTTTTAAATTGACAGTTTTAATTAAATTTTCCATAAATGAATACAAATAGTAGATTAAAGTACAAGGTGATACATAATAAAGTGCAGTAATTATTTCCAGAAAAGAGCCCAGCTCTAATAACAATCATAACATGAAACTAGTGTCTCTGTACATGTTTGCCTGAATGAATGAAAAATAAGAAGAAATTATACTTAGGTGGACAAACTTTAGTTTTATATCACTGGTTGTATACCTTGTACAACGTAACAAAAAAAAGAGGTTGATAGGAGAAAGTATAAGATTAGGAAATATAGAGAAGAATTGAGAAGAAGGGGAGTTAGCAGGAAGTCCAGGATGGGGTGAGTAGAATTGGGTAGGGAAGAAGAAGAATGAAGGCACCGGAATCGCGCCCTGCCCCAGGAGCCCAGCCCCCCCCACCAAAGAAGAGACCAACCCTCCCGAGACCGTCTTGCGACGGTTTAGGTTATGGGATTTTCAAAAAGGACCCATAGTTCCCATACTTGATTATGTTTCTCAAGATTGTCATCTAAGGAGGCCGTGAGGTACTCCATCCTCTTGACCTCCCTGATCCTGGAGTGCAGTTCTGACACCGAAGGTGGTTCCCTCTGTTTTCATTTTAATGCCACCAAACAGCGTGCGGCAGTTAGTATATGTGATAGAAGTTTCTTGGATCTTTTAGGGCGGGAGATTGGTGGGAGACCTAGCACAAAAACCTTCGGATCGAAGGGCACCTCTGCACCAAGGACGGCCCCTAGGAGGGAGTGTACCATTTCCCAATACGGCACAATCAGGGGGCATGTCCAATAAATATGGTATAGCGTCCCCTTGTCCTTATGGCACCGTCAACAGTGAGAGTCAGACAGTGGATACATGGAGTGGAGCAAGTCAGGGGTCTGATACCAATGGAACAAAATCTTGTACTGGTTCTCTTTATATAGCGTACACATAGAGCTTTTAGTGGCTTGAGACCAGATAAGCTGCCATATGTGGAGAGGTAGGTCCACACCCAGAGCTCGCTCCCATTTGCCCATGTATACATGCCGGGGACCCTCTGATGAAAAATCATGTGTTAGAAGCTGGTAGGTTTGTGAGATCATGCCTTTAGGGGATGAGCTCTCTAGACACAACTTTTCGAACTCAGCGGGGAGAAATGAAGGTCAGGGACTAAGGATTGTGCATAATGTCGTATTTGTAAGTAGCTAAAGAAGGCCTGTTTGGGAATGTCAAATTCTCTTTGCAGATCTTGAAATGACCTTAAAATGCGGGTCCTAGGGTCTATCAATTGGCCATAGCGGAATAGGTTCTTTTCCATCCAGAAATAGGACATCTGAGAGGTCAGACTATCCGTGATGTTGGGAGTAAATAAGAAGGACGTGACCGGTGATGAAGAGGTGGTAAGTGGGTATGTCAATCTTGCACGCCTCCATAGCTGACGTAGGAGGGACATTGGCCCCAGTAACTGCAAGTTTTCGGAAGCTACATCAGAACTCCACAACAGTGAATTTGAATGTATAGGGGCTAACCATAGCTTTTCGATTTGTGTCCAGCGGTTGAAGGTGTGCAGGGTACACCAAGAGGCTGCAGGGCGTAGTTGAGCTGCCAAATAATATTTGGCTATGTTAGGAAACGCTAGGCCTCCCTGATTGCGGGGAGCATAGAGAACCGATTTAGCAATCGGGTGTCTCTTGTAGTTCCAGAAGAAATTAATCAGGTCGCCCTGCAGTCTCTTTAGGTGTGTGGCTGGTATAGGTATCGGAAGCGTCTCAAATAAGTATAGAAGTTGGGGTAGGATCATCATTTTAAGGGTAGCTAGTCTCCCAAAAAGGGACAATTTCAGGAGTTTCCATTTGGTCAGTGAGGCTCTAATAGTGGTATATATGTGGGGGAAGTTAGCTTTATATAGGGAATCATATGTAGTAGTGAGATGGACTCCAAGGTATTTTAAGGAGGAAGTTTTCCAAAAGTATTTAAATACTTGCGAGAGGGCCGCTTGTGTTTGAGGAGGCATATTGATAGGGAGGGCCTCTGTTTTAGAGTTGTTTATCTTATATCCCAATAGGGCGCTGTATCTATCCAGTTCTACATGTAGGTCCGGCAAGGAGATGTGAGGTTGCGTGAGTGTAAGGAGAACGTCATCTGCATATAGGGAGATCTTAAAGTCTCTGGTTCGGACTGGGATACCATGTATATTTAAGTTTTCCCTAATGTGGGCTGCCAAAGGTTCTATACAAAGGGCGTAGAGAAGCGGTGAGAGCAGGCATCCCTGTCGCATTCCGTTTGAGATCAAAAAGGTATTAGAAGTTGCGTACTGGGTGCGCACCATGGCTGATGGGGATGAATATAGGTGATAAATGGCTTGCAAAAAGGGGCCCGTAATTCTGGCTCGCCGTAGGGTCGCAAACAGGAAAGGCCAACTTAGCCTATCAAAAGCTTTTTCTGCATCAAGACTGAGCAGAAGTGCCTCTAGTTTAGTCCTGTTTGCTACCTCTACTAAGTCAATAACCTTACGGGTATTGTCCCCTGTTTGCCTCATGGGTATAAAGCCTACCTGATCTTTATGGATCAGTGATGGCATAAAATTGTTTAATCTGTTAGCTAGTAATATCATAAAGATTTTAAGATCAGCGCTAAGTAGCGCAATAGGTCTATAATTTGAAGGTAAGCTATGGTCTTTGCCAGGTTTGGGAATCAGCGTAAGGTAGGAATTTTGCATATCTCGTGGTATAGGTGTCTCAGATAAAAAAGAATTAAACAGTGTTGTCATATAGGGGAGTAGGTGTGGTAGGAAAGTTTTGTAGTACTGATATGGAAGTCCATCAGGGCCTGGGGCTTTATTGTTTGGAAGCAATTTAATTGTATCCGTGATCTCCTCCTCTGTAATGGGGGAATTTAGGGTGGTCAAGGTGGAGGGGGCGAGTCTCGGTGTATCGCATTCCTCTAGGTAGGAATAAATTCTTTGGGAGAGGTCTTGTGGGGGGGTTGTGTGGAACGCCCGGATTATTATACAAGGTCGAATAATAGTCATGAAAGATCTGAGCGATCTTAGTGGGGTGAGTTTGGGGAGTGCCCCTTCCATCGTTAAGATGGGCGATAGAGGCGGTCGCGATTTTATCCCGTAATTGTCTGGCTAGTAATGTATGTGGTTTGTTTGCCTTGTCATAGTAGGTTTGCCGTAGTCGTATTAGCGCCTTCTCAATTTTACCTACGTCTATATCGCTGAGACCGTCCCGTACCTGTACAATCTCTCTAAGAGTTTTTAAGGACGGAGAGGAAAGTAACCGTGCTTCCAATTGTTTGAGCTTAGCCAATAGGGCTACACGAGCCGTATTAGCTTTTCTCTTGAATGCCGTGGATAGCGAGATACATTGGCCTCTGAGAACAGCTTTATGACCCTCCCAGAGAGTAGCAATGGAGACCTCTGGTGAGCTGTTTTCTGCAAAATATAATTTCATTGTTTTTTCCAGGTCCTCTCTGGAGGGGTCATGTTTAAGCAGAAAATCATTCAACCGCCAATGGCATGTACGAAGGGTTCCCGGGGACAATGCCAGGGACAGGGTTTTTGGGGCATGATCCGACCATGAGATAGCCTGAATATCTGAGCTCTCGTGTGTTCTCAGGGTTGGGGCATTCACAAAGAAATAGTCTATGCGCGAGTGGGACTTATGTGGATGGGAGTAAAAAGTGAATTGTTTAGCTGAGGGGTTTGCAGTTCTCCAACAGTCAAATAGGGCGTATTTCCTGGTCAATTGGCAGAAGAGGGAGGACCTTCTCTCGAGGGCTTTGGGAGCCTGACTTTGCCCGAGAGAGTGCCTATCTAGGCAGGAGGAGAACGCCAGGTTAAAATCTCCACCAATGACCAGGTACTGGTGGGGAAATGCAAATAGTCGTTTATACACTTTAGATAGAAAGGAAATTTGATTAGTGTTAGGGGCATATATATTACAGAGTGTAAGGTTAGCATCCTTCCACATGCCTCTCAGGATGATATAATGTCCTAGGGGATCCGAAATCAGTGATTGTAACTTGAAAGGGGAATCTTTTTTGAACAGAATAGCCATGCCTGCTCGTTTATGAGGATTAGAAGCTAGGTATATCTGGGAATAATACTTAGTGGCAAATGCCATATTATCGGTCTTAGTGAAGTGCGTTTCCTGGGTGAAAATAATGTCAGCTTTAGACTTTTTAAATTCCCTTAGGGCTAAGCTCCATTTGGTGTTGGAATTAAGACCTTTCACATTTATGATAATATGTCAATCATTGGGTGATAAAAAAAAAAATAAGGAGCGTTAGCTTACCAAGGTGACTGGAACACACTTGGATGCAGAAGATAGTAATCGACTGAACTTTCAAATAAGGTACATACCCAACCCGAAGCATGCTCCTACTGGCCAGACCTGGGCTCCAGAGGCGGGGAGCGCCCACAATACGGTAGATTAGGGGGAAAGAGAGAGGAGAGACGCTAGGAGCAAGAGGGTAGAAGAAGTGGACAACAAAAAAAACAGAGATTAGTACAAAATCAAGTAGTAACCAAATGAAATTTAACCCACTCGAACCGAGTGGTGGGTTGGAAACCCTCGGAGGGCCCCCCCACGTGGGGAATGAAAACACGATTCTCCACAAGAGTTATAGGGGAAGCTATTCGAAGGTCTCCCGGGGGAGGATAGGACAACTCCAGACCGGCCGCTATCCCCTCCCAGATCCGCCTGCAGTTAAATAATTATGCAGCACACCGTGGTGGAGCAACAAAATAAAGAAGAGCTTTCATTTAACAGCTATTAACCAGATAACCATGTGGTCTAGACCCGGGCAGCAGATGAATTCAGCTAGTGCTGTTTATACTCGGTGATGGACCGACCAAACTAATATAGGGGGTACTGGCAAGGTAGAGATCCAACGACCCTTCCCAATAGCCCTTTAAAAACCCGGGAAGGGCGAGGGTCATTAGGTACATATGTTAGTACACTCTAGTGGGGTATAGGGTGGATGGACAGGGAGGGTTAGGGGGGGTGAGGAATGGTAAGTATGGGGTAGGGGGGGAAAGGACAAGGATGGGGGGATGGAAAGGGAGGGGGAATAATGGAGAGGGGAACCCCATTGATAGTTTATGAGAGTTGAAACATAACCGTAGTATATCAACAATAATATTGTACCTTAAAGTTGTTTAATTGCTAAACCTTTAGCCCGTATTCCCACCTAGTGGAAGTGAAAAATTGAAAATTAGGGTCTAACCCTCTATAGTGGAAACAAGAAAAACAGATTATTTCCTGAGTTCTCAGCATAATAAGCAATATTAGTGACTTCTCTGATAGTATCTTATCTTGATCTGGAGCCTCTCAGTCAGCAAAAAGTCATCTCTGGTGGGTGTTTGCCGAGGGGCTATTGGGATGCGGCCTCTGTCGCTTTCTCCCGTTCACCTAAACCCAAGGCTCTGGGCGAGGTGGTGGGGTGGATGGGGGGTCCCACCCTGGTGTGGGGGGAACCGGAATGTCTAAGTCCTTGCAGAATGAGTGGAGGTCCTCCGGGTATCGCAGTGTGGTGGATCTCCCATCTTTCTTTGCTGTGAGGCTAAAGGGGAAACCCCAGTGGTATCGGAAGTCATGTTCTTTCAGTGTTGTGAGGAGTGGCTGTAGGGAGCGCCTTTGCTGAAGGGTGATCCAGGACAAGTCTGGGTACAACTGTATAGAGGCGCCATCAAAATCGATGGTGCGCATGTTGCGAGCTTTTCTCATTATGCCTTCCTTCAAAGCGTAGTTATGAACCCTGCATATTACATCTCTTGGTCTTGGGCCTGGCCCTCGGGGGCGAAGAGCGCGATGGGCTCTGTCCAGCTTAACTCTTTGGTTTTCCGGGCGACCCAAAACGTTGTTGAAAATTTCTTGCAATGTGACTTGTAAGTCCTCGTCCTGGGTTGCTTCTGGGAGGCCACGGACTCTAATATTGTTACGTCTGCCTCTATTGTCAAGATCCTCGAGATGGCGTTGAAACTCTCTAAGGGCTGAAGCTTGCGTGGACAATCGATCATGTATGTAGGAGACTTCCATCCTTGTATCATATGCTTCTTCTTCTATAGAATGGACCTTAGCAGACAGATGATGTAGATCAGTGCGTAGCATGTTAATTTCAGATCTACATGTGTCACGTACCTCTTGAATGAGCATACGAAAGTCCTGTTTTGTGGGCATGCAACGGACATAATCTCTCCATGAAGTACATGCCTCAGGTTCAGGGTCAGGGTCCATTGTGATGTGGGTATGTGGGTCCTTTGTGGTGATGGAGGAAGTGCCGATGGGGGAAGTCCCCTCTGCAATGCAAGTGGAGGGGTCTTGAAATTAGACTGCCTTGCCGGATCACTGGCATGTACTTGTGCTACATAAGCTACATGTGAATAAGCCCCCTGCAGCTCTTCAGGCCGCTGCGGTGAGGAAGGCCTTGCCGCTTTGTTAGACTCCTTGTGCTGCAGGGATGAGGGTGGTGACTTGTCCCTTAAAGCCTGGGATCTTTGTGGCAGGGAACATGGGTCCCATTCCTGGGCTGAGGATTCCCACAGAGGAGAGGCTTGGTCTGCACTTGGTGACGATGCAGGCCCTATTAGGCAGGGAGGAAACAGCTGAGATAGGCTGCCTAGTGTGTCCCCCACATTAGATAGTACCCAGGCCGGCCCTATACCAATAGGTGGGAGTGGCTGGCGATTGGGTAACAGATCCCCTTCAGAGACATACCCATCCTTTCGCTTTCCCGGGGAGAGCCGCTGAGGAGAGGAGGAGAGGGCCACTGCGTATGATGGTGGCGCCGGAACCATCTTGGCCTTGTGGTGTCCTGCCGGAGCCCCGAGGCCAAAGTACTCCGTTATGAGGGGCGGGGGAGCCGAGGAAGATCTTGTGCCATGTCCCTTGGGTTCTGGGTCTTTAGCCTTTCGAGGTTTGCCCATGTTATCGGTGCTTTTTAGCTGCTTTTAGCTGTTTGCAGGCGGATCCGGTCAGGAGCTCTAAGGAGACACGTCCGCTCCGGAAGCCATCCAAGCCATGCCCACCAAAGAGTTTTTTAAGGGAAAGAAGTGGAATGTTATGCAATGGCCAAGTCAGTCACCTGACCTGAATCCGATTGAGCATGCATTTCACTTGCTTAAGACAAAACTAAGGGGGAAAATGCCCAAAGAACAAGCAGGAACTGAAGACAGTTGCAGTAGAGGCCTGGCAGAGCATCACCAGGATGAAACCGAGAGTCTGGTTATGTCTATGCATTCCAGACTTCAGGCTGTAATTGACTGCAAAGGATTTGCAACCAAGTATTAAAAAGTGAAAGTTTGATGGATGATTGTTAATCTGTCCCATTACTTTTGGTCCCTTAAAAAGTGGAAGGCACATATACAAACTGTTGTAATTCCTACACCGTTCACCTGATTTGGATGTAAATACCCTCAAATTAAAGCTGAAAGTCTGCAATTAAAGCACATCCTGTTAGTTTAATTTCAAATCCATTATTTTGGTGTATAGATCCAAAAAGATTAGAATTGTGTCGATGTCCCAATAGTTATGGACCTGACTGTATATTGGTGTGCAGCAGTTGGCAAGTGGTTAATGAAACACAAACAAAAAAATATATATTTTAGAATTTAGTTAGGCTTGACTGCAATTATTCCAATTCAGAGGCTTCTCCTTAAAACAAACATAAAAAAACAATGCTTTAAGGTCGTCTGTGTTTTTCCTCTAAAGTATTTTGCCAAATCTGGGTCATATCCATCTTATCCATTGATGTCTGTTTGTGTATGTTTCCTAAAATACAAAACTAAAAACCCATGAATAACACCTCACTCTACCTCTTTGAGAAGTTCCTTCTGGGCTAGACTAGTAGTGAATGCTTGGAACAGTCTTCCAGCAGAAGTAATGGGTCCATCAACCGTAAGTACATTCAAAAATACAAAGACATACCCACATATCTATACTCTGACAAAAATGTTTTAGAAAAACTTGGAGTACTTGAAGTCTAGAACAACAACATGTAAACATCTAACCTTCTCACACATTAACAGGACATGAGTCAATTTGTAAGGAAAAACAAAACACAAGACATACTGAATACATAAGATGCCATAGGGTGTAAAATAATGTATTTTTATGTACTTTCCAAGTTTCAGAGTGAATGAAAACTTCACGCTGATCCCCAGAATGGGAAAAGAAAAAAAACAAAATCCCTACAGTTTCTCAGAGTTATAGGTATCAAGATCTCATATCTGTGCACAGGTTCACTATTTGAGAATAAATGTAAACTTTCTGGTACCAGTACTGAGCTCATTACAAATGGAAACTAAAATAAAAAGCATGCGTGTTAATGTGATCACAATTCTTATTGATGGCCATCCAACAATGGTGTGTACACACTAGGGATGCAACGATACCAATATCGGTGCCGATACTTAGCATTTTTGGGGGTATCGGTACTCATGAAAATTCACAGATACCAGAAACCGATACCGGAAGTGACGTCAGCTTGGGCGGAGCTCGGGAACCGGATAAGGTTGCAGCCTCTACACATGGCGGTGAGTGCAGTTTCCCTCATGACAGACATGTGTTTTGCTGCTGCTGCGCCTGCTACATGGCTGCCCCACATGGCGATCATCCTCCTTACACCATGTCCCCTCATGGCGGCCGGTGAGTGCTCTTCTCTATTTCTGTTGCTTGCTTTCTTCTTATGTGTCCCACAGCCAGTGATTGCTGTACAGTACTACTAGCTTACATTGTCTCTCTCTTGCCTAACATGGCGGCCGGCCTGTGTTACACTTAGTTTGTCCCACATTGTCTCTCTCTCTCTTGCCTAACATTATGTCCACTGTCCAGCATGGCGGCCGGCCTGTGTTTGTGTGTGTTACATAACTTAGTGTCCCGCATTGTCTCTGTTGCCTAACATGTCCCTCATGGTGGTAAATGACTGCTGCTTTTACATAAATCATCATTGTCTCTTGTCTAACATTTTCCTGCATGTGCCTTTCTGAGACCATCCTCTGCTTTTTGTATTGTAGAGATAACGACCGTTGTACCCGACAGATGGATGTCATCATCCCCGCTGGTTTACTTGGCCATACCAAGATGCTGGATGCAGCAGGAACAAACAATAAGCACTGGTGAAAGCAGCTTCATTATTCTAAAAAATAGTAGGTGTCATCATGTGTGAGAAATTCAGAAAACAAAACATTTGGGCTCAAAATTTTTTCCCCATTTTTCTCATTTTTTTTCCCCCTTAAGGTGGAGAGACTTACTTATTTCTGGCTTTAAGTGCAATGCAAAGGGATGCCACTGCCACCAGCAAAATGTCAGCTGTCTAGAAGTTTTTTTTTAAATTGATGAAACAAACAAACCCATTGCAGACTGCAAACTCTGTTCTGCCAAAATATCCAGAGGACATTCAAAAGTTAGTTCTTATAATACTAGTAATCTCATAAAACACCTCAAAATGAAACACAAGACTGATCATGGCAAATTTACAGCTGTCATTAGCTCTTGCACTCAGCAGCTGACACTTCAGCAATCCCTGGTCAGACGTGAAAAATTTTCCATGGATAACCCAAGGGCTAAAAAAATTTCTGAAGTAGTTACCCAATTCATCGTTCTTGATGATCAGTCACTATCAATAGTTGGCAATGTGGGTTTTCAGCGACTTATGAATTATTTGGAGCGAAAGTACGAAATTCCCAGCCGCCGTCATGTCACAGATGTCATGTTGCCACAATTACACAACACAGTGAAAAAATAACATTACCAACAAGCTACAGGAGGACATAAAGGCTATCAGTTTCACCACGGACATTTGGAGCAGTAGTGTGAGTCCCGTGTCTGTAATTAGCTTAACTGCACAGTGGATTGATGCCAATTTCACTCTGCACCAAGTCATGCTGCACGCAAAGAAATTTCAAGGCTCTCACACAGGCCAAGCTATAAGAAACATACTAGAAGAAATGCTTGGCACTTGGGCGATTCCCAAAAGTTCTGTCCATGTGGTAGTCCGTGATAATGGCAGAAATATGATAAAAGGTGTACAAGATGCTGGATTTCAGAGTCTTTCATGTGTGGCACATACACTGCAGCTGGCTGTCTCAGAGGGGCTTTTATCACAGCGCAGCATTACGGAGGCTGTGGGAGTTGGGCGCAAAATAGTTGGGCACTTTAAACATTCAAACCTGGCATATTCTCGGCTGCAAGATATTCAGATCCAGCTTGGTCAACTCATTCAAAGACTTCAACAAGATGTTCAGACTCGCTGGAACAGCACTTTTTACATGCTGCAGTCTCTGATAGAGCAAAAACGGGCCATTGGAGTATATGTGTCAGAACATGAGCTGCTTGCAACGATCACTGCAAATCAGTGGAATCTCATGGAGAAGATGATCAACATCTTGGCTCCCATTGAAGAGTTGACTCGGCATGTGAGTTGTTCAGATTCTTTTGCCTCGGATGTAATTCCTGCTGTGACTGTGCTATAGCGATTATTATCTAAAGAAGTGGATGAGGACCACGATGTTAAAATGATGAAGAACACATTGCTTGGTGCTTTGCAGAAACGGTTCTCTGACATGGAGCAAAATCCACTTTACTGCATCGCTACCTTACTCGATCCAAGGTAGTCAATTATTGCTGGCTGCTATTTTGCATTGTTTTTATTTGAATATTGATGATATGATTTTGTTTTTTGTTTTTTGGATGAAGATGATATTTTACAGTGTTATTATCAATTGCTTGCATTAAAAAAAAAAATTGTAATGCAAGTGATAACACTGTAAATCTCACCTTCATAAAAAACACAAAGCAAAATCGATAATGACAAACACACTGCCTCTGTGTAATGGTTTTGCACAGAGCAAGCCAGACAACTGTTTTTTGTCATTTCCCCCTGCTGTCACCTTTCCTTCTAGCAGTGCCCCCACAGCAAACTTCCACAGTTGTTGCTTTGCATGACGTTTCTAATGTCTTGCATTTTTCTTCTTCTAGGTAAAAAGATTGGTTCTTCTCAAATGCAGATGCTGGCAGGCAGGCCAAAGGGATGTTTGTGCTGGAAATTCAACAAATATCTTCTGTACAGGTACTACTTGAGTGTTTTTTTTCTTGCGTTTCCTCTGCCTGTTAACTTCCCTCCATGTTAGCCTTAAAAAAAAAAAAAATATGCCTTTTTAACTCCATGCCACAACCTTTTTCCTTAAGTGAATCATCTATGGTGTGCACATTGCACACTATAGGTGATTCAACATGCAATGCATGGGGGACACATAGCCTAATATGGAGCAGCATAGAGTTAACACTACAGGCAAATGAAAGTCTCAAAAACAGAGAGCTCAAACGCCTGTAGGAGCAGCTACTTTGAGCTTTATTGTGCATGTGGCCTTACTGCTGCTAAGTTCTTGGCTCCTTGGCCTTGCCATCCTGGAATGACCCTAATTTTGGTCTGTGAAAAATTTTTTTTTCACAAGTTTCATAAGAAGTTGAACTAGAAGCTAGCACTTTTTTTATTATTTAAAAAATGTTTACAAAATAATGTTAGTTTTGAGGTACTGTTCAGTTGCTCCTCCTCAGGCCTAACATTATTTAACTGTATTGCACTTGGGTTGGTTGATGTGATTACGTGAACTTGTGATGTTTGTTTTATACTTGGCATCATCAACAGTGATGATATTTCATGTTCTGTGTGACATTTGAGCTTTTCATTTTCAAGGCATAATGCCTGTACAATGCAGCTAAAAGCATCTGCTCCTCAAGGAGTTTGAGCTTTTTTTCTGTCTGTTAACGCCTCCCCTCCATGTCAGCCTATTGCACACTAGTTTCAGGAGTTTAGTGGCAGGAAAGTTTACAGGCAGAAAAAAATCCAAAGATTTCCATTTCCAATTTCTTTGGATTTTTTTTCTGCCTGCTGCCTGTAAGCTGCCCTGCCAGTAAACTTCTGAAACCACATAGTGTTCCTTGGCCAATGGCCATGAATGAACACATAGGCTAACATGGAGGGAAAGAGGTAACAGATAGAGAAAAAAAAAAGCTCAAAAGAGCTAAAACACCTGGAGAAGCAGCTGCTTTGAGCACTGCATGAGGCCTTACTGCAGCCTACATACCAACCTAACACACACCCTTGCCATCCTGGGATGTTCTGTCTGTGAAATGTGTTTCTCTTACACATGTGTAAGTTGAACTGGAAACAAACACATGTTGTTTTTTTTTTGGTTTTTGAAATTTTATAAATAATGTCTTGTGTTGTGAGTTGACTGAGGTACTGTACTGTTCTTGCTTCTCCTCATGCCTAAACATTGTGAACTTGCAATGTACATGTCATTGATGACATTGACATTATTTTCTATATAACATGTTCTGTGCAATTTGCACTTTAACAGCTTTGTGACCAGCAAATAAACATGTTTTCTTTCCTAATCTTTTGACTACGTTTCAATTCCTCATATTATGGTGAAAATGTGTAATTTTTCATTATTTTTTAAAAAATGGTCACATGACCAAAATCAGGTATCAGTAATTGGTATCGGCGAGTACATGATGTCAAGTATCAGTACTCATACTCGGTGTCAAAAAAGTGGTATCGGTGCATCCCTAGTACACCCCCATAAAAAAGAAACCTTGTTTACACATAGACAGTTCATACACATCCACGACATCACCCAGACACAAATTATTTGAGATTGAATCCCATATGTTCTGGATAGAGAAAGCTTTTGTAATTGCAAATGAATTACAAGGTGTTTCTGGAAACTGGGAGAATAAGAAAGAAGAGAAAAAAAACTATGAAACAGGGGTACCTAGCCTATCATACTTTACCTTCAGTTAGACGTGTGTAGTTATGCATATGTACAGCTATCTACATACACCTGCTTTATATGTAAACACACTTTCAGGAACTCACTGAACCTGAAAAATGTAACTTATAGACAAAATGTATTACTCTATCCTCGGGGTATGCAATTAGCGGACCTCCAGCTGTTCCAAAACTACAAGTCCCATCATGCCTCTGCCTCTGGGTGTCATGCTTGTGGCTGTCAGAATCTTGCTATGCATCATGGGACTTGTAGTTCTGCAACAGCTGGAGGTCCACTAATTGCATATCCCTGCTCTATCCTTTTCCTTTAACCAACAAAGAAAGCATACAATACAACATTCTTATGTGTACATTGGTAAATGGTCACTGACATTCCCGCTTTGATCTAGTGAAACTAAAATGCCATGGACCTCTGAAACATATCTAGTATTTCATCCCCTGTTTTACTATTCATGTTTGGTTCCAAATGGGCATGTTACTCCCTCCATCTTTCCAATTCAAGGATTCAATACATTTTTTTAAAGGTTTTGAATTCTTTCAAACTCATCTCGTTTCAGTTGCTTAATTTCATACTGTAAAAGCCTAATTCTCAGCTTTAATAGTTGGGGAAGGGATGCATGATCTAGTATTTTCATATTTATTACCCCTAGGCCATATTACCCAGCATAGTGAGTACAATTCAATGTCACACCTCTTTGTTCTATAATGATTTTGGCTCACTATCTTTCCAGCAGAAGACAAAATTGGTCAATGTGACTCCATAATCCACATGTGTGACATTTTTTTTTATCTTTTGTAAAGAATTAAAGCATCTCTTAACAACCAGTGTGGTTTTAGGCTGACAATAATTAATATCTAAAACCCGATTAGCAATTTTTTCTGTCTGCATACGAGATATAGGGGCACTTTCAAAAGAGCTCCCATCTTTCAATGAATTGTTGAAACTAGCACATACTCTAGATGGGGATAATTTCCTGTTGCATCTAGAAATACTCAAACCAGTTGCATTACAATCCCTGGTATGTGGAGATTGCAGAAGTTGCCCCGGGCTGGAAGATGCAGACAACCGTTTACATTTACTGTCTGCCTTCTTCAGCCCGTGTGCCAGCTGGTCAAGCTCTCCCTGCTTTTTTTGGTTGTCTATTGTTAGTTTGTCATAGAAGCATATAGAGTACTGATATTACTTTTTGGCTATTTCTAGATCCTCCTTGAGGGATTTGTATTGCAATAATGGCTGTTTGTAATTGTTAGCCAATTAACCAGCAGCAAAAAATAGTACAGTCTTCTCACATTTGCTGTATTTTTTTTCTCTGTTAGCTTTACATTTACATACTCTTGTGCCTGGTGCCATGGGCTTTTAGATTCCTTTATTGCTCTTATTATTTCACAGCTATTTTTAACTTTAGCAATCCTGGCCATACATTTCTCCATGCTGTACAAAAGGTTCAGTGACTATACAACAATACCCCACAGAACAGACTTCTACCACAGTAGTCTACCACTTTTCTATGCACAGTAGGGGAGACACAAACATTAACATAACACTATTATCTTCACTGAAGAGTCTGAGTATACACCCAAGAAACAAAAGATAGAGGAGATGTGCTGAACAATAGACATGGAGATACAGTATGGACAGTAAATACACAACAAACAATAGTGGAAGGGAGCCTCCAGGCAAACAATAGAAATGGTAAACACTGGCAGTGTTTTGCCAATAACTACCTCCAACAAATTCAACTTCCAAACTAAGTAGTATGTTCAGCGTTAAAAAAAAGTCTAAAAACTGCCAAGAAGTACAGTATGCTCAATGTGATAGATTTTAAAAATACCAATTCAATGACAACAGTTCAGTTAATCTTTATCTGATTCCTTGACTAGACCTCCACAATAACATACCTTAGAATCTTTTATCCTTTCACTGAAAGGAGCAAACGTTTATCTACTTGCAAGATACTGCTATAAATTTCCACTTTGACCAAAATAGAAATATTAATATTATTATATAAACTTGTACATTCCTCAAAACCAACAACAAAACTCTCTAACTCTTATGCCCTGTACACACGGTCGGATTTTCCGACGGAAAATGTGTGATAGGACCTTGTTGTCGGAAATTCTGACCGTGTGTGGGCTCCATCACACATTTTCCATTGGAAGTTCTGACACACAGAGTTTGAGAGCAGGCTATAAAATTTTCCTACAACAAAATCCATTGTCGGAAATTCCGATCATGTGTACACAAATCCGACGCACAAAGTGCCATGCATGCTCAGAATAAATTAAGAGATGAAAGCTATTGGCTACTGCCCCGTTTATAGTCCCGACGTACGTGTTTTACGTCACCGCGTTCAGAATGATCGGATTTTCCGACAACTTTGTGTGACTGTGTGTATGCAAGACAAGTTTGAGCCAACATCAGTCGGAAAAAATTCATGGATTTTGTTGTCGGAATGTCCGATCAATGTCCGATCATGTGTACAGGGCAGAAGTTTCACGTTCCTACAAAAATACAATGCCTTTAGTGGACACAAAATCTACATACAAACTAAAACCTGTTGAACCTTTTCAACCAAAAACACAAAAGAAAAAAAAGCAAGTTACAGTCAGGTCCATAAATATTGGGACATAGACACAATTCTAATCTTTTTGGCTCTGTACACCACCACAATGGATTTGAAATTAAACAAACAAGATGTGCTTTAACTGCAGACTTCCAGCTTTAAATTGAGGGTATTTACATCCAAATCAGGTGAACGGTGTAGGAATTACAACAGTTTGTATATGTGCCTCCCACTTTTTAAGGGACCAAAAGTAATGGGACAGATTAACAATCATCCATCAAACTTTCACTTTTTAATACTTGGTTGCAAATCCTTTGCAGTCAATTACAGCCTGAAGTCTGGAATGCATAGACATAACCAGACTCTCGGTTTCATCCCTGGTGATGCTCTGCCAGGCCTCTACTGCAACTGTCTTCAGATCCTGCTTGTTCTTTGGGCATTTTCCCCCTTAGTTTTGTCTTAAGCAAGTGAAATGCATGCTCAATCGGATTCAGGTCAGGTGACTGACTTGGCCATTGCATAACATTCCACTTCTTTACCTTAAAAAACTCTTTGGTTGCTTTTGCGGTATGCTTCAGGTCATTGTCCATCTGCACTGTGAAGCGCCACCCAATGAGTTCTGAAGCATTTTGCTGAATATGAGCAGATTATATTGCCCAAAACACTTCAGAATTCATCCTGCTGCTTTTGTCAGCAGTCACATCATCAATAAATACAAGAGAACCAGTTCCATTGGCAGCCATACATGCCCACGCCATGACACTACCACCACCATGCTTCACTGATGAGGTGGTATGCTTTGGATCATGAGCAGTTCCTTTTCTTCACCATACTCTTCTCTTTCCATCACTTTGGTACAAGTTGATCTTGGACTCATCTGTCCATAGAATGTTGTTACAGAACTGTGAAGGCTTTTTTAGATGTTGTTTGGCAAACTCTAATCTGGCCTTCCTGTTTTTGAGGCTCACCAATGGTTTACATCTTGTGGTGAACCCTCTGTATTCGCTCTGGTGAAGTCTTCTCTTGATTGTTGACTTTGACACACATACACCTACCTCCTGGAGAGTGTTCTGGATCTGGCCAACTGTTGTGAAGGGTGTTTTCTTCACCAGGGAAAGAATTCTTCGGTCATCCACCACAGTTGTTTTCCGTGGTCTTCTGGGTCTTTTGGTGTTGCTGAGCTCACCAGTGCGTTCTTTCTTTTTAAGGATGTTCCAAACAGTTGATTTGGCCACACCTAATGTTTTTGCTATCTCTCTGATGGGTTTGTTTTGTTTTTTCAGCCTAATGATAGCTTTCTTCACTGATAGTGACAGCTCTTTGGATCTCATGTTGAGAGTTGACAGCAACAGATTCCAAATGCAAATAGCACACTTGAAATGAACTCTGGACCTTTTATCTGCTCCTTGTAAATTTGATAATGAGGGAATAACACACACCTGGCCATGGAACAGCTGAGCAGCTAATTGTCCCATTACTTTTGGTCTCTTAAAAAGTGGGAGGCACATATACAAACTGTTGTAATTCCTACACTGTTCACCTGATTTACCCTCAAATTAAAGCTGAAAGTCTGCAGTTAAAGCACATCTTGTTCGTTTCATTTCAAATCCATTGTGGTGGTGTATAGAGCCAAAAAGATTAGAATTGTGTCGATGTCCCAATATTTATAGACTTGACTGTATGTTTCACCAAATCAATAAAGACCGTACTATTTCAGTGTTTTTCCAATAAAACATACATGTACTCACCATAAAGCCAGAATAAACAATGATTCAAGAGAAACAATGCTTGGTAAGCACAAACATATGAACACAAAATGTTCTCGCTCAGTAAACCCCCCAATAAATTTACCAGTTTTTACTGGTTCTTCTTATAATTGCTGTGACCTCCAAACTACCCGAAAAACTGATTCAGTTTTAAATCCACCCCAATAACCTTAATCTGCATTACACAAATCTTGGTATTGTAATAAATACTTCCAGTCCTGGTCCCGATTATGTAGGTCACCAATTACGTTACCCGTAAGTTATATTTTGAGAATTTATATATCTCAGATATGATTTGGGTTAACTAGTTGCTGCCCATCCACCGTCAAATGATGGCAGGGCAGTGCGGCTCTCGTTCTGGGATGCCGGGAGCGTGCAGCTCAGCAATCGCAGCCGCCCCATGTTGCTAGGACGCAGCGCAACCCCGACCTCTGTAAAGAGCCACGTGCTGTCCAATCACAGCCGATCACATGTAAACACAGAGATGCCGGTAATCGGCGCTCCTCCCCTCACACTGACAGAGTGTGCGGCAAGGAGAGCCGATCAGCGGCATCTCCTCACAGGAGACATCTACACATGTATTTAGGGCACTGATCATCAGTGCCCTTATTACAATAGCAACACCAGTGCCAGCGATGAGTGCCCAGCAGTGCTAGCAATCAGTGCCCACCACTGCCCAAAAGTGCCACCAAGCAGTGCCCATTAGTGATGCCAATCTGTGCTGGCTATCAGTCCCACCTATCAGTGCTGCCCATCAATGCCCATCACTGCTGTCCATCAATGCCCATCAGTGTTGCCCATCAGTGCCCCTCATCAATGCCCATCAGTGCCCATTAGTACCGCCTATCAGTGCCCACCAGTGCCGCCTATCAGTGCCCACCAGTGCCGCCTATCAGTGTCAATCAATGCCACCTAGTGGTGTCCATCAGTGCCACCTAACAATGCCCATCAGTGCCACCTATCAGTGCTCATCAGTGCCACCTACCAGTACCCATAAGTTTGGCATATCAGTGCCACCTAATCAGTGCCCATAAGTGCCGCATCATCAGTGGCTATAAGTGCCACCTCATCAGTGCCCACCAGTTCAGCCTATCAGTGCCCATCAGTGCCACCTTATTAGCGCATATCAGTGAAGGAGATAAATTACTTATTTACAAAATTTACTGACAATTTTTTTCAAATTTTTTGGTCTTTTTTTTAGTAAAAACTAAAAAAAAAACATCAGTGATTAAATATCACCAAAAGAAAGCTCTATTTCTGTGAAGAAATAGGAGGGGCAGGAAGGGGGTGTAAGTGCCCTGTAGGCAAGTGGTTAATGAGAGTTCTTTTTTCACCATGAGTGAAATCTTTAACCAACAACAGAAATGTATTGGCAAATAGTATGAAAGTCTAACAAACATCAATCTATCTAGTTACATAAAAGCAATATTATTCTGAGAGCTCTAACATAATACTAAATACAAACAATGAGAGGGATAAGACATAAGACAAACATTTAGATACAAGTGCAAGGGAGATAGTCCAAAGTTAGCAGGCTACTGCCCATGAGGGCCCCATTCACTGCTCTACCAGAGAGAGTTCTCTCTCCTCCCATCTAGCCTATGTATATCATTATAGGCCGGTACCTCATTGGTTGGCATGGCATGGCTTGGATTGGTGGGCCTCTCTATTCCTGTTAAAGATTGGCTAATCCCTATACTTTGCATAAGTCAGCCCCTTTAATGCAAATCCTTGGCACAAACTTTTTGAGCGGGAAAATAAACTTGCAAGTACATGACATTTTCAGGGAAATTAAGTATTCAAAATGGGCTGGCCACCTTAATTGCATATCTAAACAAGGGATCCTTTGAAGTGAATATTTGTAAAACAAAGAGGTTTGGGACCCATTGGTTAGATAAATGAGCTTAGGCACCAAAGTGTCTGTGAAAAGCCTTTTCATATACAGGATTAGTAATTAGAATATGGCCTTCTGGCAACTTAACACATCCTGTATAACAGGGTCACATGAAAGACATATTACACACCAACACTGATATACCTCTAACTGATAGATATTCATAATTACAATATTTTACAGCTGTTAATGGAGATTTCACATAAACTCATTAGGCAACACTAATCTTAAAGAAAAATGTAAATCGAATGGTATGAGTGGTTCACTTGTGTGCAGTATCAGTGTACAAGTAGAGGAGAAACTAATTTGGGCTATTTTACTTAAAGTGGTAGTAAACCACCTGAATATTTTACCTGCAAGGCAAAGTTATAATGTGCTAGTATGCATTACTTACCTTACAACCTCACCTTAGAATGAAGCCCTTCCAGCAGCAAGCTGTCATCGCTGACAGGGCTTCCATCTTCACACATATTCCTTCTGGGTTTGCGGACTCCGACTATGTTAATGACCAGAGCCACGATGACGTCACTCCCGCGCATGCACACAGGAGCTGCCATTTATGGCACAGGACTCTGAAGGAATGGCCCGGGTGCATATACAGTAAATATCCCATAAATGGTGCACGTTTAGGAGATATTTACACTACCTATAGGTAAGCCTTATTATAGGCTTACCGTTAGGTAAAATTCATGTATGGGAGTTTACTCCCAATTTAAAGAGTGCCTAGCCACACCAAATTGTATTGTGCTTGTTGGCTGTGGTAAATAATGAGGGGACTGTCCTGGGTTTGGTTCAACGAACTTCAAGAAGTTCAGATGCTGAACCCGAATTTCATCGAAATCAATAAGAACTGAATCCCTCATATTGAAAATGCCTACTTTCTGACCTAATAGGCAAGGAGGTGTCAAAAAAATTGGGGTGGACAATGCTTTGGGGAACATGTAAACTTTTTAAAAAATATATTCATCAAGGAGGAGTGATTTTTATACGCTTAAAGTGAAGTTCCACCCTCAAAAAAGTTTTTAAATAAGGACACTTAAATAAGGACACTTACCTGTACAGGGAGCCCACGATGTCGGCCCCCCCAAGGCCGATCTATCCATTGGATTGAGTGCAGGTGCCACCATTGTAACTAAGGGAAACCGGCAGTGGAGCCTTCAGCCAGTTTCCTACTGCACATGCACGAGACACGTGGCACTTTCTGAATGGCCCCATCATCTTCTGGGACACACACAGGTTGCAGAAGGCAGCGGGGAGGGGAAGGAGGAGGGGCAGAGGCAGAAGAGGAAATTATGTACCTGTCGCGGCGAGGCTTGGATGGAAGTTTACCTGTTTACTACTAAGGTAAGAAAAAAAAATGTACAGTATCTCACAAAAATGAGTACACCCCTCACATTTTTGTAAATATTTTATTATATCTTTTTATGTGACAACACTGAAGAAATTACACTTTGCTACAATGTAAAGTAGTGAGTGTACAGTTTGTAGCTTGTATAACAGCATAAATTTGCTGTCCCCTCAAAATAACTCAACACACAACCATTAATGTCTAAACCGCTGGCAACAAAAGTGAGTACACCCCTTAGTGAAAATGTCCAAATTGGGCCCGTTAGCCATTTTCCCTCCCCGGTGTCATGTGACTCGTTAGTGTTTATGTAAAAGTGTCCCTCACGCTACTTGGAGTACCTAATGGAATGTGCCTATCTACAGAAGTAAAGTGATAATAAATAAAACCAGCAGCAAAACCTAGTAGTGTTCACAATACACAAATAAACCAAGTGCAAATATAAAGTGATCTTGTGCAGTAATATAAATCACTGTATTTATATTAATAGAGTGACTGGAAAAAAAATTGCGTTTGGGGGGCGTGGCTTGACCTCGTAGAGAATGGCCGCTTGATTTCAGAGCTCCGCTGACAGGGATAGAAATCTGCCTTCTACAGACAGTAACCAGCATCTCACACACCTGAAAAACGATGGGTACTGCCTCTAGAACATCGTCGACCTCCCGGTCACGTTCTCCCCATGAATTACCGGCAAGATCCAGTCAAAATATCCCGGAGATGTTTCGGGCACAGATGGGAAGTTTGGCGCCGGCTCCCACCTCACAGAGCCAGCATCAGCACCCTCCTAACCCTAATGGAACTGCTTCTCCATCTCACAATGGACACAACGATGGGGGGATTCTCCTCACCCCACATCAACAACTGAGCTTGAGCGATCTTAGATCCGTAGCTGAAGACATTAAGGACACCCTGACGGCAGCAATCTCGGATTTAAAAATTGAAATCCAGGCTATTACTGACAAAGTCCAGGCAGTGGAACAAACAACTGCCCTCCATTCTTCAAAGATTTGTCACCAACATCTGGAGATCGACACACACACAAGGCAACTCAGAGATATCAATCGCCACTTGGAAGACTTGGATAACCGTGGCAGACACCATAACCTCCAGCTGAGAGGTTTGCCTGAAGCCGTGGATGCGGAACACCTTCAAAGTGAAGTTACCCATAATAATCTACTCAGCAGACCCAGAGATGTTCCCATTGCGATGAAAAGAATCCATCGTGCTCTGAGACCGAAAGGAAAAGACTATGACCCTCCTAGGGATGTGTTATGCTGCATTATCGACTACCGCTTGAAAGAAGAAATTCTGAGGAGAGCACAAACCCTGACTCCTTTATTACATAACGGCACAGAACTTCGCCTATTTCAAGATTTATCGACTATAACCTTACAGCGCAGAAGGGAACTGCAACCCCTTCTGGCAGTACTTCAGGCCAAGGGTATAATTTACCGCTGGAAATTCCCCTTTGGTTTGGCGGCAACAGTACAAGGGCGCTCAGCTCTCCTCAGAGTCCCTGAGGATCTACACAACTTCTGTGACACTCTCGGCATCCCTCTCACAGAAGTACCAGATTGGTACGTGGAATTTCGTACCTCTACATCACCTTCGGCACCTTCCAGAAGTGAATCAATGGATACCCAGAACGTAAGATACCGAAGATATCATTCACCATCGGAACCAAGATTTCTACAACCCGATCCACATTCTCCTTCGATCTACAGTCCAACGAAACCCCCACGCTCCAGAAGAGCTAGAAGGGATCGGTGATTACAGATGGCTTCTACAACACATTTTCAAAGCTATCCTCTGACTGTTCAATTATCGTTTTTTCTAGCACTGCAAGTTCATACCCCAGCTGGTATTGTTTTCCTTCAGTCTTTCAATCTTTAAAGCTTGTTTAGTGTAGGTCCCACTTTCTACATATATGCATAGCTTTGTATATCTAAACGCTACCTGACCAATGCAGAGTCCTGCCTTCAAGGCTTGTCATCTCATAACACAGTAACAAATACGGCTCCATACCATCAGTATGCAGTATCCATTAAGGCTCTGTTACACCTAAACTCTGTTGTTTTACTTTCAAATCAAATGGGGTACCGGATCATCAGAGAAGTCCACTCAAAAAACAAAAAAAAAAACAAAAAAAAAAAGAGAATAAAGCCCTTTCTTTAGTTGTACATAACGCTATCAGCCTGACACTGATACACCCTACTCCTAGTACACTACTTAGGGATTCTAACTGAAAATATTCCCGGGACCCCTCATCCAAACATAACAGGTAGCTGGTAACATTATTTGCTCTCCACGTAATGATCCTGTTTATGTTCACTGTATGTTCTACCTGGCATATATCTTGACAGTGAACAGCTTAAGCTAACACAAAACTTGCTCCCATGACAACCAGATTTACATTACTCAATTGGTTGCCTTCTTTAGGTGCGAATAACTGGGAGGAGCCAAGGTCTGCTGTAACAAGATCTACCTCAACATGACTCACGAAGCAGTTCATTATTCCTTACACGGAGCGGGCTCAGACTTGTAACCTTGGCGATAAACCGCAGCCCTTCCTTCTCCTGTATTCACATACCCAGCTCTCAGATGACGATGTATGAGGCCTTTCACCCCTATATAGTTAGGTATATGAATAGTGCTCTCAGCTGTTCTGATAACACACTCTATACAGAAAAATAAAACGATTAGGGTACTTGACATCTTGTATGTTTATCCATTCCTACCCCTCACGAATACCTTACACTACTGGAGTGCTGTCTTAATGCCAAAACGGAACTGGCTGGCTCTCCATACAAGACTATAATAAGAGAAGTTCAAAAACACTTACCATTCACTTACAGGACCTCCTCATATTAATTGTGATATGCTCCCTATTAGCGTAATGATCTACACAGATGTTTTGCTCTAATGTCTTTATAACAAGCTTCTTAATCGCCTTCAGGGGTAGTTAATTAATTAGTGGCTTCTGCCTGGTTTATCTTTCTTAAGAGGTGTTGCTTTCTACCTATGATGAATAATCTGTTCTTCATACTGTTCAAGTTTTCTTGTTAAATGTTTAATTGCTCCATCATCTGGACATAAACGATAATGGGAGGAGATTTTAATGTTCCCCTAAATCCCTTACAAGATACCTCTTCAGGATCGTACAATTTACCCTTTTCTGCGCTACGAGCAATTAAGAAATGTTTTCAAGAATTGACATTATATGATGCGTGGCGTACCTTAAACCCCACAACTAAAGATTATACTTTTTTCTCCAAACCCCATGGAAGCTACTCCAGACTTGACTATTTTTTTATCTCACAAAGAGACCTCACCATGCTCAAAAACACCTCCATCGAACCAATGTACATATCGGACCATCCACAACAATTCACTCTATCAATGACTTTTCGGGTTCTAAAGTAACTTCCAATGAACAGATAGCAGATCAATTTGTAAACTATTATTCGCAACTATTTAATATAAAACCACAAGTTTCTGTGATAAACGTTGATCATAGAACACACTTGATTAAAGACTTCTTAGCCCAACACGGTCCTAAACCCATTTCTGACACAGAAGCATCACACCTAGAACGTCCCATTTCTAAAGATGAATTAGATACTGTTCTCAAGCAACTCAAAACAGGCAAAAGTCCAGGACAGGATGGTCTAACAGTAAGGTACTATAAGGAGTTAATCGACACGCTTCATCCTCACTTCTTAAATGCATTCAACTCCCTCTCCTCCGATAACCCCCCTCCCAGAGATCTACTCATGGCTCACGTCGTGGTTATACCAAAACCTGATAAAGATCCAAATTTAATTCCCAACTATAGACCAATATCTTTACTAAATGTTGACCTAAAAATCTATGCCTTATCTCCTTGGACCAGGTTGGTTTTGTCCCGGGTAGAGAGGCAAGGGACAACACCCTAAAGGCAATCAGTATTCACAAATGGCTGACTTCAATGAAGCAACCGGGATTCCTTCTTTCCCTTGATGCGGAGAAGGCATTCGACAGGGTGGCTTGGGACTACCTCACGGAGGTCCTAAAACACATAGGCATACGGGATCGTATGCTACAATTTATACTAGCTTTGTACTCCACCCCAACAGCCAAAGTCCGGATTAATGGACACCTGTCGGATGCCTTCTCCATATCCAACGGTACACGGCAAGGATGCCCACTCTCTCCGCTTATTTTTGTCTTATCACTAGAACCATGTCTTACACGTTTAAAAGACAATCAAGACATTAAAGGTATAACCATTACAAAATCTACCTACAAATTAGCAGCGTTTGCGGATGACATCCTATTATTTCTAAAAGAGCCGCACATTACATTGCCCAACCTCCTCAAAGAACTCACCCTGTTTGAAAATCTCACCAATCTTAAAATCAACTTTGCTAAATCAGAGGCCTTAAATATAACTCTATCACCAGACATAATAATCCAATGTCAAAATAATTTTCCATTCAAATGGAAACCAAATGCCATTAAATACCTTGGGATTTATATTCCGACCTCACTATCGGATTTATACAGCAAAAACTACACTCCCATTCTCCAAAATATCCAAAAAGACCTCAAAGCTTGGTTGACAGGAGTGTTCTCCTGGTTTGGTAGAATTTCTATTATAAAAATGACCATACTACCAAAATTTCTATACTTGCTCCAAACAGTTCCCGTGTCATTACCATGTACTTTTTTCAACTCATTCCGCAAATCTTGTACGGAATTCATATGGAATGGTAGGCGAGCTAGAATGAGTTTCAACAGAATGACCATACCCAAAATGAAAAGTGGTTTAGGCTTACCTGATATTCGAAAATACTATTGGGCCTGTCAACTTTCCAGAATAGTTGATTGGAATGTACACGCTGAAACCAAAGCTTGGATTGCCATTGAACAAGCCTTCTCACACTTACCGCTCCACAATCCACCCTGGATCCATCCTCGTCACATCTCACCACAATGCAAACAACATCCCCTTATTGGTAACACGTTGACTTCTTTCAATACGACATGTAAACAATTTCACATTTCATCCTCTCCAGGCCCTCTCACGCCAATCAAACATAACCCTGACTTCATACCGGGCACTGACGATTCTTTCCTTCATGAAAACGGGAGATTTCTTCGCTAAGGGGAAAATCATACCGCTATCCTCATTGAACTCCCAAGGAACAAACCGCCAGATCCCTTTCTGGTCATATATGCAACTCAGACATTTTCTCCTTGATCCCCTAAGAGGTTCTGCTTTCTCAAGAAATCAATCACACTTTGAATCCCTTTGTACTGCCGCTGAACCACAACATCACCTGATCTCCATCCTTTAATCAAACGTCTTTCATGATCACACCCCCAAATCGAATATCGCCAGTACAAAGTAGGAAAAAGATCTATCCATCAAACTCTCTGATACAGATTGGGGAAAGATATATTCTAATATTCACAAAGGCTCGATTAATGTTACAACTCAGGAAAACGGATATAAACTTTTTTCCAGATGGTACAAAACACCACTCAAGTTACACAAAATTATTCCGGAGATTCCACCCAATTGTTGGAGATGCAATGACAAAAACGGATCACTCCTTCACATATGGTGGGACTGTCCTGCGATCTCTACCTTCTGGACTAAAGTTTTTCACCTCACCTCCCAAATCACCTCACTTCATCTAGATTTCTCTCCAGCCCAAGCGCTCCTACACCACTCCTCCCTACTGATGAAAACATATCATAAATCTCTAGCTCTACATCTCCTCAATGCCGCCAAACTTTGTATCCCAGTTCTTTGGAGATCATCTAACCCACCCACAATCGCAGACTGGATCAAAAGAGTAAACAAAATAGCTGCAATGGAAGAACTTGTGCACCAAGCACACGACTCTTCCACCACATACAGGAACATATGGGCCAGTTGGCAACAATTCCACACAACATCTGAATATGCCCAATTACTCAGTTAAGGGCCCTCATCCATCTAATCATAAGACTCACCATGCACCCCAATTGACCCCCCCGCCATAGTCTTTCATGAAACAAAAAGTACAGGATGCGACAATATTAATATCCCTGCAGATATTATTTTCATAATAGATTATGCTTACATACCTGGGACAGGATTCATCTGAAAAGATACTTCCCGTTAGACCCATGGCTGAGCCAGGGACGGGAAAGATCTCTACCCTATATTTTCACATTTTTTACTGTGCTTTGGTCCACATCTACTCAACACTTTCCTATGATAGGTATCAGTAGTTCTATTCTATGATTTTATCTCAATTTACACATAATATCCTTCGTCTGGGCAGCATACACCAGGATTACTATTACATTTTAATACAGAAATAGTAATAAACTGTTATCTCAGACATAATCCAACAACAACCTTTGACCCATATAATATTGCTGTGAACAGGTATCTTATTATTAGGGATGAGCCGAACACCCCCCTGTTCGGTTCGCACCAGAACATGCGAACAGGAAAAAAGTTCGTTCGAACATGCTAACACCGTTAAAGTCTATGGGACACGAACATGAATAATCAAAAGTGCTAATTTTCAAGGCTTATATGCAAGTTATTGTCATAAAAAGTGTTTGGGGACCTGGGTCCTGCCCCAGGGGACATGGATCAATGCAAAAAAAAGTTTTAAAAACCGTCCGTTTTTTCAGGAGCAGTGATTTTAATAATGCTTAAAGTCAAACAATAAAAGTGTAATATCCCTTTAAATTTCATACCTGGGGGGTGTCTATAGTGTGCCTGTAAAGGGGCGCATGTTTCCTGTGTTTAGAACAGTCTGACAGCAAAATGACATTTTGAAGGAAAAAACTCATTTAAAACTACCCGCGGCTATTGCATTGCCGACAATACACATAGAAGTTCATTGATAAAAACGGCATGGGAATTCCCCAAAGGGGAACCCCGAACCAAAATTAAAAAAAAAAAATGACGTGGGGGTCCCCCTAAATTCCATACCAGGCCCTTCAGGTCTGGTATGGATATTAAGGGGAACCCCGGCCAAAATTTAAAAAAAAAAATGACGTGGGGTTCCCCCTAAATTCCATACCAGACCCTTCAGGTCTGGTATGGATTTTAAGGGGAACCCCGCGCCAAAAAAAAAAAAAAAAAACGGCGTGGGGTCCCCCCAAAAATCCATACCAGACCCTTATCCGAGCACGCAACCTGGCAGGCCGCAGGAAAAGAGGGGGGGACAAGAGTGCGGCCCCCCCTCCCTCCTGAACCGTACCAGGCCACATGCCCTCAACATTGGGAGGGTGCTTTGGGGTAGCCCCCCAAAACACCTTGTCCCCATGTTGATGAGGACAAGGGCCTCATCCCCACAACCCTGGCCGGTGGTTGTGGGGGTCTGCGGGCGGGGGGCTTATCAGAATCTGGAAGCCCCCTTTAACAAGGTGACCCCCAGATCCCGGCCCCCCCCCGTGTGAAATGGTAAGGGGGTACATAAGTACCCCTACCATTTCACGAAAAAAGTGTCAAAAATGTTAAAAATGACAAGAGACAGTTTTTGACAATTCCTTTATTTAAATGCTTCTTCTTTCTTCTATCTTCCTTCATCTTCTGGTTCTTCTGGCTCTTCTGGTTCTTCTGGTTCTTCCTCCGGCGTTCTCGTCCAGCATCTCCTCCGCGGCGTCTTCTGTCTTCTTCTTCTCGGGCCGCTCCGCACCCATGGCATGGGGGGGAGGCTCCCGCTCTTCTCTTCTTCTTTTCTTCTCTTCTTCTCTTCTTCATTTTCTTCTCCGGGCCGCTCCGCAATCCATGCTGGCATGGAGGGAGGCTCCCGCTGTGTGACGGCGCTCCTCGTCTGACAGTTCTTAAATAACGGGGGGGGGGGCCACCCGGTGACCCCGCCCCCCTCTGACGCACGGTGACTTGACGGGACTTCCCTGTGGCATTCCCCGTGACGTCACAGGGAAGTCCCGTCAAGTCACCGTGCGTCAGAGGGGGGCGGGGTCACCGGGTGGCCCCGCCCCCCCGTTATTTAAGAACTGTCAGACGAGGAGCGCCGTCACACAGCGGGAGCCTCCCTCCATGCCAGCATGGATTGCGGAGCGGCCCGGAGAAGAAAAGAAGAAGAGAAGAAGAGAAGAAAAGAAGAAGAGAAGAGCAGGAGCCTCCCCCCCATGCCATGGGTGCGGAGCGGCCCGAGGAGAAGAAGATAGAAGACGCCGCGGAGGAGATGCTGGACGAGAACGCCGGAGGAAGAACCAGAAGAGCCAGAAGAACCAGAAGAACCAGAAGATGAAGGAAGATAGAAGAAAGAAGAAGCATTTAAATAAAGGAATTGTCAAAAACTGTCTCTTGTCATTTTTAACATTTTTGACACTTTTTTCGTGAAATGGTAGGGGTACTTATGTACCCCCTTACCATTTCACACAGGGGGGGGGCCGGGATCTGGGGATCACCTTGTTAAAGGGGGCTTCCAGATTCCGATAAGCCCCCCGCCCGCAGACCCCCACAACCACCGGCCAGGGTTGTGGGGATGAGGCCCTTGTCCTCATCAACATGGGGACAAGGTGTTTTGGGGGGCTACCCCAAAGCACCCTCCCAATGTTGAGGGCATGTGGCCTGGTACGGTTCAGGAGGGAGGGGGGGCCGCACTCTCGTCCCCCCCTCTTTTCCTGCGGCCTGCCAGGTTGCGTGCTCGGATAAGGGTCTGGTATGGATTTTTGGGGGGACCCCACGCCGTTTTTTTTTTTTTTTTTTGGCGCGGGGTTCCCCTTAAAATCCATACCAGACCTGAAGGGCCTGGTATGGAATTTAGGGGGACTCCCACGTCATTTTTTTTTTTTAATTTTGGTTTGGGGTTCCCCTTTGGGGAATTCCCATGCCGTTTTTATAAATGAACTTCTATGTGTATTGTCGGCAATGCAATAGCCGCGGGTAGTTTTAAATGAGTTTTTTCCTTCAAAATGTCATTTTGCTGTCAGACTGTTCTAAACACAGGAAACATGCGCCCCTTTACAGGCACACTATAGACACCCCCCAGGTACGAAATTTAAAGGGATATTACACTTTTATTGATTGACTTTAAGCATTATTAAAATCACTGCTCCTGAAAAAACGGCCATTTTTAAAACTTTTTTTTGCATTGATCCATGTCCCCTGGGGCAGGACCCAGGTCCCCAAACACTTTTTATGACAATAACTTGCATATTAGCCTTTAAAATGAGCACTTTTGATTTCTCCCATAGACTTTTAAAGGGTGTTCCGCGGCATTCGAATTTGCCACGAACACCCCAAATTGTTCGCTGTTCGGTGAACTTGCGAACAGCCAATGTTCGAGTCGAACATGAGTTCGACTCGAACTCGAAGCTCATCCCTAGTGGAGATATCAAGGCTTTGTGCTTCAATACTTTTGCACTTTAATATTTTGCACTTTATTTATCCCTCAGTGGATCTTCTTTTATGTTTAGAGTGATTTTTATTACCGCGCAAGATCACTTTATATTTGCACTCATTAGTGTTACAAGGTCTCAGGTTTGAATGGGGAGCAGGTGTGTTAAATTTGGTGTTATCGCTCTCGCTCTCTCATACTGGTCACTGGAAGTTCAACATGGCACCTCATGGCAAAGAACTGTCTGAGGATCTGAAAAAAAGAATTGTTGCTCTACATAAAGATGGCCTAGGCTATAAGAAGATTGCCAAGACCCTGAAACTGAGTTGCAGCACGGTGGCCAAGACCATACAGTGGTTTAACAGGACAGGTTCCACTCAGAACAGGCCTCGCCATGGTCGACCAAAGAAGTTGAGTGCACATGCTCAGTTTCACATACAGAGGTAGTCTTTGGGAAATAGACGTATGAGTGCTGCTGGCATTGCTGCAGATGTTGAAGGGATGGGGGTCAGCCTGTCAGTGCTCAGACCATATGCTGCACACTGCATCAAATTGGTCTGCAAGGCTGTCGTCCCAGAAGGAAGCCTCTTCTAAAGATGATGCACAATAAAGCCAGCAGTTTGCTGAAGACAAGCAGACTAAGGACATGGATTAATGGAACCATGTCCTGTGGTCTGATGAGACCAAGATAAACTTATTTGGTTCAGATGGTGCCAAGTGTGTGTGGCAACAACCAGGTGAGGAGTACAAAGACAAGTATGTCTTGCCTACTGTCAAGCATGGTGGTGGGGGTGTCATGGTCTGGGGCTGCATGAGTGCAGAGCATGTTCCCCTCCCTTCTGAGACTGGACCCCAGGGTAGTATTTCAACAAGAAAACAACCCCAAACACACCTCCAATATGACCACTGCCTTGCTAAAGAAGCTGAGGGTAAAGGTGATGGACTGGCCAAGCATGTCTCCAAACCTAAACCCTATTGAGCATCTGTGGGGCATCCTCAAATGAAAGGTGGAGGAGTGCAAAGTCTCTAACATCCACCAGCTCTGTGATGTCATCATGGAGGAGTAGAAGAGGACTCCAGTGGCAACCTGTGAAGCTCTGGTGAACTCCATGCCCAAGAGGGTTAAGGCAGTGCTGGAAAATAATGGTGGCTACACAAAATATTGACACTTTGGGCCCAATTTGGACATTTCCACTTAGGGGTGTACTTACTTTTGTTGCCAGCGGTTTAGACATTAATGGCTGTGTGTTGAGTTATTTTGAGAGGACAGAAAATTTACACTGTTATACAAGTTGTACACCCACTACTTTACATTGTAGCAAAGTGTCATTTCTTCAGTGTTGTCACATGAAAAGATAGAATAAAATATTTACAAAATGTGAGGAGTGTACTCACTTTTGTGAGATACTGTATATATCTATATATAGATATATATACAGTGAGGACGGAAAGTATTTAGACCCCCTTAAATTTTTCACTCTTTGTTATATTGCAGCCATTTGTTAAAATCATTTAAGTTCATTTTTTTTCCTCATTAATGTACACACAACATCCCATATTGGCAGAAAAACACAGAATTGTTGACATTTTTGCAGATTTATTAAAAAAGAAAAACTGAAATATCACATGGTCCTAAGTATTCAGACCCTTTGCTCAGTATATAGTAGAAGCACCCTTTTGATCTAATACAGCCATGAGTCTTTTTGGGAAAGATGCAACAAGTTTTTCACACCTGGATTTGGTTGGATCCTCTGCCATTCCTCCTTGCAGATCCTCTCCAGTTCTGTCAGGTTGGATGGTAAACGTTGGTGGACAGCCATTTTTAGGTCTCTCCAGAGATGCTCAATTGGCTTTAAGTCAGGGCTCTGGCTGGGCCATTCAAGAACAGTCATGGAGTGTGCTTAGGGGCATTGTCTTGTTGGAAGGTAAACCTTTGGCCTAGTCTGAGGTCCTGAGCACTCTGGAGAAGGTTTTCGTCCAGGATATCCCTGTACTTGGCTGCATTCATCTTTCCCTCAATTGCAACCAGTCGTCCTGTCCCTGCAGCTGAAAAACACCCCCACAGCATGATGCTGCCACCACCATGCTTCACTTTTGGGACTGTATTGGACAGGTGATGAGCAGTGCCTGTTTTTTTCCACACATACTGCTTAGAATTAAGGCCAAAAAGTTCTATCTTGGACTCATCAGACCAGAGAATCTTATTTCTCACCATCTTGGAGTCCTTCAGGTGTTTTTTAGCAAACTCCATGTGGGCTTTCATGTGTCTTGCACTGAGGAGAGGCTTCCGTCGGGCCACTCTGCCATAAAGCCCCGACTGCTGGAGGGCTGCAGTGATGGTTGACTTTTGACAACTTTCTCCCATCTCCCAACGGCATCTCTGGAACTTAGCCACAGTGATCTTTGGGTTCTTCTTTACCTCTCTCTCCAAGGCTCTTCTCACCCAATAGCTCAGTTTGGCCGGATGGCCAGCTCTAGGAAGGGTTCTGGTCATCCCAAATGTCTTTCATTTAAGGATTATGGAGGCCACTGTGCTCTTCAGAACCTTAAGTGCAGCAGAATCTTTTTTGTAACCTTGGCTAGATCTGTGCCTTGCCACATTTCTGTTTCTGAGCTCTTCAGGCAGTTCCTTTGACCTCATGATTTTCATTTGCTCTGACATGCACTGTGAGCTGTAAGGTCTTATATAGACAGGTTTGTGGTTTTCCAAATCAAGTCCAATCAGTATAATCAAACACAGCTGGACTCAAATGAAGGTATAGAACCATCTCAAGGATGATCAGAAGTAATGGATAGCACCTGAGTTAAATATATGAGTGTCGCAGCAAAGGGTCTGAATACTTAGGACCATGTGATATTTCAGCTTTTCTTTTTTAATAAAGCTGCAAAAATGTCAACAATTCTGTGTTTTTCTGTCAATATGGGGTGCTGTGTGTACATTAATGAGGAAAAAATGAACTCAAATGTTTTTTTCAAATGGCTCCAATATAACAGAGTGAAAATTTTAAGGAGGTCTGAATACTTTCCATCCCCACTGTAGATATATCTACCAGACCCTTTGAGTCTGGTATGGCTTTTGAGGGGGTACCTCAAGCAAAAAAAAAAATGGTCATGAGGTTGCCAGGAATTCCATATCAGACCCTTCAGCTCTGGTACAGATTTTAAGGGGACTCCATACAAAGGAACAACCATGCCAGACCCTTAATCTTAACAAGTAGTCTGGCTGGCCAGGAAAGGGGGAGGACAAGCTTATAGACCTTCTCTTGAACCATACCAGGCCACATGGCTGCAACACCCCTCTGGCAAAGCCCTTGTCCAGTGGTTATGAGGGTCATTACTTATGATGATGCTTGCCACCCACTGACTGAAAAAAAACCCCAAAAAAACAGACAACCGATTCTGATGATAACACTAGCCGAATGACAACTCCCAGAGCTGTCATTAGCTATATAAGGGAAGGGCAGGGACATTATTTACTATGGCCTGAACTGTTGGCTCATTCCTAGTTGTGGTGGTAATAAAGTAAGGTGAGAGACTGCGTATGTAGTGTATCTAAAGATGTTATTTGTGAAATGGTTGTTCCAGTGTCAGTGGTGCCAGGGAAAAAACGTGCCTTTGCTAGTAGTACAAATGTTTTTTGGAAATTTTGGAAAGCAACCCTAATAAGTGTAAAATAAACACAAATACCCCCCAAAAAACTTAAAATAAACCACACATATCCCAAAAGAACTCAAAATGTGCAAATTCAAGTAAATGTTACATACAATGTGAAAAATCCTAATGCAAAAATTCCTTGAACTGTAAAAAAGTTCAGCTTCACAAATTATTAACGACAATCAAAGTGACTGTTATCAGAAGTCCCACTCTTCAAAATGCAATTTCAATTAAAGTGGCAGTGCTTCTATGGACATGCTCCTTATGGACATATGCTCCTTATGGACATGACAAAGAGGTTCACTCAACAGTGTTTCCTTGTGCATCACATGGATTTGCACTCACCAAATCTTTCTGACCAACTGTCTCTAGTATGGTCAAACATGTTTGTGGAGCAGTTCCCTGTTAGATCTATGCTGTTTGTGTTCCATCAATAACTTGTCCACTGTACTCAACCATAATGCTCAACAGGAAGAACTACTGGGAAAGAGGCTCATAGCATAATACCGTTATGATAGGTTTATTAAAAAATAAGGCATACAGAAATACACTCACTGCTGGTGTGCTCTATAACCTGGCACCTAGTACAAACAGTGTTGTGTGCATTAGGGGATGATGGCTGCCCCTCATTCTGATACAGAAAGTCGGTTGCAGGTCACCACCCAGAAATGTCATCAGCGGACGTTGCATTACGCTCACATGACCAAAGCTCCTACATGTTTCAACCTGATTTGTCTTCACATAGCACATATATGACTGCAGCAATCCCTTATAATATATATTGTAAGCGATTAGGGGGCGAAAAGCCGGCTCAGACAGTTCAGTCAACTTAAAAGGCTTTATTCAGCAAAAAGCAACAGAAAATTGACAAGCTTTGTCTTTATAGGCGGTTGAAACAACACAAAAACTCTCCTTAGCAGTATAAGACGGTTCTTTTAAATAATGCTCAGCATACCAGCCACAGCATATAACATAGCAAAGTCCCAGTTCAGGCAAGCTCACCCAGCAGGATCAAGTCATAGGTAACAGGGGTCCTTCCAGCTTCAAGCTCCTCTCAGCTTTGATAGCTCAACAGCCATCTCTCTCCAAACACACTTCTCCTCTCCGACATTTTCAACTCAGCTGGCAATAAGCAAGTCTGAAGGGGAAGTACCTGCCCTCTTCAATTAACCCCTTCTTAACCCTGCTCCAAGCTGACTCTCCACATATCCCTCCTCCCTGTTCCAGGCCCAGGGCTGGACAATTTATACAACAATGGCCATAGGCCTGGGAAAGGGCATCTTTTTTTTTTTTTCCAAATGCACGTACCCAGGTCTATGCCCCTTTCTACTCCAAATCCACATAATTTCTAGACCGGATTGCTGCTGTAAACCTATAATAGTCATTTTTATCAGTTTCCATTAGGTGGTACACTTCCTGGTACTCCTCTGTGAGGAGCGGTTGCACCAATTCAGCCCAGCGGCTTCTGAGCCACCTTTTAAATGATGCCATGTTTTCAAATTCAGCCAGGCAGTCCTCAATGTGGTCGTCTGGTAGCATCAGCTGTAAAAAGTCACCAGCACAAATTACCACTGAGAGCAGCGACAATCTTTTCTATTATCTCAGAGGGTTACTGTCCCTCCGTGAGACACCCGCTCTCCACAGTAGGCTCAACCACTAGCACTTGATCCCCAGGTTTAGACTCTCTGACCCTGGCAGACCAGTTGGCAACCCCCCTCTGGGTCCTCACCAATGCTTTATGCCCATGTTTAAGCACTTTTTGCGATTTTTGGCTACCCTGTAGCATAGAGTATGATGCACAGCAACTCAGGGAGAGCGCATATCTTCCGCAGGATGCTGTGGCTCACCACTCAATGATGTAACCTGTTCCCTGGCGGAGATCAAAGGGGAGTCCTTCGTCTGAGCACAAAAGAAATTACTTCAGGAACCCCCAAGATATGACAAGTCAGGCCCAGAGGGAGAACTCTCTGCCTCCAATCCTACAAACACCTCCAGGGGATCTAGGTCAGCTCCTGCAGGTTCACACATCTGACAGATTTCTACTGTTTACCTCCTGCAACACAGTATTTAACACTTCACATGGGGGTTTATCCTTTTTAGGGGAGGCCCCTGAACCTTTGAACTTTTGTTCACACAAGTCCCAAAATAGGGGGCAGTATCGCCCAATTAGCAAATCATGGGGTAACCCCGGGATCACCCCAACTCTCAGTGAAGCAGTTCCTGCGGTTGTGGACAGGGTTACATGGGCCATTGGGTAGTTCTTGACAACACCATGTACAGAGACCACTCCAATCTTTTTTCTGGGTATCAGATTTTCCTGAAACCTGTCCGATCAGAGCAGGGTAACCCCACTCCCCGAGTCAAGAAGTGCTATAACCTCCTGCCCATTAACCCTCACCACACTCTCAAGTGGGCTTAGATTGTTCATGGGACTAGTGGCAAAAGCAAACATAGAGCCATGTCGAGACATGTCACATTCCATTGGCTCCTCCCGCCTTGGACACTGGGCCGCCATGTGACCCAGTTGTTGGCAGGACCAACAGCGAACCTCACAGGGTTCCCATTCTCCCTGCCGACTCTCAGGAGGGTTTGACTTTAGGGTGCTCCTAGCGGGAGTGTCAGGCACCCGAGCAGCCTCCATGCATTCAACCGGTGCCATCTTCGCACTGGAACACATTTCCTTAGAACAGGCCAGCTCTCTGGTAATAGAGGGACTCTCCTAGACAATTTCTGCTCAACTGTAGCGCTTGACAGCAGCAGCCATCTCATCCAGGGACTGAGGCTCGGACTGAGCCACCCATCGGTGAAGCTCCTTAGGAAGACCATGCAAAAAGTGATCCAGTGCAACTCACTCTACAATCTGAGTGGTGGTCTTCTCCTTTGGTTTCAGCCAATCCTGGAAGACGATACAGTTGTGCATGGGCAGGCTTAGCTCTGTCAAAGCGCCATTCATGAACACAGTTTTCCCTTAGAGCCACAGTCACTCCCAGCCTGGCTGGGATTTATGACTTAAGCAGTTTATAGTCCTGTGCTGATTCAGAGGCCAAATTACAATAGGCCTGTTGAGGATCTACAGTCAAGAAAGGAGCCAGCACATCCACCCAATCTTTCTCAGGGAGACCTTCCCTTGTTGCAAAACTTTCAAACATTGCCATATAAGCTTCCATGTTATCTGTGGCTGTCATCTCTTGCATAGTCCGCTTCACTGCCTTCCAGGGGTCATTCTTTACAGGGGTCACCTTTCATTATTTCAGCCTGCTGAGTCACCGCCTTTTGCAGTCCTGCTATCTGCTCACTCAGTAAGTGGTTTGTTTCCTGTTGCACAGTGACTGTCTGTACCAGGATCTGCTCCTGACGGACCTGTGCCTCCTGATAGTGGGCCTGCGCTTGTAGCAGGGCCTGCCCCTGATGGGCCTGGGCCTCCTGATTGTGGGCCTGTGCCTGTGTATCAGCCAGTAGCAGCTGCTTAACCACGTCCTCCATGGCTTGTTGAGAAGACTTCACCATCTGTGCAGCTTTAACCCACGACATGGGATTGGACTGGACCCCTCAAACTGCCCGATGCATCCTCCACCAATTTGTAAGGGATCAGGGGGTGACAAGCCTGCTCAGACAGTTCAGCCAACTTAAAAGGCTTTATTCAGCAAAAAGCAACAGAAAATTGACAAGCTTTGTCTTTATAGGCAGTTCAAACAACACAAAAACTCTTCTTAGCAGTATAAGACAGTCAGTCATTTTAAATAATGCTCAGCATCCCAGCCACAGCATATAATAAAGCAAAATCCCAGTTCTTAACCCCTTCTTAATCCTGCCCCAGGCTGACTCTCCACGATATATAAATATATATATATATATATATATATATATATATATATATATATATATAATTTTTTTTTTTTTTTTTTTTTGGGGGGGGGGGGGGTTTGTTTGTTTTTTTGTGCACCAGCTCAAGCTTATCTGTTCAGCTAGCACATCCAAGGCACATTTATTTATATCCCTAATAAGTGTCAAACCCCTTTCTGAATGTACTAGCTAATCTAAGTTGTTGTAAAGGTGATGCTATCCCAGACACTGTGATGACAATATACATCCTTGCATGCCAGAGCTGCCCTAAAGCCATTAAAATACTTTGGAATTCATGGATTAAAATAATTAAATGATGAGGACCATAATGAAAATGCAAGGAACTTTTCCATCCAGAGTTTTTATTCCAGAAACACTCTTTCTGCTGCTTCTGGATCCTCACAAAGCTTTTCTTCACCAGCAGCATCTTCAAGGAAGAAAGTTTTGCAAATCATTGCCCCCCAAGAATACACAATTCCTTCATTTATAGATAAAATGACTCCTGAAAATCAGGAGAACATTGATCAAGCTCTTCACAGAACAATATATGCTTCTGGATCAGCATTGTCAATAACTGACAGTGCATATTGACAGGAAGCTTTTAAATTATTGTCAGGGCAAGGGGGTGGTTACCTTTTCTTATGTGTAGGTAAAATGTCCTTATCAAATACAGTCCTTGTTGTTCCATTTGTAATAAGAAATACAATTTTAAAAAGCAAAATTTGTTTATTTACTGAATAAGCTGTACTTTTATTTCAAGCATAATACTTTTTATATGCACTGCATTTCTCCTTCCCAGTGTAACACAATGTCTTTCAATTTGTAAAACTACTCCACACTGATTTTTTTTTTTATTTTTCCAAAATTTTAATTATTTTCCAAAAACAACAGGGAAAAAAAATATTTTCTCTTGGCTTAACAATTTCTGGAAATGTTACATCTCTTGGCAGGACCATTTTAATTTACCATAACTATGTAGAACACGGGTATATCTAAACATTCAATTTGTTAAGTGCATTACAAAATTATTAAATTATGCCAGGCTGACAGATCATAATAGATAAAAATAACTGGTTTGTGGTTAGTTTTAATATTTGATAATTACTTTAGGGGACCTATGTTATTCTTTATGTTATCCTATCTAATAGTATCTGTGCATAGAGGCTGTTGTAAGATCTTTATAACACCCCCAATCATTAGATTGGCACAGTAACCATTTGTGAAAAGAAGGGATCTTGTTACTGTATCTAAGCAAACTTCATTGACATCTGACTTCTGAAGGTAAAGTGTATTTTTTCAGTGTTTCAGAGCTGCTATCACAGATTTGCTAGAAAGCTGTGACAGGAGAGAGGGAGTGAGAAAGAGCTTATAACAACATTTATGTACACTCACAGCTAGATGGAATAGCAGGAAAATAGTCTGGGTAACTTTAAGGTATTTACTAAGTGTGGTGGGGATACAATCTAATTCTTTTCAAGCAAATGTGTGAAGACATATCAGATTATGATTTAATATATTTTATTAATTCAATAACTGCTTTTGAACTCAAACAGGTGATTAAGAATTTATGTATTGGTGCAACACCTGACCCCAAAGGGGCTGGGCTCTTCCTTTTATAATTAACTGCTCTGAGATCTGTCTGGTACTTCAGTTGAAACATTCTAGTTTATTCTCAATTTTGGCATAATAGTGCCGTTTTAGTCAAAGGTTCATTTTACCTTGATAATAAAAGCAGATAAGCACCTCTTACACTTGAACTCATATAGACTAGTTTTGCTTCTTATCTAAAATGCTTGGAATTATCCTAAAATGTGTGACAAATAAATTACAATACCTTTTTTAAATAAGATGTGTTTATGTATTTTTATATACATTTCAATGTGATTAGCTTAATGTACAGTGAGTAAATGTATCAACTTGACCTAATACATGAACACAGGACATTTTTTTAACTCTCCTAGAAGCCAGCAGCATTTTTGCAGAAAAAATGCCTGACGTTGGTAAAAGTGTCTGGAGCTTTTACAGGCATCAAGCTCTTGGGCATTAATTAATTTATTTGGCCAGAATAAATAATTTATGAAATTAATTAATGCTCAAGTGCTAGCGTTTAGGCAGGTTTAGCAGCTTTTAGCAGCTTCTAGCAGCTTTTATTAGCGTTGAGTGTTTTTTCTGCCCTATCTGCTGCTCCTGGACGCACTGGCAGTGTTTTTTTTTTTTCTTGCCTATAAAATCCTCTAAAAGCTCCAGCCACTAAACACTGCCAAAGCCTATGTGTGCATGGACACATAGGCTAACATGGAGGGGCATTTAGAGGCAGGGAAAAAAACGTCAGATGCCCCTATTAGCAGCTGTAAAAACATCCAGTGTGCATGAGGCCTTAAACTGCAACTAAATCTGCAGCATGTCTCTGAGTGCTTGTCATACAATACAAGTATGCACCAAATACTGTCTCGTTATGGCAGATTTACCCTATTGTGCCATCCTGTATGTGGGGTCCCTGTTCCCCCTCAACACTCTGTTCACTGCTATCTTCTCCAAATCTTCTTCTGTATCCAGTAACTTCTCTTTTTGGCTATTAAGTGGACTGAAGTTATATTGCGTCAGCATTTGGCTTCATTATTGGCACCCTAAAGAAGCTGGGAATGAGTCAAAAGTGTCCACTGCACTGTACACAGTAAAAGAATTTTATTACAGACAGGTAAATCTGTTTTTTTAGCTTCTAAAGTCTCTTCTGCTAAAAACTCTACCCGCTATTATTTTTTATTGTTAACTTTAGTCACATTTTAGTAAATAAAATGTTTTTTCTATATATAGTTTGTATGATTCTATACTCATTGGAACTTGCATATTTTCTAATTTTGAAGAAATGTGAAAGGGGATTTTTCAGGTGCAAAAAAAACATATACACAGACCAAAATTATTTTATGTAAAAAACATATACATTTTATTTTTATCAAAAATTAAAAAAAAAAACATTTTAAGATCAACAACGTAGTTTCCTTGCGGTTATGATCTAAGTACAGTAGTTTCTGCTTGACATGTTTCACCAGAAATATGGGTTCTTCAGGAGTCTCATGAAGCACTGTACACAGTGTTACTCTAATTGAATAGAAAACATTATATTGTAAATGCAATTCAATACATTCAAATATTTAACCAAATGCATATGCATTGCTTGGGAAACAAACCTATAATATTTACAAAAAACAAAAAACTGCATATTTTTATAGATCATGTGTTGGAGCTTTTCACCATGCATGCATGTACAGAATCATATAAGATGGAAAATATAACATCTGAGGAGCTGTTCCACTAAGGAGTATCAGTAGTCACAGAGGGAGCACGCCCATTCAGGAGCCTGAGGAATATATATATATATATATATATATAGCTATATATATATATATATATATAGCTATATATATATATATATATATATATATATATATATATATATATATATATATATATATAGCTATATATATATATATATAGCTATATATATATATATATATATATATATATATATATAGCTATATATATATATATATAGCTATAGATATAGATATAGATAGATATAGATATTTATATATATGTTAAAAATTCAATGATCTACAAATCATAAATTGGGGTTCAGGGGACCTTTTACCCTCATAGTTTTATGTACCAAAATGTGCAAGTGCCCATGGGTAAACCCCTAAAACCAGAAGAGCAATGACACATTGGGTACCCACTGTATCTCCTGAATAGCTGAAATGTAGTCAGTTCAGACCGAAATGCAAACCATCCAAAGTCCACAACCTCATATGTCTGGTCCCATGACGTGAGTGCAAAAATTCACATATAAGGCACTAATTAAAAAAAAAAAAAACTTACAAACAAAGCCACCATAAGTACTGTAAACTTACCAGTAGGGATGAGCCCAATGTTTGAGTCGAACGTAAGTTTGTCTTGAACATTGGGTGTTTGCTTGTTCACTGAATAGCGAACAATTTGGGGTGTTCGCGGCAAATTCGAAAGCCGCGGAACACCCTTTAAAAGTCTATGGAAGAAATCAAAAGTGCTAATTTTAAAGGCTTATACGCATGGTATTGTCATAAAAAAGTGTTTAGGGACCTGGGTCCTGCTCCAGGGGACATGTATCAATGCAAACATTTTTTTTTTAAAAATGGCCGTTTTTTCGGGAGAAGTGATTTTAACAATGCTTAAAGTGAAACAATAAAAGTGAAACATTCCTTTAAATTTCGTACCTGGGGGGTGTCTATAGTATGCCTGTAAAGTGGTACATTTTTCCCATGTTTAGAACAGTCCCTGCACAAAATGACATTTCTAAAGGAAAAAAAGTCATCTAAAACTACTCACGGCTATAATGAATTGTCGGGTGCCGGCAATACAGATAAAAGCCATTGAAAAAAACGGCATGGGATCCCTTCAGTCCATTACCAGGCCCTTTGGGTCTGGTATGAATATTAAAGGGAACCCTGAACCAAAATTTTTTAAAAAATTGTGTGGGGGTCCCCCCAAATTCCCTTCAGGCCCTATAGACACCCCCCAGGTATGAAATTTAAAGGAATATTTCATTTTTATTGTTTCATTTTAAGCATTAATAAAATTACTGCTCCCGGAAAAACGTCAGTTTTTAAAACTTTTTTTGAAATGATACATGTCTCCTGGGGCAGGACCCAGCTCCCCAAACACTTTACAATAACTTGCATATTAACCCTTAAAACTAGGAGCAGGAGGTATGTCTTTTGCATTAAATGATATTTGAAAATGAACACACAATACAAGTCAATTATTTAAATATGTTGTATAAGTTAAAAACAGTCAAAAAGATAAATAAAGGAACTTTGTATTACACTTTTTGCAGGGAAAGTGTCCTTGAAGGATCCCTCCCATCTGACCAAAATGTAACTTTCACCCTATTAATAGATATAATTGTATCTTTGTAGAAGAAAGTTTAAAAAAATTCTCTTAACATGTCATATTTACATATTTTTTTGTTTAATGTGGCAACTTGCATGCATTCCAAATTGACACATTGTCATTTAAAAACTGCACTCCTGCGACAGAATAACCTTTGCCAATTTATGTCCACCTGACATTTGTTAATGATGTTGCTTCATTACTGATAATTGGGCACTCATAGTAACTTCTTCAAAGTGTGCAATCAATTGCAGACATTTCTCACTATATTAGAGAATTGGTATTACTAATTATCCACATAGTCTCTTTTCGGGGAAAAAAAAAATGATCATTATACTGTATGCACAGGAAAAAGAAGTGGGGGAGAGGGAGGGGTGGTAATGTTGCAAAAGTTGTGAGCCATTCATTACTTGCTTGCTTGTCAAAGATACAAATCTTACATCAGCTACAAGATGTCCAAAATGTATGATTAGTTATAAACTTTTTCATTCCCTAACAGCATTATAAACCTTCCTACCTGCACCCTGTGTTTTTCATCTGCATAAGGCGTGCATTGATTATGTAATTTTATGGTGTTATTTGTTGCCCTGAATGCACAACATATAATAAAGTAAATCTTCACATTCCTGTGTCAGAAGTTTCTGTTTGTGTTCAAACATGAGGCACATGGCACGGCACTGAACACTGGAAAGTTCATAGAAAAAAAAGGTGCAGCACTTAAAGATATAGTCCTCAAGACGATGAATCCTCAAAGAAAACTCAAGATGTATCACATATCATGGTGAGAAACACACTTGATCAGGAAAGAGATAGAGCCACGACCATCACCCCAGAACACACTGCCTCTTACCCTCCTCTGTGGTCCCTTATTACAGGGGTCAGATCAACCAGAGATATAAATGGTATCTTAATCACAGCACACCAGGTTAAATCAAGCCAGGTAGGATAGACAAAGGTAGCCAGATCTCCACAAGCCATTTCCAATGTTCATAGCAACGTTGCAACACCAGCATACATCCCAAGGAGACATAAAAGAACAGGCCTCATGGTGCAGTAATCTTAATAACAATTTATTGTAAATGTTAATAGGAATTGCACTAACATATTAGTTGATTAAAAATAGCTTACGTTATGGTCTTATAGTATAAGAACCTCCAAGAAGATGGCCACTGCATCCCGGCATACACGAGCTCTACGTCTGGTTACAGGCACCTCCCTACGTGTTTCATCATGAAATGACATCAGGGGCATGGCCAGATGTGCATAAAGAAGAATTATAGGTGGGACAGCTAACTAGTGGTGGAAATGATTTGCGTTCTAGCCGGCAGGAAATTGTCCATGATCATGACAATGGGCGTTCCACAGGCTGGATGTACACTGGAATGCGTTCCAACCAGCAGGAAATAACCCTGGTAAACAAAACCAGACGTGTCATTAACCGGACAAATAACATCTATTGGCAATAATCACACTGCCATAAGAAAACAATAAAAGATATATGCTAAACAGACCAATAGGCCACTCATAGCCACATTAAAAAATCTTATATAGTAGGTGCATAATTCAAAACTAATATAAAAATATATATATTAAAAAAAGGAGGAATTTTTTTACAGTATCTCACAAAGGTGAGTACACCCCTCATATTTTGTAAATATTTTATTATATCTTTTTATGTGACAACACTGAAGAAATTATATATAAAAAAAGGAGGAATTCTTTTATATAGAGAAATATGACCCTTCTCAAGAAATCTAGCCCCAAGAATGTCAGCCTTCCTCAAGAAGTCATCATGATTGGTAAAATTACATTTGAGCCTCAAAAACGGACTGACATGAATGGACTTCAACCAGGCCTGGTGATGGCAGCTATTGGTGCTGATAAGGCCGTTCCTGTCAGTCCCCTTTAAGTAGGTAGACATGATGATGAATCCTTCAGATATCTTAATACTCAAATCCAAAAAGTGAATTCCAGTTTTACTGAACTCATATTGGAGTTTGATGCCCCTGTCATTATCATTCAAATAGACAAGAAATTCCACCAGGAAACACTGATCACCATCCCAGATGAGGAGGGCGTCATCAATATACTTCCTCCAGAGTATGAACTCTGGCCTAGGTCTAGTATAGATGACGTCCCCCTCCCATCTAGCCATGAACAGGTTGGCCATGCTTGGTGTAAATTTAGCACCCATGGCCACTCCCCTGTTCTGTAAAATTAACTTGCATTGATCATCCACCACATCATCCCTTCTGAGAGAATTGTCAAAAGCCTCACGACCATGTGTATGTGAAATGATCTTGTAGAGGGATGCCCCATCTGCAGTTGCAAAGATGTAGCTATCCCTCCACTCAATACCCTGAAGGATATTGATGACCTGCATGAAATCTCGTAAAAACGAGGAGGTTTTGACCACTAATGGCTGCAAAAAGTGGTCTATGTACTTATCCAACCTGGAAGTAACCGAATCAATACCACTGATAATTGGCCTTCCAGGGGGGTGTACCGGATCCTTGTGTACCTTGAGAAGGTAGTACATCACCGGTACCCTGGGGGCCACCAGGACCAAAAAAAGCTACTCTTTTTTGGTAAGAATGTTCAGTTGAAATCCCCCTTCCACAAGGCACACAAGGTCCTTTATGTATTTGACTGTTGGGTTTCCTGTAAGGGGAACATAAGTATCCCTATCTGAAAGAAGACACGACATGCCTCCTCCTTTGTCTGCAGGACACACTACTATGTCCCTATGGCTTTTCAACAACTCAAGACCCCTTTTAAATGAATGGTCACCCCTACTTCTCTTGAGCTGCAGCTGCTCAAGGTCCATGCTGACCAAATCCCTAAAGACAGAGAGAGAGGGTGCCAAATGCCCAGGGGGGTTGAAAACAGAAGCATTAGTTAAAGAGTAGTGATGAGCTTCAAGTTCAAGTTGAACTCATATTCGACTCGAACATCGGTTGTTCGCAAGTTCGCTGAACAGCGAACAATTTGGGGTGTTCGCGGCAAATTCGAAAGCCATGGAACACCCTTTAAAAGTCTATGGGAGAAATCAAAAGTGCTAATTTTAAAGGCTTATATGCATGGTTTTGTCATAAAAAGTGTTTGGGGACCTGGGTCCTGCCCCAGGGGACATGGATCAATGCATAAAAAAGTTTTAAAAACGTCCGTTTTTTCGGGAGCAGTGATTTTAATAATGCTTAAAGTGAAACAATAAAAGTGTAATATTCCTTTAAATTTCATACCTGGGGGGTGTCTATAGTATGCCTGTAAAGGGGCGCATGTTTCCCGCGTTTAGAACAGTCTGACAGCAAAATCACATTTCAAAGGAAAAAAGTTCATTGATAAAAACAGCATGGGATTTCCCCACAGGGGAACCCTGAACCAAAATTTAAAAAAATGGTGTGGGGATCCCCCTAAATTCCATACCAGGCCCTTCAGGTCTGGTATGGATATTAAGGGGAACCTTGTGCGCAAAAAAAAAAGTGGGGGGCCATCCAGGTCTGGTATGGATTTTAAGGGGAACACCGCGCCACAATAAAAATAAATGGTGTGGGATCCCCCCAAAAATCCATACCAGACCCTTATTTGAGCACGCAACCTGGCAGGCCACAGGAAAAGAGGGGGGGACAAGAAAGTGCCCTTCCTCCTGAACCGTACCAGACCAGATGCCCTCAACATTGGGAGGGTGCTTTGGGGGGTCCTCCCCAAAGCAACTTGTCCCCATGTTGATGAGGACAATGGCCTCATCTCCACAACCCTTGCCCGGTGGTTGTGGGGGTCTGCGGGTGGGGGCTTATCGGAATCTGGAAGCCCCCTTTAACAAGGGGACCCCCAGATCCCGCCCCCCTGTGTGAAAGGGTAAGGGGGTACAAAAGTATGATGGGAGGCTCCCGCTGTGTGATGCTTCTCATCTTCTGACGGTTCTTAAATAACGGAGGGCATAGCCACCCTGTGACCCCGCCCCCCTCTAACACACGGGGACTTCCCTGTCTGCCCCCTCTGATGTCATGGGGAAAGCCTCGGGGTAGTCCCCGCGTGTCAGACGGGGGCGGGATCACCGGGTGGCCCCGCCCTCTGTTATTTAAGAACCGTCAGAAGACGGGAAGCATCACACAGTGGGAGCCTCCCATCATGGATGCGGAGTGGCCTGAGCACAAAGAAGGGAAGAAGATGCCACGGAGGAAGATGCCAGACGAGAACAACGGAGCAAGAAGCAGAGGATCGGAGGAAGAAGAAGAGAAAGATGGAGGAAGAAACCAAAGGAAGAAAGAAGATAGACGAAAGAAGATAGAAGAAAGAAGAAGCATTTAAATAAAGGAATTGTCAAAAACTGTCTCTTGTAATTTTTAACATTTTTGACACTTTTTTTGTGAAATGGTAGGGGTACACCCCCTTACTATTTCACACAGGGGTGGGCCGGGATCTGGGGGTCCCCTTAAAGGGGGATTCCAGATTCCGATAAGCCCCCCACCCGCAGACCCCCACAACCACCGGGCAAAGGTTGTGGGGATGAGGCCCTTGTCCTCATCAACATGGGGACAAGGTGCTTTGGGGGGGACCCCCCAAAGCACCCTCCCAATGTTGAGGGCATGTGGCCTGGTACGGTTCAGGAGGGGGGGCTCTTTCATCCCCCCTCTTTTCCTGCGGCCTGCCAGGTTGCGTGCTTGGATAAGGGTCTGGTATGGATTTTTGGGAGGACCCCACGCCATTTTTTTTATTTTGGCATGGGGTTCCCCTTAAAATCCATACCAGACCTGTAGGGCCTGGTATGGAATTTAGGGGGACCCCCACTCCATTTTGTAAAAAATTTTTGTTTGGGGTTCCCCTGTGGGAAAATCCCATGCCATTTTTATCAATGAACTTTTAAGTGTATTGTTGGACCGACAATTCATATAGCCGCGAGTACTTTTAAATGACTTTTTTTTACTTTGAAATGTCATTTTGCTGTCAGACTCTTTTAAACACAGGAAACATGCGCCCCTTTACAGGCATACTATAGACACCCCCCAGGTATGAAATTTAAAGGAATGTTACACTTTTATTGTTTCACTTTAAGCATTATTAAAGTCACTGCTCCCAAAAAATTGCAGTTTTTAAAACTTTTTTGCATTGATGTCCCCTGGGGCAGGACCCAGATCCCCAAACACTTTTTATGACAATAACATGGATATAAGCCTTTAAAATTAGCACTTTTGATTATTCATGTTCGAGTCCCATAGACTTTAATGGTGTTCGCGTGTTCAAACTAATTTTTTGCCTGTTCGCATGTTCTGGTGCGAACCGAACCAGGGGGGGTGTTCGGCTCATCCCTACTAAAGAGGTATTCTTGATCTCTGAAGGACCACTTTTTTTTAACTTAAAGGGATTGGTTACTAGATAATCATTTTTCAAACAAATTTTGAATATCAATAAAGGTCTCAAACTTGTTCAATGCACGTGGCAGAACAAACTTGAGATGATGATTTAAAACATGTTTTTAGATTGAAAAGGCCGGAGTTCCTCAAACAAGTCTTATTTTTTGAGTGGACCTGCCTCCTCCCTCTGGAGCCTCTTTTTTATCTATTGATATTTTTATGTTTTGGGGCCCCCTGTGAAAAAAATTATTATTGTTATGTTGATAGTCATGCTTGGAACCACCCCTGATGGAATTTTGATGTGCTGGAGGGTGATCAAGTGCCCTCATTCTGATAACCTGGGGAGTAATCTCTTCCTTGTTCCCATTCTTGACACCAATCCGAAGGGTGCTGGGTGATATACCTCTGGTCTCCCCCCAAAGGGTCAAATCTATTATGGGTTCTAATAGGATTCCCATTAGAGAAGTAAGGACGTCTGCCTCTTCCTCTCCCCCTAGTCCGTCTGGAGGGTGCTCCCCTATAAGAAGGGTTCTGGGGTGTTTGATAACCCTGAAAAGGGGTTCCAACGGAAGGGACAAGGCCCGGAGTACCTGGAGGGTTACCAGCAAAGGCTAGCTGAGAACTTCCTGAAACACTGGGATTCTCACCAACTATTGTCTCATTATTCTGCCACTTATAAACTTTGTTATTTCTATAATCGGTTAGGTCCCTCAAATATTTCTTCTTTTTCTTCTTTTTTTGCTTCAAATCCTCTTTCTCCAGGTGCTTTCTTAAATTCTCTGACCTCTTAGTATAATCATCACTCCTTTTAAAGGAGTTGAGTTTATTCCTAATGCCCCATACACACAGTTGGACTTTGTTCGGACATTCCGACAACAAAATCCTAGGATTTTTTCCGACGGATGTTGGCTCAAACTTGTCTTGCATACACACGGTCACACAAAGTTGTCAGAAAATCCGATCATTCTGAACGCGGTGACGTAAAACACATACGTCAGGACTATAAACGGGGCAGTGGCCAATAGCTTTCATCTCTTTATTTATTCTGAGCATGCGTGGCACTTTGTCCGTCGGATTTATGTACACACGATCGGAATTTCCGACAACGTTGTCAGAAAATTTTATAGCCTGCTCTCAAACTTTGTGTGTCGGAAAATCCGATGGAAAACGTGTGATGGAGCCTACACACAGTCGGAATTTCCGACAACAAGGTCCTATCACACATTTTCCGTCGGAAAATCCGACCGCGTGTACGGGGCATAAGGGTGCTAATTTCCTCATCCAATTTTAGTAACTTTTGTTTCTTCTTACCAAGCATGTATTCTAGCAGTCCTGAACCTGCTTTATTAAAATATTGGAACCACTCCGTGACATCTAATATGTCACCCTGTGGAGAAACCTCCCACCTCAGACTTCTGGGAACCATATTCTCTGCAATATAATGCTCAAAGAAGGCAATATCCCAGTTGGTGTGTAGTCCTGAGGTCACCAGATTTTTGAGCCTGAGAAACATACCCCCCAGATTATCATTAGTAATACTATCTAAAATCAAAAATATGCATGACAGAATATGTTTAGCAAATAATCAAGCTGCAGCACGATAAGTTCAAAGAGTCAAAAAATATTATAAAAAGTCTGCTGTGCTAATCTTAAATATCTAAATAAACAAATAGTCCTTCAAGCAGCCAGCACAAAAAGTGTATGAACACCAATGTAAAAAAATAGAAAAGGTGCAGTGCTTAAAGATATAGTCCTCAAGGCAATGAATCCTCAAAGAAAACTCAAGATGTATCACATATCATGGTGAGAAACACACTTGATCAGGAAAGAGGGAGAGCCACCACCGTCACCCGAACACACTGCCTCTTAACCTCCTCTGTGGACCCTTAATACAGGGGTCAGATCAGCCAGAGATATAAATGGTATCCTTAATCACAGCACACCAGGTTAAATCAAGCCAGGTAGGATAGACATAGGTAGCCATATCTCCACAAGCCGTTCCCAACGTTCATAACAACATTGCAACACCAGGGTACATCCCAAGGAAACATAAAAGAACAGGCCTCATGGTGCAGTAATCTTAATAACAATTTATTGTAAATGATAATAGGAATTGCACTCTCATATTAGTTAATTAGAAATCACTTAAGTTATGGTCTAATAGTTTAAGAACCTTCAACAAGATGGCCTATACAAGCTCCACGTCTGGTCACAAGCTCCTCCCTACGCATTTCATCATGAACTGACATTGTCAGGGGTGTGACCAGATGTGCATAAAGGAGCATTGTATAGGTGGGACAGCTAACTAGCGGCAGAAATGATTTGCGTTCCAGCCAGCAGGAAATTGTCCACTATCATGACACTGGGCGTTTCACAGGCTGGATGTATGCTGGAATGCATTCCAACCAGCAGGAAATTAGCCTGGTAAACAAAACCAGACACGTCTTCAACAGGACAGATGACATCTATTGGCAATAATCACACTGCCGTAAGACAACAATAAAGATATATTCTAAATGGACCAATAGGCCACTCATAGCCACATAAAAAATCTTATATAGTAGGTGTATAATTCAAAACTAATATAGAAATATATATATTAAAAAAAGAAGGAATTCTTTTACACTATCTCACAAAAGTGAGTACACCCCTCATATTTTGTAAATATTTTATTATATCTTTTTATGTGACAACACTGAAGAAATTATACTTTGCTACAATATAAAATAGTGAGTGTACAGCTTGTATAACAGTGTAAATTTGCTGTCCCCTCAAAATAACTCAACACACAGCCATTAATGTCTAAACTGCTGGCAACAAAAGTGAGTACACCCCTTAGTGAAAATGTCCAAATTGGGCCCAAAGTGTCAATATTTTTGTGTGGTCACCATTATTTTTCAGCATTGCATTAACCCCATTGGGCATGGAGTTCAGCAGAGCTCCACAGGTTGCCACTGGAGTCCTCTTCTATTCCTCCATGACGACATCACAGAGCCAGTGGATGTTAGAGACCTTGCACTCCTCCACCTTCCATTTGAGGATGCCCACAGATGCTCAATAGGATTTAGCTCTGGAGATATGGTTGGCCAGTCCATCACCTTACCCTCAGCTTCTTTAGCAAGGTAGTGGTTATTTTGGAGGTGTGTTTGGGGTCATTATCATGTTGGAATACTGCCCTGCGGCTCAGTCTCTGAAGGGAGGGGATCATGCTTTGCTTCAGTATGTCACAGTTGGCATTCATGGTTGCCTCATTGAACTGTAGTCCCCCAGTGCTGACAGCACTCATGCAGCCCCAGACCATGACACTCCCACCACCATGTTGACTGTAGGCAAGACACACTTGTCTTTGTACTCCTCACCTGTTTGCCGCCACACACGCTTGACACCATCTGAACCAAATAAGTTTATTTTGGTCTCATCAGACCACAGGACATGGTTCCAGTAATCCATGTCCTTAGTCTGTTTGTCTTCAGCAAACTGTTTGCAGGCTTTCTTGTGCATCATCTTTAGAAGAGGCTTCCTTCTGGGATGACAGCCATGCAGACCAATTTGATGCAGTGTGCGACATATGGTCTGAGCATTGACAGGCTGACCCCCACCCCTTCAACCTCTGCAACAATGCTGGCAGCACTCATACATCTATTTCCCAATGACAACCTCTGGATATGACACTGAGCACGTGGACTCAACTTTTTTAGTCGACCATGTCCTGTTAAACAACTGTATGGTCTTGGATACCGTTTTGCAGCTCTTTCATGGTCTTGGCAATCTTCTTATAGCCTAGGCCATCTTTATGTAGAGCAACAATTCTTTTTTTCAGATCCTCAGAGAGTTCTTTGCCATGAGGTGCCATGTTGAACCTCCAGTGACCAGTATGAGACAGTGAGAGAGATAACACCAAATTTAACTCACCTGCTCCCTATTCACACCTGAGACCTTATGACACTAACGAGTCACATGACACCAGGGAGGGAAAATTGCTAATTGGGCCCAATTTGGACATTTTCATTTAGGGGTGTACTCACTTTTGTTGCCAGCCATTTAGACATTAATGGCATTAATTCAGTGTTTTCACATAAAAAGATATAATAAAGATATAATAAAATATTTACAAAAATTTGAGGGTGTACTCACTTTTATGAGATACTGTATATAGTGAAATATAGAAAATAAGCTTATCATGCCGAGACACATCGACATCTTATGGAACGACAGGACAAATCACATTGCATTTCAAAAACATGAAAATGAACAATTTAAGATGAAAATAATTAAAGTTAATAAAATACAGCAGCAGAGTTAGGCATTATTAATAAACGCATTTACGTCCCATTCTACATTGATACCAAAGGGATTAAAGGTTTTAACCTTATATATCCATTCATTTTCAAGCCTGGAGACTCCTCTGGTCATATGGCCAATTTGTCTATCTCCAGAAATACTGTACCCCTGGGGTCTTGGTTATGATGGATGTTATAATGCTTTGAAAGGCTATGTTTAGGATAGCCAATTCTGATATTGGTAACATGCTCCTTTAATCTTACCTGGAGCATGCATGTGGTATGGCCAATGCATTCCAAGAATAGGAACAAGGAAGGGATTACTCCCCAGGTTATCAGAATGAGGGCACTTAGTGGCCTGTACATGATGACCCTCCAGCACATCAAAATTCCAACATATCGGGGCGTGGCTAGCTGCCGAGCTGAATGGAAGCCTGATCTCACAGCTCCTGCACTGAATGGAGAACCGGACCTCAAATCACTCCCTCAGACCCCACAAAATGCAATCCTCAGACCCCCACAACCTGGGGAACCAGACAGGAACCTCTAGAAAGAGAAAAGAATACAGGATTCCCACAAAAATCACAGATTTCCTCATCTTCCCTTAGGGAGATAAAATCCAAGATGGCCGCCACGGCACTGCACAGCACACAGAGGATTCCTACACTGACCTGCCTGATGATGAAGAATCCTTCATTTCAGCCCAGCACAACTCCTCAGGCTCCCAGGCTATCCTCAGGCCCCTCATTCACCTCCAACAGCCCTGCAAAAGCAAGGATGTGACTGGATACAGCGGATCAGTCACAGGAGGTAAGGCCTGCATTAGAAAATCTCCTCACACAGCCTTCTGCAGCTTCCCCCATAGCAGCCTTCCCTACTACAAATCAGCCTCTCATCGACACTATGCTGAAAGAAATGCTGATGTCACTTCACAGCTCCCTCCAGTCTGACATTTCTTCAATGTTTATAGCATTTAAAACAGAAATGCTGCACACAGGGCAGAAAGTGGGGATTATTGAAAAGCATATGAGCGTCATTACAGAAACAGTTAATGACCTGGTAGACGCACATGACCACACCAGAGAAGAACACCGCTGGTGGATCTTGAAGATCACAGCGCCAAAATATCAAGATAAGAGGAATCCCTGAAACTATCCTACCAGCAGATCTCAACTCCTACGCTAGGAAGTTGATCTTAACACTTCTCCCAGATCTCCCACTGATCAAGACGATCATCGATCGCATCCATCGTCTCCCAAAACCTCCTCACCTACCCGCAGAAGTACTTCGGGATTCTCTGATGCACATCCATTTCTACCACACCAAGGACATGCTCCTTACACAATCCAGACGCCTGGGACATCTCCCACATCCATACGCAAAGCTGCAACTTTTTGCTGACATCTCTCAATACACTCGTCAACAGAGACGTCAACTGCAAACAATCACAAAACCCCTCAATAATCATAAGATCCCATATCAACGGGGGTTCCCAACCAAGCTGATGGTTACCAGAAATGGAACACGCCACAATATCCATACCGTCGAAGAGGGAATACAATTGCTCAAAACATGGGGTATCATTCCTGACGGTTCCTGAGATGCTGTCTAAGCCATTCTCCATCACTAATGGCACCGACAAGGTTGTCCGCTCTCACCAATCATTTTTAACCTAATTATGGAACCCTTAGCAGAACATGTCAGATCCCACTCTACAATATCAGGCTTCACCATTGGTACCACAGAACACAAAATAAATTTATTTGCAGACGACGTGATAATGATGATCACAAACCTTTCCTGGCTTCAGTCCAATCGCTACTGAAAAGGTTTAGTACTTTATCTTACTACAAAGTTAATGAACATAAATCCTACATTCTAGACCTGGGCATTGATGTAACCACTAGTAATCTACTCCAGACCCAATATCCTTACCCATGGGCGGAGGATAGTATTCCCTACCTCGGCATTAATCTCACCAAATCCACTAGAGGTCTTTTCGCACACAACTACACAGACGCCAAACAGATGATGCTTACTGAAACCACAAAACTCTCCAAACATGAATTCTCATGGTCAGGCCTCCTGGCAGCCTTTAAAATGATGGTATTGCCATGGTTGCTCTACATATTTTGCACGCTTCCTATACCACTTTCATCTACCTACCTGAAATCTCTCCAATCCATCCTAAGCCAATTTGTTTGGCAAGGGAAAAAATCTAGATGTAGTCACACGAAACTTATTAAACACAGATCCGCGGGGGGGAATGGGATACATAGACATCAAAGACTACTACAATGCCACCATTCTATCACAAATGAAAGAATAGATGAATACCTCACCCAAAACTCTCTGGAGCGATATAGAAAATCACAAGACACCGGGCACAAACCTAGCCAACTGGTTATTTAGTACCTCTACACATAATCCTCACATTTTCCACTACTCACCCACGGTCTAAGCCTCAGTTAAAGTGTGGCGTACACTACACAATACCAAATGGTCACATATACTGACAAAACCACTACACATTCCTTTAAACACCTTAAAGCTTCTTACTCCTGACTTAACACTCCCATCCTGGATTACTGACCGGGTAACATACACACAAGAACTTTGCGATCTAACAACCTGCAAATCCTTCTCACAAATAGGCAAAGACCTCAATGCACCCTCCAAAGACTTCCTCAGCTACTTCAGACTACAAAAGAGCTTGAAGGCACATACATCTCTAGAAGGAAAACTACCCTTGAAACTATGGAGCTACTTCTTTACAGAACACTCTAACACTAAAGGGACTTCCCTCATATGCTCATTCCTACAGGAAAAAAACATGTTCAGCAAACCAAACCTCTCCTTGACTGGGAAACTGACCTACAGACACAATTCACAGATGCCCAATGGCAACAGGCAATCACATCTATTTACAAAGCAACAACTTGCACCTCCCTTTTGGGAAATCACCCAAAAAACGCTAATGAGATGGTACCTAACTCCGTCCAGACTGGACAAATTTCACAAACACGCCTCACACGACTGCTGGAGAAACTGTGGCCATACGGGCACCCTCCTCCACATTCTTTGGTCTTGCCTAAATGTAACCCAGCTTTGGAAAAATGTGGAATCCATACTCCAAGACATACTCCATAGCTCGGTTACAATTACTCCACACTTAGCCATTCTTAATCTGACAATAGAAGATTTTCCCATACACCAAAGAACAGTGATTACACATGTCCTCCTAGCTACCAAACTCTTGATCACTAGAAACTGGAAATCTGACAACATTCCCTCCCTTATGGAAGTTACTAACTTAGTACAAACCCATTTCACTTATGAAACCATTTTGTCACACAGCAAACAATCCCATACAAAGACACTAACTCGCTGGAACCCATGGGTCCTTTGGTACTCAAAAAAGAATTAACAATTGAAGTAAGGTTTAACAATTGAATGCCCTGTCTCTCTACTCACCTTCCACTTGAAACTCTCCTTCCCCCTTCCCTTATCCCTCCTTGCCCCTCCTTCCTCTTGCACCCCTCCCCTTCTTACCCCACCCCTCCTCCTATCATTCCAGGTCAACTGTTCTACCCTATGTTTATAATCACTTTGTTAACAATTTTTTCTTTCTCATAGAACGTTATTCATAAAATCGCTATTCAGACTATACTTACAATATCTAGTCTGTAAACTTACATTTACATGTTCATGTTCCTGTTCCTTACTATGACTTCATAACCTGTAATATGTAAAACTCAATAAAAATGTATTGGATAAAATTAAAAAATAAAAATAAAAAAATTCCAACATATCAACATAACAATAATATTTTTTTTCACAGGGGGCCCCAAAACATAAAAAGATCAATAGATCAAATAGAGGTTTTAAAGGGGGGAGGCGGGTCCGCTCAAAAAAGAAGGTGGGTTTGAGGGACTCCGGATTTTCAATCTAAGTTCAGCAGTCATTTCTAACAATGAAAAACATGTTTTAAATCATGATCTCAAGTTTGTTCTGCCACGTGCATTGAACAAGTTTGAGACCTTCAGAGATCAAGAATACCTCTTTAGCTAATGCTTCTGTTTTCAACCCCCTGGGCATTTGGCAGCACCCTCTATCTCTGTCTTTAGGGATTTGGTAAGCAAGGACCTTGAGCAGGTGCAGCTCAAGAGAAGTAGTGGTGACCATTCATTTAAAAGGGGTCTTGAGTTGTTGAAAAGCCGTAGGGCATAGTAGTGCATCCCGCAGATAAAGGAGGAAAAACATACAAGATATTTGGGGGGCACACCCTAAAAGATGCATTAAAGATGGTGCAGCCATAAGACCATACAACAGAACAAAATATTACAGTGCACACATGCAAAAAAGACATTTACCTCCTGCAAGGCTATTTAAAACACCTAGACATTTTCAAAAAACATTATCAAAAAATATGGGGATTTGGTCATACCATATTGCTATATGGTGCTTAAGCCCACTTACTGCGACAAAGTAACCCATGGTTAGTGGGTCCTACACTATCCATAGACTGGGAGATCCTGCTTCTCTGAGCCATGGGAGCCATACACTCCTCTATATGGGAGAACTAAAAGGTCTCCACCTATGACACAGGTGGACACTAATGAGAGGACAAAGGAGGGGGCATAGTTATATTGGACTCTGAAGCATACAATCTGGAGATGTTGAGTCTTCTCTCAGCTAGGAATACTTATGTTCCCCTCACAGGAAACCCTACAGTCAAATACAAAAAGGACCTTGTGTGCCTTGTCGAAAGGGGATTTCGACAGAACATTCTTACCAAAAAAGAGAAGCTTTTTTTTGGTCCCAGTTGCCCCCAGGGTACTGGTGATCTACTACCTTCCCAAGGCACACAAGTATCTGGTACCCCCTGGAAGGCCAACTATCAGTGGTATTGATTTGGTTACTTCCAGGGTGGGTAAGTATATAGACCACTTTTTGCAGCCACTGGTTGCTAAAACCCCCTCATTTCTACAAGAATCCAAGCAGGTCATCAACATCCTTCACGGTATTGAGTGGAGGGATAGCTACATCTTTGCAACTGCAAATGTGGCATCCCTCTACACAATCATTTCACATACAAGTGGTCGTGAGTCTGTTGAACATTATCTTGGAAGCGATGCTGTGGTGGACGACCAATGCAAGTTCATTTTGTCATTACTAGATTTTGTGATGATGCACTCATTTTTGGTATGGGGGGCTCTGACTACTTACAGAACAGGGGAGTGGCCATGGGTGCTAAATTTACATCTTGCATGGCAAACCTGTTCATGGCTAGATTAGAGGGGGATGTCATCTATACTAGACCTAGGCCAGAGTTAATACTCTGGAGGAGGTATATTGATGACATCCTCCTCATCTGGGATGGTGATCAGTGTTCCCTGGTGGAATTTCTTGTCTTTTTGAATGATAATGACAGGGCATCAAACTCCAATATGAGTTCAGTAAAACTGAAATTCACTTTTTGGATTTGAGTATTAAGATATATGAATGATCCTACATCGTCTACCTACTTTAAGGAGACTGACGGGAACGGCTTTATCAGCACCAACAGCTGCCATCACCTGGCCTGGTTGAAGTCCATTCCTGTCAGTCAGTTTTTGAGGCTCAAACATAATTGTACCAATCATGATGATTTCTTGAGGGAGGCTGACATTCTTAGGGCTAGATTTCTTGAGAAGGGTTTTGACCCACTGGTATTGAACCAAGTGCTTAAGAGTGCTTCTATGAAGAATAGAAAATATTTGTTGACCCCGCAAATTAAATACAAAAATTAAAAGGCGCATGCGGGGCAGCTCCACGGATGGTCGCATGTTCTGAGAGCTTGGCTCTAGCCAGCTCTCCCCGCCACAGCCACCAAACTACTGGGATCCCCTCAAACTCACTCCACACTGACTGCAGAGGTCCTGAAGACCCCCACGAATGGCAGGGGGCACAGCAAGACGGGACTTATCCCGGCAACTTGATCCCGGGCCTACGGCTGAGGCCTCTCCTGTCAGAAACCATGAAATCAGGCTGAGACAGAAGTACAGTTAAATCACACTTGTTTAATAATGAAAATAAAAAGAACAAACTTAGTCAAAACATAGCCAAAGTTCAGTAAATGGAACGGATAGTCATCCAAGCCAGAAGTCAGGGATCAATGTAGTGGAACAGCAAGCAGGATCTGGAGCCAGAAGGGATGTCAGCAAAGCAAGTCTTGAACAGGATTGCAGGAGATAGTTTCTGTGATGTTGACCAAGGTGAAGGCAGAGATACACTGGGCTGAATGGCTTAAGTAGGCAGGACTGATGAGCAGAATATCATCAACAGCTGAGTAACTGTGGAGAGATAGGAGCTGGCAATTAGCCGACAGCTAAGTGGCCAGCTCTGAGAAGGAAGGGCTGAGCCAGCCCTGACAGTACCCCCTCCTCAATGACCCCTACCCCTCAGAGGACCACCAGCCTTGAGGGGAAAATGTCAATGGAAGTCATGGAGGAGGACAGGGGTATGTACATGTGAGGATGAGACCCAAGAGCGTTCCTCCAGACCGTACCCCTTCCAATGCACCAGGTACTGTATGGACCCACAAAACCTATGGGAGTCAACAATGGACTGTACTTCATACTCCTCATGGTTCTCTACCTGTACAGGGTGAGGACGTAGCACCAAGGTGGTAAAGCGGTTGCAGACCAAGGGTTTTAATAAGGAGACATGAAATAAATTTGAAATACGCATATTAGAAGTAGGGTCTAATGTGTAAGCCACTGGGTTAATCCTGCGAAGAATACGGAAAGGCCCAATAAACTGAGGTGCAAACTTCAGTGAGGGAACACGAAGTCGGAGGTTGCAAGATGACAGCCAGACCCTGTCCCCAACCTGGTAGGAAGGTGCAGGCAGGCGTCTGCGGTCAGCATGGAGTCTGTACCTATCATTAGCATGTCGCAAAGCCTCTTGGATTTATGCCCATGTGGAACGAAGACCATGGAGATGCACTTCTAACGCAGGAATACTCTGCGGAACAAATGAGTCAGGCAACATGCAAGGTTGGAAACCATAGTTCAACATAAACGGGGACAATCAGAAAGCAGAATTCAAGGTACTATTGTGAGCAAACTCTGCCTACAGTAATAGATCTGACCAGTTATGATGGTCGGAAATATAGCAATGTAGGAATTGCTCCAAAGACTGATTGGCTCGTTCTGCTGCCCCATTAGACTGCGGGTGATACACAGAGGAAAAGGCAAGCTGAATTCCCAACTGTGCACAAAAGACTCACCAGAACCGACACACAAACTGACTACCCCTGTCCGAGACAATCACCTTGGGTAGCCCATGTAAGTGAAAGATCTCCTGAGCAAAAATGGAAGCCAGTTCCTTAGAAGTGGGCAACTTCTTAAGTGGAATACAATAAGGCATTATTGAGAACCAGTCAACCACCATAATGGTAACTGTGTTGCCCTGGGAGTCAAGTAACTCCACAATGAAATCCATAGACAGGTGGGTCCAGGGCCTCTCTCCATTGGGTATGGGTTGTAGAAGGCCCACTGGAAGCTGTCGTGGAGTCTTACTCTGAGCACACACGGAACAGGCAGCTACGAAGCGCTTACATCAGCACGTAGACTAGGCCACCAGAATTGTTGGGAAATGGCCCAAAAGAGTTGATTCTTCCCAGGATGGCCAGCAGCCTTGGGAGAATGGTAAGTCTAGAGCAGGGCAGTACAGAGACTCTCTGGGACAAAGCAGTGGTCACAAAGTTTCTCGGGAAGAGCATGGACCTAAGCAGCAAGAATTTTGTCACCAAAGGAGAAGTGAGACTGATGCGAACCGTAGCCAGAATACGATCAGGAGGAATCACAGGAACCCGGAACCGACTCCATCTTGGAAGTGGAGGAAAATTGTCGTGACAAAGTATAAGCCCTTACATTCTTAGTACCGGGTAAGAATGAGACAATGTAATTGAAACTTGACAAGAAGAGAGCCCATCGCGCCCTTCTGGGACGGAGGCGTTTAGCCTCAGACAAGAATGTGAGATTCTTATGATCAGTAAGAATGAGAACAGGCACAGTGGTACCTTTGAGGTGATGTCTCCATTCTTTCAGGGCTAAAATAATTGCCAAAAGCTCTCTGTCACCAGTCTTGTAATTGCACTCTGCAGGTGACAATTTCTTGGAAAAGTAGCCACAAGGATGCATAGTGCTCTCAGAGGTAGGATGTTGAGACAGAAGGGCGCCAACACCAGTCTCAGATACATCAACCTCAAGGATAAAAGGTAACGTAGAATCAGGATGTGCCAACAGAGGAGCAGAAACTAAGGCAGCCTTGAGACTCTCAAAGGCCTTAACAGACTCTGGAGACCAACTCTGTGGGTTATCGTCCTTTCTGGTCATATCAGTCAAGGGCTTGACCAGAGACGAGAAATTATGAATAAACTTTTGATAATAGTAGGCAAAGCCCAGGAAATGCTGCAGAGGATGTAAACCCATGGGTCAGGGCCACTGTAGGACTGACAAAAGTTTCTCTGGGTCCATCGAAAAACCAGCAGTGGAAATGACATAACCCAGGAATTTAACCTGTTCACGATGGAACTCACACTTCTCCAGTTTACAATAAAGATTGTTCTCTCTTAGTTTCTGAAGCACATGACAGACATCTGTGTGGTGGCTAGGGATGAGCCGAACACCCCCCTGTTCGGTTCATACCAGAACGTGCGAACAGGCAAAAAATTTGTTCGAACACGCGAACACCGTTAAAGTCTATGGGACTCGAACATGAATAATCAAAAGTGCTAATTTTAAAGGCTTATATGTAAGTTATTGTCATAAAAAAGTGTTTGGGGACCTAGGTCCTGCCCCAGGGGACATGGATCAATGCAAAAAAAAGTTTTTTCGGGAGCAGTGATTTTAATAATGCTAAAAGTGAAACAATAAAAGTGTAATATTCCTTTACACTTCGTACCTGGGGGGTGTCTCTAGTATGCCTGTAAAGGGGCGCATGTTTCCCGTGTTTAGAACAGTCTGACAGCATAATGACATTTCAAAGGCCCTTCAGGTCTGGTATGAATATTAAGGGGAACCCCGCACCAAAATGTAAAAAAGGAAGGCGTGGGGGTCCCCCTCAAAATCCATACCAGACCCTTCAGGTCTGGTATGGATTTTAAAGGGAACCCCGTGCCAAAATTTAAAAAAATGGTGTGGGGTCCCCCCAAAAATCCATACCAGACCTTTATCTGAGCACGCAACCTGGCAGGCCGCAGGAAAAGAGGGGTGATGCGAGAGTGCCCCCCCTGAACTGTACCAGGCCACATGCCCTCAACATAGGGAGGGTGCTTTGGGGTGTCTCATCCCCACAACCCTTGCCCGGTGGTTGTGGGGGTCTGCGGGTGGGGGGGCTTATCGGAATCTGGAAGCCCCCTTTAACAAGGGGACCCTCAGATCCCACCCCCCCCTGTGTAAAATGGTAAGGGGGTACAAAAGTACCCTTACCATTTCACAAAAAAAGTGTCAAAAATTTTAAAAATGACAATAGACAGTTTTTGACAATTCCTTTATTTAAAGTCTTCTTCTTTCCATCTTCTTTCTTCTATCTTCTTTCTCCTATCTTCCTTCGGTTTCTTCTTTTTTCCTCCATCTTCTTCTTCCTCTGGTTCCTCTGGTTCTTCCTTTGATCCTCTGCTTCTTGCTCTGGTGTTCTCGTCTGGCATCTTCCTCTGCGGCGTCTTCTTCCCTTCTTCGTTCTCGGGCCACTACACATCCATGATGGGAGGCTCCCGCTGTGTGACGCTTCTCATCTTCTGACACTTCTTAAATAATGGAGGGTGGGGCCACCCGGTGACCCCGCCCCCCTTTGACGCATGGGAACTTGACGGGGACTTCCCTATAGGTTTCCCCGTGACGTCAGAGGGGGCGGGGTCACCCGGTTACGTAACTGGTGACCCCGCTCCCCTCTGACATCACAGGGAAACCCATAGGGAAGTCCCTGTCAAGTCCCCGTGTGTCAGAGGGGGCGGGGTCACCAGGTGGCCCCACCCTCCATTATTTAAGAAGTGTCAGAAGACGAGACTAGGCGAACAGCCAATGTTCAAGTCGAACATGAGTTTGACTCCAACTCAAAGCTCATCCCTAGTGGTGGCTCTTCAGGGACTTGGAAAATATGAGGATATTATCAAGATAAATCACCACACATAACTGCAACAAATCTCGGAGGACATCGTTCATAAATTCCTGGAAATTCAAGGGGCGTTACAAAGGCCAAAAGGGATTACGAGGTACTCATAATGGCCTGTACTTGAATTAAACACAGTTTTCCACTCGTCGCAATCCTTAATCCTGATGAGATTGTATACCCCTCTCAAATCAAGCTTTGTAAAAAACGTTGCTTCCTTGAGGTAGTCTAATAACTCCGTAATCAACAGAATCGGATATGCATTTGTAATTGTGAAATGATTGAGACCCCTATAATCAATACAAGGTCTCAGTTCACCACTCTTCTTCTTCACAAAGAAGAAACCAGCATCAGCAGGAGACGAGGATTTGAGGATGAAACCTTGAGAAAATGCATCTGCAACATATTCATTCATGGTCTTATCCTCCAAGACTGACAAAGGGTAAACCCGGCCATGAAGGGGTATGGCACCAGGTTGAAGGTCAATTGCTCAATTGACCTTCGGTGCTCCTCCGGCAGGGAGGAGAGTGACGAGGTGCACAGGACCTTGGCTACCTTCTGGAAGCATGTCTCACTGCATTGTGGCGACCAGGAGAGAACCCCAGCACGGAGCCAATCAAAAGAGGGGTTGTGTCTCTGTAACTAAGGATAACCAATAACCAGCAGAAACTTAGGTGAGGAAATAACTTGGAATCGGATTTTCTCATGGTGAAGAGTCCCTACGGCCATAGACAATGGAACTGTCTTATGAGTCACATGGGCAGGCTGAAGAGGTCTCCCGTCAAGAGCATAATGACAAGTGGAGTGTCATACAGCTACAGCGGAATCGAGTGCTTTGATACAAAGGCAGCATCAATGAACAGACCTGCAGCCCCAGAGTTGATTAGAGCCTGTATCTCGATGGATGACTCAGCCCAAGAAACCAGGAGCTAAACCTTCTGCATAAATGGGAATGAAACAACGCCACCTAAGGTCTGTCCATGACAGGACCTCAAGGTTTGTTCCCTGGACGGGTAGGACAAGACTTCAAAAAGTGACCTGCCTGGCCACAATAAAGACACAATCTCTCCCTTCTTTTAAAGGTTCTCTCATCCACAGAGAGATGCGTGAAACCCAAGTGCATGGGTTCACCTTCACTGACCGACTCGGTACCAGGAGGCATGGGAGGTGAGGGAGGCAAGGGTGGGACTGCAAAGCTCGGAGACAAACGTACAGGAGGCTTCCTCAAGCGCTCCTTAAAAGAGAGTCTTTCTCTAAGTCTGGAGTCAATGAGGATGGCAAACATGATCAACTTCTCCAGCTCAGTGGGTATATCTCTGGCTGCTATCTCATCCTTGATGGTATCCGATAGACCATGAGAAAAAGCAGCCACGAGGGCCTCATTGTTCCACGCAACCTCTGCTGCCAGAGAACGGTAGTCAGCAACAGTTCTCATACTCTGTTCGATGGACATGAGTAGGGATGAGCTTCGAGTTCGAGTCGAACTCATGTTTGACTCGAACATCGGCTGTTCGCCAGTTCCCCAAACAGCGAACAATTTGGGGTGTTCGCGGCAAATTCGAAAGCCGCGGAACACCCTTTAAAAGTCTATGGGAGAAATCAAAAGTGCTAATTTTAAAGGCTTATATGTATGGTATTGTTATAAAAAGTGTTTGGGGACCTGGGTCCTGCCCCAGGGGACATGGATCAATGCAAAAAGTTTTAAAAACGGCTGTTTTTTCGGGAGCAGTGATTTTAATAATGTTTAAAGTGAAACAATAAAAGTGTAATATTCCTTTAACCACTTGACATCCACGCTATGGCCGAATGACGGCCACAGCGCGGACCTGAATTCCCCCTCCCCTGTGCACACGCCGAGCGCGCTGTGATCACTGAGACTTGGGTGATCACCGATCCAAGTAAGGGGCCGGTCCCGGCCCCTTACCATGTGATTAGCTGTCAGCCAATGACAGCTGATTACATGATGTAAACAATGTTACAATGTTACATGATGTAAAAGATCGGTAATCGGCTTTTTTTTCTACTCACGCACGAGGAATTGGTCTAGATAGGAGGGGGGGTTTAAATGCCCAGTAAGCAAGTGGTTAAATTTCATACCTGGGGGTGTCTATAGTATGCCTGTAAAGGGGCAAATGTTTCCCATGTTTAGAACAGTCTGACAGCAAAATGACACTTCAAAGGAAAAAAGTCATTTAAAACTACTTGTGGCTATTAATGAATTGTCGGTCCGACGAAACACATAAAAGTTCATTGATAAAAATGGCATGGGATTTCCCTACAGGGGAACCCCGAACCAAAATTTAAAAAAAAAATGGCGTGAGGGTCCCTCTAAATTCCATACCAGGCCCTTCAGGTCTGGTATGGATATTAAGGGGAACCCCACACCAAAATTTGAAAAAAAATGGCGTGGAGGTCCCCCTCAAAATCCATACCAGACCCTTCAGATCTGGTATGAATTTTAAGGGGAGCCCCGCGCCAAAATTGAAAAAAAAAAGGGCGTGGGGTCCCCCCAAAAATCCATACCAGACCCTTATCTGAGCATGCAACCTGGCAGGCCGCAGGAAAAGAGAGGGGGACAAGAGAGCGCCCCCCCTCCTGAACCGTACTAGGCCACATGCCCTCAACATTGGGAGAGTGCTTTGGGGTCCCGGTGGTTGTGGGGGTCTGCAGGCGGGGGGCTTATCAGAATCTGGAAGCCCCCTTTAACAAGGGGACCCCCAGATCCCGCCCCCCCTGTGTAAAATGGTAAGGGGGTACAAAAGTACCCCTACCATTTCACAAAAAAGTGTCAAAGATGTTAAAAATGACAAGAGACAGTTTTTGACAATTCCTTTGTTTAAAGTTTTCTTCTTTCCATCTTCTTTCTTCTATCTTCTATCTTCCTTCGGTTTCTTCTTTTTTCCTCCATTTTCTTCTTCCTCTGGTTCTTCCTCCGATCCTCTGCTGCTTGCTCATGTGTTCTCATCTGGCATCTTCCTCCGTGGCGTCTTCTTCCCTTCTTCGTTCTCGGGCCGTTCTGCATCCATGATGGGAGGCTCCCGCTGTGTGACGCTTCTCGTCTTCTGACACTTCTTAAATAATGGATGGCGGGGCCACCCGGTGACCCCGCCCCCTCTGATGCACAGGGACTTGATGGGTACTCCCCTGTGGGTTTCCCCATTATGTCAGGGGGGGCGTGGTCACCCATTACGTAATTCCACTGAAGGGCCTGGTGTGGAATTTAAGGGAATCCCCATGCCATTTTTTTTTAATTTTGGTTCGGGGTATCCCCTGTGGGGAAATCCCATGCCGTTTTTTGTCAATGAACTTTTATGTGTATTGTCCGACCGACAATTCATTAATAGCCGCGAGTAGTTTTAAATGACTTTTTTCCTTTGAAATGTCATTTTGCTGTCAGACTCTTCTAAACACGGGAAACATGCGCCCCTTTACAGGCATACTTTAGACACCCCCAGGTACAAAATTTAAAGGAATATTACACTTTTATTGGTTCATTTTAAGCATTATTAAAATCACTGCTCCCGAAAAAACGTTCGTTTTTAAAACTTTTTTTGCATTGATCCATGTCCCCTGGAGCAGGACCCAGGTCCCCAAACACTTTTTATGACAATAACTTGCATATAAGCCTTTAAAATTAGCACTTTTGATTATTCATATTCGAGTCCCATAGACTTTAACGGTGTTCACGTTTTTTTTGCCTGTTCGCATGTTCTGGTGCGAACCGAACAGGGGAGTGTTCAGCTCATCCCTAGACATGAGACACTTTGCAGCAGAAGCAGAGCATGCGGGAACATCAAATACCCTTTTAAACAAAGCCACAAGCTCAGGGTAGCTCGAGACAACATGTTTTTGCGTCTTCCATAGAGGGTTTACCCAGGTCAAGGCTCTCTCAGAAAGCAAAGATATCATGAAACTTACTTTGCTTCTGTCCGTGGAAAACACCTGGGGCAGCATCTCAAAGTATATCTCAACCTGGTTGAGAAACCCTCCGCATTGGACTGGATTGCCCCCAAATCGCTGGGGAAGCAGAGCGGAACAAGACATATTACCACTTATAGAGGTAATACTCGAGGCGGGTGCATGCACAGAGACAGGAGCAGCAGCAGGGTCATCCTGCAACATAGGATGTACTGGGGCGGCCACAGTGGGAGACTCCAGGTGAGCCATGCAAGTGTTTGTAACGTCATGGCAAACTGATCCATGCGGTGATCTAGTTCATCCAATCTGGAAAAAATATTACCAACAAGTGGATTGACTGCATCTTCTGAATTCATGGCCTTCACCTACTGTCAGAAACCACAAAATCAGGCTGAGACAGAAGTACAGTGTCACGGAACGTCCCACACTCCGCTTGAGTGCTTCCGTCATATACCACTTCCTCCCAGTCTGTATACAGATATCCCAACCTCTCTGAGCACAAAACAAGGTGACACTTGCTTGTTGCTACCAAGAACTCACTTTTTTTAGAATCAAAATTACAAGACTTTATATGCCGTTGGAACCTCCTGTAACAATACAACTGTAACTTAATTAACATGAGCTAATCATCTAATCCTTTATACAGCCTAGGTGACTGAGACATGACCTTTCGCCCAGACTTGTGGTCACCGAGCTTCATACAGTTATATCAACACAATAGCAGCTCCAATAGGAGTCGTCCCGTCTCCTACATTGTATAGAGGACAATGTCATCAGCTCATTCAATTAACATAAACACAGGTAGTTGGAATTGATGACACCAGCATCTCCTCACAGGATGTGTCCCAACAGAATGAATCAGTCTTATCAGCAGGGGGCTGCTGGAGGAATCCCCCCTCCCTCTTCAGGGACACAAATCTACAGTAAGGAGTCCCCATACAATATATACATATATACACGACTGAGTCCGATTAGTACAGTTCAGCCTGGATTTCTCATTCACCTCACAAAGAGTATTGTTCTATTGAAAATCCAGGGCCCATAATCAAAAGGCAACAGGCTTGCATACAGTCCTCTCCAACAGCCTCTTTTCTGGCCCGGTCCACCACATTTCTCCCCTTTCGGCAGGAGACTAACACAGGAGGAGACCCCAGACGGGTTGACTCCGAAGTTAGTCCATAGTTCCAGTCCTCTACTGCCTGTACCCACACAGTACCCCAAATAAATTGTTCCAAACAGAGTATTACTCACCCAGCCATCCTCTGCCTCTCTCAGAGAACATATCCGCCGCTGTTGAGAGGCCCGGACTGGCCCTTCTCCCTGGAGTCCTTTCTGCCGCTGGAGAGAAGACAGGGGGACTGGGCTCACTCCATCATGCTGTTGGGGATCTGGGCTGACTGCCCAGCATCCCTGGGGTATACAGGTGGGGACTGAAGCCCCATCAACCGACACCAGATCAAGCTGCAGTTGTGAGGTGATGACTGCATTCTCTCCTTGGATCCTGATCTGCAGCTCGCGATAGACTGCCACCTCCTCACCTTGGGCCTCCACAATTGCTGCAGGTGTGGGGCAGAGGTCTTGGACCCTCTGTCCGGTTGCCAGCACTTCTGCTGGGGGTTTGCCAGGTGGTTCCTCCTCTACAGAAACGTCTATTAAATCCCCAGTCTCTGTAAGTGGTAAAAGTGTGGGACAGAGGTCTTGGACCCTCTGTTCAGTTACCAGATCTTCAGCTGGAGAAGTTTGTTTTAACTCCATAGATGCTGCTGGCAGAAAATCACATGTCCCTGTCAGTGTTGTGGGAGAAAGGCCGACTACCTCTTCTCTCAAGAAGGCCGAAGCCACTGTTGGTGCTGGGCAGAACACAGTGAACTTTGGCCCTGATAGCAGCTCTTCTGCTGGAGGCTCATCAGGTTGTTCTTCCTCAGCAGAAAAGTCTATCAAATCCCATGTCTCTGCAACTGATGTCTGGGGATAGAGGTTCACCATCTCCTGTCCATGGAACCCAGAAGATGCTATCATTTCTGGGCAGAGGTTAGCAGACCTCTGCCCTGTTGTCAGCACTTCAGGTTTGGGGACGGCAATCTCCGGATTTTCCACTGCCGATTCTCTGGCATGCTGCTGAACTTGTTCTAGCAGTTTCCTGTATGCCCTTTCCAGATGCTGTTCCTTCCTTAGCAAATGGTCCAGATCAGGTTTGAGCTCTGAGACCCCTGCAAGACCGAGCATAGACTCTCTATAGTCTCTCAGGTCCTCAAGGTCAGGTTCCCCTTCATCGCCAAACATAAAAAGATCTGTAAGGTTCTCCCACAGCAATCCAGGGCCGCCAAAGTCATATCCCTCCGGAGAGCATTCTGTTGTCTCCCCTAAATATCCCTCCTCTGCCTGCCATTGCAGAGCCTGATAACGATTGTCCAGCTCTATCTCCTGCTGGACCAACCTGTCCAACTCAGTCACCCATTGCTCCTGGGGCTGCTCTCCCAGGAATGCCATCCGCAATGCCCGTTGGTCACTGGCCCATTGCTCTTGGGTTGGAAAGCACTTGCCCTGTTTTCATACCAGCGAGACGGAGGGCTGTAATCCAGAGCTCCACCCGAATTTGCTGCCTAAGCTTCAGGTATTCATCCTCAGACACAGTCCTGGTGTATGTTGAAAGGATGATCCACAGCAGCCCCGGGAACTCTGTTGCCAGGTCCATATCTCCGCTGGGTTGACTGAAGTCTGCTATGCTGATCTTGGATCCAGTTGGAGGTTTGGATGTCCCAGACTTCAGGAAGCTTTCCCGCTGCTTGCCACCAATGTCACGGAACGTCCCACACTCTGCTTGAGTGCTTCCATCATATACCACTTCCTCCCAGTCTGTATACAGATATCCCAACCTCTCTGAGAACAAAACAAGGCGACACTTGCTTGTTGCTACCAAGAACTCACTTTTTTTAGAATCAAAATTACAAGACTTTATATGCCGTTGGAACCTCCTCTAACAATACAACTGTAACTTAATTAACATGAGCTAATTATCTAATCCTTTATACAGCCTAGGTGACTGAGACATGACCTTTCACCCAGACTTGTGGTCACCGAGCTTCACACAGTTATATCAACACAATAGCAGCTCCAATAGGAGTCGTCCCATCTCCTACATTGTATAGAGGACAATGTCATCAGCTCATTCAATTAACATAAACACAGGTAGTTGGAATTGATGACACCAGCATCTCCTCACAGGATGTGTCCCAACAGAATGAATCAGTCTTATCAGCAGGGGGGGCTGCTGGAGGAATCCCCCCTCCCTCTTCAGGGAAACAAATCTACAGTAAGGAGTCCCCATACAATATATACATATATACACGACTGAGTCCGATTAGTACAGTTCAGCCTGGATTTCTCATTCACCTCACAAAGAGTATTGTTCTATTGAAAATCCAGGGCCCATAATCAAAAGGCAACAGGCTTGCATACAGTCCTCTCCAACAGCCTCTGTTCTGGCCCGGTCTGCCACATACAGTTAAATCACACTTGTTTAAAAATAAAAGTACAGAGAACAAACTTAGTCAAAATGTAGCCAAAGTTCAGTAACCATAATGGATAGTCAGCCAAGCCAGAAGTCAGGGATCAATGTAGTGGAACAGCAAGCGGGATTTGGAGCCAGAAGGGATGTCAGCAAAGCAAGTCTTGAACAGGATCGCAGGAGATTTCTGTGATGTTGACCAAGGCGAAGGCAGAGATCCACTGGGCTGAACGGCTTAAGTAGGCAGAACTGACAAGCAGGATATCATCAACAGCTGAGTAACTGTAGAGAGATAGGAGTTGGCAATTAGCCGACAGCTGAGTGACCAGCTCTGAGAAGGAAGGGTTGAGCCCAGCTCTGACATATCCGAAGATGGCGCCCCGAACATGGGTCCCCCGCCAGGGACACACAAGGCACAGAGTCTGATCCAGAGGAATCCATAGCCAATCAGGAGGACCTGGATGTCCGCACAGAGGGGCCATATAATCCCACAGTGAGTACACAGATGAACCCGTATTGTCCCTGGCCTCTACAGAATTTCTGCTAGGCAGAACTTTAGATGGCCTTCTCCTCACCCCTATGGAGGACCTGATAAACACGCCAGAGCACCTCGGGGCCTACAACAGATCACTCCCCACTACTCCTTCTGACTTATCATCGTTATTGGAGACATTTTCTAAAATGTTTTCCAGGGACTTGGCCCAAACTGCAACACAGATCACATCAACTATCCAAGCAGATCTGCACCACTTAGGGGCCAGAATAGAAGCAATTGAAGGCAAAACTGACCAAACCATTGCCAAAGCCAATCAGAATACTGACAGGATTCAGGAACTGCATGAGCAACTGGACATTGCATGCTCAAAACTGTATGATCTCGAAAATAGAACAGGTAGAATTTTAGACTCAGAGGTCTCCCTGAATCCTTTAAAGAGACTGACAAGTCCGTTCGTATGTTCGTTAAAAATTTAATCCCAGACATCCCGATCATCTCCTGGAAATGGATCATGCCCATAGGGCCCTTCAGCCCCCACGCCAATATGGCTTACCCAGAGACATTGTGGTAAAACCACATTTTTACAAAGTTAAGGAAGAAGTTATGTGGTGAGCCCGGGAATAGGACAACCTTACTATACAAGGACATCCCATTCAAATATTTGTGGACTTGTCACCTTACACAGTGCAAAAAATAAGATCTTTGAAAACTCTTCTCCAGGTGTTGTCACTAAAATCTATCACCTTTAGATGGTCCTTCCCCTTAAATTTTTCTCACTTGAATAAATCCTATGGTTTCTCAACCTTTGTAGATGGAGAGCGTCTGCTGCTGCAACTGGGCCTCATCTCCCAGATACCAGCAACCTCATCAGACCCCAGAAACCCCATCTCATCAAAAAGGCCTCCATCCACAAAACCTAACAAGCCTATGTGGCAAAAACAGCAAGCAAAGAGATCTAAGGATGGATCTTACTGAACCCTTTATCATCTCCTAGGACTTCGCTCACCAAGTCCTGAAAAGTTTGGTCATCCAGTCCTTTTCCCACCAAGAAACAAATCTGTTTTGGCACATTTCATCTACTACTCTTATGACAACTGAACAAGCTAACCTCCTCAATATTTCTGAACAGATGTTATTTTTTTCTGCACAACAACCAGCCTCATTCAGACCCCCTGAGTAATCCTGACTAAAGTCATTGCACTTCAAAGAGGGACGGTAATATCTTTCCTTCCAGGATCTCAGACACTTAAAGACAGCCTAACATAACCTGTTACAACTTAGCTGATTAACATGCTATCAGACTTCTATGTACCTGACTGGTGAGTCCGCTTGGGCAGAGGGTGGTCTCTCTTACGTCTCTGACTCGCGGCCCCTGGTAGAGTGGACAGGTGGCACAGGAGTACGGAGTGGTATGAGAGCCTGGTAGTAAGGATCCAGATGCTGGAAGGTAGGTGATCTTCAGACAGCAGGTTGATAACAGGAATACAGGCAACAGGTGCTGAGCAGGAGCAGAGCAGGCAAGTCCAGATACAGGTCAGGTTCAGCAATGAGTGGTCAACGAATTACAGAGGAGCAGGCAGAAGCAAGGTCAAACAGGCCGAGGTCAGGTGCAGGCAGAAGTCAAGGGAATCCGAGAAGCAAGCCGAGTCGTCAGGAGATCAGGACGCAGATACGAGTACAGAAGCAAGGACACAGGGAGCTGATGATCAGGTAGCACCAAGCAGAGTGTGCTGCAGACCTAAATAGGCCGATTGCCACCAAACGCCGCACATGTGTGCGTGCCGACGTGCACAGGTGCACAGGTGCACGCTCACCAGAGCCCGACGTGCTCATGCCCGAACACCGGCGCGCACACCAGCACCCATAGGAACATGCAGACTAGTGCCCACAGGGGCGTGCACGCCCGAACACCAGCGTGCACACCAGAGCCAGACGGGGCATGCACACCAGTGTCCACAGGAGTGCGCACACCAGCATGCACAGGAACATGCGCGCCAACGTGCACCGGCGTGCACCGGCGCCCACCGGAGCGGCCAGCACATCGTCCAACCAGGTAACCTCTCTGACACATTCTATGGGTTTATCCCTCTCCCCTTCCCCTAAATGCTCATGAGGGGGAGGCAGAAAATCCCAAGAAGTGGTTTTTGCTACCACCACATTCATATGTTTACCCCCCTTTTTTTTTATTTTCTTTTTTCTTTGCTTGTTTTTCACTGCATCCAGATCCAGGTCTCCACTTTTATTCCTAGTTTTTAGTTGGCTGGGAGGCTGGAGCAGGTGCCCTATGTCTCCAACTGTCTTAGAGTGGTGTTCTCACCCCCATTCAAGGACTAATCTACACCCCCTACGTTTGGGGTTGTTTTTTGGGAAAAGATTTGCAGTAAGTCGGGGTCGCTGTGCCTTCTTCCTGCAAAGGGGTTGTGGTTTTCTTTTTGCTGCATTATTATTGTTTGTTATACTTTTCTGTTCCATGTTTTTGACTTGCCATGTCTTCTCTTCTCAGGACCTGACTACACCACCTCTCCCTCTCACTTCTCTTCTTTTTTCTCCATGTCACCTAGAGGCTCATCTCCACATTATTTTTTATTTTATGTATTTATTTATTTATTTATTTTATGGTTGAACTAGATGAACTTGTGTCTTTTTTCAACCTGACTAACTATGTAACTATGTAACTAACCCCCATTCTTGGAAGCTTCGGACAGAAGATGCTAAGAATCAACACCCGCCTCCATGGGTCAGGGTAATATCCCTATGGCTGATGTGTTTATCCCACTCTCTGCTCCATGCATGCTGACAGCACCACATCTGCCCCCCTCTGTATAGCCACCCACAAAGTTCAAGGGATTAACTCCCCAGTTAAGAGACGGAAGCTTTTCAGACACTATCAATCACAAAAGATTGATATCCTTTTGCTACAAGAACCTCATTTCCCTTCCACCTATAATCCCTCCTTCTTACATAGCAACTACCCCCAGTTCTATCTCTCTAATGCAGGGAACAAAAAAAAGGCGTAGCCATATGCTTTTCTAAAAACCTTAACCACTTCAGCCCCGGAAGGATTTACCCGCTTCCTGACCAGAGCACAACAATTTACAATTTGGCACTGCATCGCTTTAACTGCTAATTGCGCAGTCATGCAATGCTGTACCCAAACAAAATTTGCGTCCTTTTGTTCCCACAAATAGAGCTTTTTTTTAATGGTATTTGATCACCTCTGCGGTTTTTATTTTTTGCGCTGTAGATGGAAAAAGACCGAAAATTTTGCAAAAAAAAAGATATTTTCTACTTTTTGTTATAAAAAAATCCAATAAACTCAATTTTAGTGATACATTTAGTCCAAAATGTATTCAGCCACATGTCTTTGGTAAAAAAATGTCAATAAGTGTATATTGATTGGTTTGCGCAAAAGTTATAGCGTCTACAAACTAGGGTACATTTTCTGGAATTTACACAGCTTTTAGTTTATGACTGCCTATCCCATTACTTGAGGTGCTAAAATGGCATGGCAGTACAAACCCCCCCCAAACGACCCCATTTTGGAAAGTAGACACCCCAAGGAAATTGCTAAGAGGCATGTTGAGTCCATGGAATATTTTATATTTTGACACAAGTTGCGGGAAAAATACATTCTGCTGCTTCTCCTGAGTATGGGGATACCACATGTGTGGGACTTTTTGGGAGCCTAGCTGCGTACGTGGCCCCAAAAACCAATCACTGCCTTCAGGATTTCTAAGGGCGTAAATTTTTGATTTCACTCCTCACTACCTATCACAGTTTTGAAGGCTATAAAATGCCAAGATGGCACAACCCCCCCCCCCCAAATGACCCCATTTTGGAAAGTAGACACCCCAAGCTATTTGCTGAGAGGCATGGTGAGTATTTTGCAGCTCTCATTTGTTTTTGAAAATTAAGAAAGAAAAGAAAAATGTATTTTTTTTTCTGTTTTCAAATTTCAAAACTTTGTGACAAAAAGCAAGGACTGCAAAATACTCACCATACCTCTCAGCAAATAGCTTGGGGTATCTACTTTCCAAAATTGGGTCATTTGGGGGGGTTTGTGCCATCTGGGCATTCCATGGCCTCCAAAACTGTGATAGGCAGTGAGGAGTGAAATCAAAAATGTACGCCCTTAGAAACCCTGAAGGCGGTGCTTGGTTTTTGGGGTCCTGTATGCGGCTAGGCTCCCAAAAAGTCTCACACATGTGGTATCCCCGTACTCAGGAGAAGCAACAGAATGTATTTTGGGGTGTAATTTCACATATTCCCATGGTATGTTTGAGCAATATATCATTTAGTGACAACTTTGTGCAAAAAAAAAAAAATTGTCTTTTTCCCGCAACTTGTGTCACAATATAAAATATTCCATGGACTCGACATGCCTCTCAGCAAATAGCTTGGGGTGTCTACTTTCCAAAATGGGGTCATTTGGGGGGATTTTGAACTGTCCTGGCATTTTATGCACAACATTTAGAAGCTTATGTCACACATCACCCACTCTTCTAACCACTTAAAGACAAAGCCCTTTCTGACACTATTTGTTTACATGAAAAAATATTTTTTTTGGAAGAAAATTACTTTGAACCCCCAAACATTATATATTTTTTTAAAGCAAAGGCCCTACAGATTAAAATGGGGGTGTTTCATTTTTTTTTTTCCACACAGTATTTGTGCAGCAATTTTTCAAACGCATTTTTTGGGGAAAAAACACACTTTTTTTAATTTTAATGCACTAAAACACACTAAATTGCCCAAATGTTTGATGAAATAAAAAAGATGATCTTAGGCCGAGTACATGGATACCAAACATGACATACTTTAAAATTGCGCACAAACGTGCAGTGGCGACAAACTACATAAATTTTTAAAAGCTTTTAAAAGCCTTTACAGGTTACCACTTTAGATTTACAGAGGAGGTATTCTGCTAAAATGACTGCCCTCGATCTGACCTTCACGGTGATATCTCACATGCATGGTGCAATTGCTGTTTACATTTGACGCCAGACCAACACTTGCGTTCCCCTTTGTGCGAGAACAGGGGGGACAGGGGTGCTTTTTTTTTTTTTTTTTTCTTTATTATTTTTTTTGCTTTTTTATCTTATTTTTAAACTGTTCCTTTCATTTTTTTAAATCATTTTTATTGTTATGTCAGGCAATGTAAATATCCCCTATGATAGCAATAGGTAGTGACAGGTACTCTTTTTTGAAAAAAAGGGGTCTATTAGACCCTAGATCTCTCCTCTGCCCTCAAAGCATCTGACCACACCAAGATCAGTGTGATAAAATGCTTTCCCAATTTCCCAATGGTGCTGTTTACATCCAGCGAAATCTAAGTCATGAAATGCTCGTAGCTTCCGGTTTCTTAGGCCATAGAGATGATTGGAGCCATTCTGGTCTCTGATAAGCTCTATGGTCAGCTGGCCGAATCACTGGCTGCATTCTCAGGTTCCCTGTTGAGACAGGAGAGCCAGCAAAAAATATGGAAGACGGTGAGGGGGACCTTCCTTCCCACTGCTTGTAAAAGCAGTCTAGAGGCTAATTAGCCACTAGGATTGCTTTTACATGAAAGCTGACCACTGGCTGAAGAGAATGATACCAAGATGATACCTAAACCTGCAGGCATCATTCTGGTATAACCACTCAAAGTCCAGCAACATACCAGTACGTTGCTGGTCTTTGTTGGGCATATATTGTAATCTTTTTTTTTCATGCAGCCTGTTTGCTGAACGAAAAAAAGATTGATCGGTGGGTATGCCCACCATTAGAATACCTCCCTTCATCCACCCACTTCTAATGATGGGCATACATGCACCATTTATATATGCCAAAGCATGGGGGCATCTGCCCCAAAAGTTAGGAGCAAATCGCTCCTCCGCCCCTGCTGCCCCCATGCTTCGGCATATATCACCTCTGACAGCGCTGGAGTCACGGCTTTATGTATCGTGGGAGCAAACGCTGTTGCTGCCAAGATAAATAAATCTACGCTGCAGCTGAATGGCGTACCTGAAAACAAAAAAAGGTTAACAATAAAACACAGTAAACAGTAAAGTATAAAAAATTGCATACCTGAAAAGCAAACATGATAAAACATAATAACAATAAACCATTGCAGAATAGAATACAGTAAAAAAGAGCAGAACAATAGAGAGAGAATAGAGAGAGAGAGAACAATAAAACAACAACTATTTTTGTTTTTTTTTATTTTATATATTTTTGTGTGTTTTTTTTTTTTACACTTTTTTTGTAACTGTAACTTTTATAACTCTAACCGGTTCCAGGTTCGGGTCTCTCAAACTGTGATGGCATCTTGGGAGACCCTGTGAAAGTTTGCCTAGTCTGTGCAATGCTGTACCCTACGCTAATACTCAACTAGTGTATGGTAGCATTCAAAACATTCACCAATGCAAAGACCAGGATTGTCAGGACAGGAGGGACAATAATAGCGGGTGTCACGCCTATATCTGCGCTTGCTGCAGACACAACATCTTTTTTGGGGTGTTCGTTGGGTAGGGGTACTCGGGAGGACATAAAGAAAATGCCTCTCATTCTGCCAACTGCATTTGGTTGGGGATGTGAATGGGGGAAGTACGGGTGCTGCAGAAGTGGTGGGTTCCCAATTAGGATCGGCGAATGCAGCAGGTAGGGTATTATGGGCACAACGGGCCTGTGTTTGTCTTTTTCTTGGTGGCAGCGGGACACTACTTGTGCTTGCCACCTCACCAGCTTGAAATGCACTTATGGGACTCGCCACGTCACCAAGTGTTACTACAGTGCTGGTTTGACTACGACCGGGGTGTACTAGGCTGCTGATGCTTCCCAGTTCACCAAAACGCTACCAAAAAAACTGTTAGCGATCTCAGGGATCAGGCCTGACTCTGCGAACACTGCAGTTATGTGTTTAGTGCTTTGTAAGTGACAGTGATCGATTGATACTGCACTTGGGTGGGCTGGGCTGGGCGGAGGGGCAAAACGCAGGTGCTAGCAGGTATCTGGGCTGATCCCACTAAAACTGCGTTTTTGGGAACCCTAAACTGCTGGGGACTCTAGTATAGATCTGATCGGATCAGATATTGATCCGTTCAGATACTATACCACTAAGGGAGGTGTACGGAGTGTGCGTGGGTGTTATCGCTACTGGCACTAACCTGATGCTGCCTGGGGCTGGTGCTTGCCAGTTCACCAAAACGCTACCAAAAAAACTGTTAGCGATCGCAGGGATCAGGCCTGACTCTGCGAATGCTGCGGTTATGTGTATAGTGTTTTGTAAGTGACAGTGATCGATCGATACTGCACTTGGGTGGGCTGGGCTGGGCCGGTCGGAGGGGCAAAACGCAGATGCTAGCAGGTATCTGTGCTGATCCCACTAACACTGCATTTTTGGGAACCCTAAACTGCTGGGGATGCTAGTATAGATCTGATCGGATCAGATATTGATCCGTTCAGATACTATACCACTAAGGGAGGTGTATGCTGCGTGTGTGGGTGTTAGCGGTACTGGCACTAACCTGACGCTGCCTGGGGTGACGCAGACCCTATCTGACCCTAAAACCTAACTTATATCACCATCGGGCGATCAGGGGGTTAAACCTTTATTAGGTAATAAACGGCGGGTGCCCTGACACTACAAAAAATAAACTAACTAACCAGCGTCACCCGTAACAGTTATACAGTGATCACTGGTGAAAGGTTAACTAGGGGGCAACCAGGGGGTTAAAACCTTTACTAGGTAGTATATGGGGGTCCCTGACGCTATAAAATGCTGACGGCGAACCTAAATACTTATCTCCCTAACTAGCGTCACCGGTGACACTAATACAGCGATCAGAAAAACGATCGCTTAGTGACACTGACGATGGGGGGTGATCAAGGGGTTAAAACTTTATTAGGGGGGGTCAGGGGGTATCCTAGACCTAAAGGGGGCTAATACTAACTGCCCTTACTGCACTTATAACTGTCACAAACTGACACCAATGCAGTAATCAGAAAAAAAAACTGCTATTGGTGTCACTGTGACAGGGGGTACAGGGGGGTGATGGGGGGGGTGATGGGGGTTGAAATGTGCGCCTAGTGTGTTTTACTGTTATTGTTCGGACATTCGACAACAAAATCCTAGGATTTTTTCCAACGGATGTTGGCTCAAACTTGTCTTGCATACACGGTCACACAAAGTTGTCGGAAAATCCGATCGTTCTAAACGCAGTGACGTAGTGTTGTGCACTTACTCAGATGTCTTCTCTCCTCTGCACCGGAACAGAAAATACCAACTCAAGGAGAGATGACATCACTTCCTCTGCCGCTGTTTACATTACAGCAGCAGAGGAAGATTTTCATTCATTGGGAGCGATCGTGAGGGGGTGGCCACGAATGAGTGGTCTCCCCCTCAGCCTGGATCGCTCCCCTAATGAAGCTGACCACCTCGGGCACCGGGGGGGCACGATGCACCCCCTGCCTGCAGGAAGCAGATCACATACCAGGTACGTGATTTTGCCTGCCCGTGCCATTCTGCCGCAGTATATCTGTGTTAGTCGGTCGGCAAGTGGTTAAATTATCACCTTTGGACACCAACGGAGACCCAGCAGGTACCTATTAGTAAAAGGCTCCATAGACAGCACAACTTACTCGCTTGTTTTCTATCACACTCCAAATAAAGGCCAAGTAACCTTCTTCTCCTCCATGATGTCTATACTTGGTCCACATCTAGAGGGGAAGATAATTTTGGGAGGAGACACAAATCTTGCATTTGACCTCTCACTGGACAAATCAGGAAATGGTCCCCCTTGGACAAAAAAGCCCTCAAAGGAGAGCACTAAAATAGCCTCCACACTGTGTTCCCTGGGCCTTACTGACATCTGGAGGGCACTTAATCCCCGGTCTAAAGACTACACCCACTACTCTGCTTCATACAAAATATACACATGGATAGAAATCGAGAGGTCTCTGACCAGAAGTAGCAAACAAAAAAGGCATGCCACATCCCATGACAAAGAAAAAGAACAAGGGGTTCCCCTAGGGTGGGATTTTGAGGGCATTACCATAAAAAATACATAGTAGGTAAAAAAGATAATTTTATCGCAAAATACAGACACATGACAGAAAATACGCCATATAAAATAGTTGAATCAGATACAAATGATACATACAAACAATTGCATCAAGGATAACATGTGTGAGATACAGAATATCACAACACAACAAAGAAAAGGACCAAGGTATTGGATGAGGGAAGTCTCACTAAACCGACGCGTTTCGGAAAATCCTTCATCAAGGTTTGATAAGTGAGAATTATCATCTATTGAATATTACAAAAGCAAAAGACAAATGGTTAACATCACATACATATATGAGAAGGTATACCCCCCACATCCCGTGAGGGTCTGTGTGAGAATAAACTCTCTTACCCAATGCAAATGTTGTAAAAGCATTCAAGACATAGAATCAGCTCTGCTGTGGTATCCCAGGCCATGTGCACATAGCGAAAATCCAATTGTGGGTAGATGAAACACTATAAGTGATTGATATAAGAAGTACAGTCCCCAAAAATGCTGAGAAGCGCCACGTCCAAGAGTTTGGCGCAGCGCCTGTGCGTGGGCTGGGGTCCAAAAGGATCTTCGGACCTAAGACCAAGTATATGATACCATGAGAAGTAGCAAATAAATAAAGATGAGCACCCATATGTATTGGGATCCAAAAAATGACGGGTCCCAGAGAAATAAGTAACATGCATATATGTAGAGGCTAGCGACAGGAGACATACCTGGGAGCGAGAGCCAAAAATAACACCTACAAGATGTGACGTAGGGGAAGGGAGGAGGGCTCACAGAACGTCATATTGGTTGCCAAGCATCTGATACTAAAGAAGGGACCTGGTATAGAGAAGAAAGTAGAGCTTATGAAAAATGTGAGCAGGTTGTGGTATTATAAACCACACCAAAATTGAGAATAGTCTGAAGAATAACAGTCCCAAGTGCCCCCAATCAACCATAGTAACTTACTTTAGCAGCCAAGAGCGCAGTGTGAGTGCAACATCCTCCTCCGATCACAAAGATCAGAGTGAATGAGCTGGAGTACTTAACGATACTGGGTGTGCTGCCAGCTGATTGCAAAAGCAATCAGCCGTGCGCACCGAGTCTGCCCTAAGTTAACTCCTCCTAATTTCCCCTGGCTGACAAACAGTCAGCCTCTAAACGTGTATCCTATGACCCTGGTCCAATGACAGACCCCCTGGGCGTGGACCGCGCCGTGCCTCCCCACAGGCGCCGGCCCCAACACCATACCGCGCATGCGTGCCAGTCAAGCTGGAGCGCATCGTCACTGCTGACGTCACGGCGCTGCGTCCCGGAGATGTGCGCCGCCGTCCACTCCCACCGGCATGGAAAGCCGGAGCTGGGATCAGCAAATGCTGATCCAGATTTGGAGAAGAGGAACAAAGGCAGTTCCCCTGATGTGTCCCAAAGGGGACAGCCTTGCCGTGCCAGGTCCGCACACAGTAACAGAAAAAGGATAGGCACAGGGGAAATAATGCCATCCAAGAGTAAATATATATATGTATCAATATATTGTACACTTTAAGATCATATAATGGTTACCTGCCAGTGCACCTAGGGCGTGAAAGACCGCAGCAGAGCTGTAACATGGGGAGAAACAAAAATAAAAGCATTAAACCACAAAACACACATGGGAGGGATCAGACCTAGTTGCCCCTCACTACTGGGGCCTGATTTTAGGGGGGGAGGGGGAACAGGGGGGACGGGGGGGACTACCCGGATGTCTGGCAAGTCAAAGGGGATGGATGTACAGATTGGCCCATAGCATGACAAAATGAACCCCGTAATGGTGTCCATTCTAAACATACAACATGGGAAGTAACAAGCCTGCACGTTATAAATGCATACAATCGGGCAAAACGGGGGCCAGAGTTAGATACCATAAGTTCAGTATGGTCCACTCTGGAGCATGCACCTAAAAAGGTACCCAGGTGAAAGTTTATCTTTCCATGCCCCCGGAGTCAAAGCCCTCAAGAAAGGGCTTAAAACATGTAGTGTCGTTCAGTCCAGGGGGTCTGGTCACCCGTAAGTTATAGATCCACTTCAATTCAAGTTGGAGGAGATCCTTGTTCCAGTCTCCCCCCCTCCAACCTGGGTGGACACGGTCCAAAATCAGAAATTTGATTCTCGGAAACTCTCCCTGATGGACCAAAGCCGTATGTCTCCCCAGTGGTAGGTCGGGGTCGCATGTCTGCATGCTTCTGATGTGGCGGTATGCCCTATGCCAGAATTCCAATTTGGTTTTCCCGACATAGAAACATCCACAATCACACCAGAGCATGTAGACAACCCCCTTAGTTTTGCAGTTCGTAAAGTGTTTGGGCCTGAAGACACTGCCATCAGGTAAAGTAGGATTTTTAGTAGTGTACATAAATCTGCAGTATCCACAGGCCCCACACATGAATGTGCCCCTGTACTTGCAGTGCTGTGCAAATTTTTCATCCCTAAATTCACTTCTCACCAGTCTAGAGGATAGAGAGGTGGCCCTCCTAAAGGTAAAGAGGGGGCTTTCAGGGAGGAGTCTCTGTAAATTGGGGTCCATGGTGAGAATGTGCCAATACCTGGACACAATTCTCTTGACTTCAGCATGTTGATTGCAATATTTTGTAATGATACGTAGGGAATTGTCCTGAGACTTGCTTTTTTGCGAGTAAATAAGAGTCTGCCTGGTATGTGTAATAGCCCGTTTGTAGGCTTTTTTGAGGGAGGTGCGTGAGTATCCTCTCTCAAGGAGTCTCGCACGTAAATTGTTCGCTTCATTTTTGAAAGTTGTTTCATCGGTGCAATTTCTACGCACCCTCAAGTACTGGCTGTATGGTATTGACTTAATGAGACTGGGTGGGTGAAAGCTGAAGGCATGTAGGATGGTGTTCCCAGCAGTGGCCTTCCGAAAGAGGCCACTGCTGAGTCCACCATCCCGATCCCTGTGAACCATAACATCCAGAAATGCAATCCCACTACGACTCGATGCCATAGTAAAATTGAGATTGAAACAGTTCTTATTCATGCACACAAGGCATGACTGTAGAAGCTCTATAGGACCATCCCAGATGGTGAAAATGTCATCAATGTATCTGAACCACAACAAAAAGTGGCTCGTATACATCGACGAGTTCTCATCACTGAGGAACGTGGTTTCCCATTCCCCAGGTACAGGTTGGCGTAGACGGGGCACAACACGTCCCCATCGCCACCCCCTGTACCTGGAGGAAATGGGAGCCATCAAAGGTAAAAACATTGTGGTACAAAATATATTCCAACAGCTGTAAAATGAAGTCATTGTAGGCCCAGTCACCATCCCGTCTCTGAAAGATGGCCTTCTTGACAGCCCCCAGTCCCCCAGCATGGGGGATAGAGCTGTACAAGGCCTCTACGTCAATCGTCACAAGATATGCACTGTCTGGTATAGTGAGATTTTCTATAATTTTGAGGAAGTGTATGGTATCTTTTACATATGACCGTAAGCTAGTAACGTGGGGTTTGAGATGTTCATCAATCAGACGACTCGCGTGTTCACTGATGGACCCTCTACCCCAGACAATAGGTCTCCCCGTGGGGTTCTGGCTGTCTTTATGAATTTTTGGTAATGAATAGAAAGTTGGTACAATTGGGAATTTCACTCTGATATATTCCCAGACAGTCTTGTTAATAACTTTGTTGTTATATGCAGAATCCACCAAGGAATAATATTCCTGGTGGAACCTGTTGACCAACTCCCTAGAGATTTTTTTGTACCAGTTCTTATTCATAAGAATTTTTTGGCACATTGAGATGTATTGAGCATTGTCCATCAGGACAATGTTCCCCCCCTTTGTCCGAGGGTTTGATGACTATAGATTTGTTATCACTAAGTTCCTTGAGTGCCTGTCTGTCAGCCAAGTTAGTATTAATCTCTCTGGGGGTACGGATATGCAGCCTCTCAATCTCTTTATGTACCAGTTTGAGAAATGTAGAGATGTTTGGATTAGAGCTGGGGGGTGGGAACTGGACCGATTTCTTTTTAAGTTTGGACCCTTGGGCAGACTCCCGAGCCGGCCCCTCCCTGCTATCCAAGGGAAGAGAGAGCACAGAGGGCAAGTCAATGCGATCAATGAGATCAATGAGAAGAAGATGAAGAAGATGAAGAGAAGAGCGGGAGCCTCCCCCCCATGCCATGGGTGCGGAGCGGCCCGAGGAGAAGAAGATAGAAGACGCCGCGGAGGAGATGCTGGACGAGAACGCCGGAGGAAGAACCAGAAGAGCCAGAAGAACCAGAAGAACCAGAAGATGAAGGAAGATAGAAGAAAGAAGAAGTATTTAAATAAAGGAATTGTCAAAAACTGTCTCTTGTCATTTTTAACATTTTTGACAGTTTTTTAGTGAAATGGTAGGGGTACTTTTGTACCCCCTTACCATTTCACACAGGGGGGGGCTGGGATCTGGGGGTCCCCTTGTTAAAGGGGGCTTCAAGATTCCGATAAGCCCCCCACCCGCAGACCCCCACAACCACCGGCCAGGGTTGTGGGGATGAGGCCCTTGTCCTCATCAACATGGGGACAAGGTGTTTTGGGGGGCTACCCCAAAGCACCCTCCCAATGTTGAGGGCATGTGGCCTGGTACGGTTCAGGAGGGGGGGCCGCACTCTCGTCCCCCCCTCTTTTCCTGCGGCCTGCCAGGTTGCGTGCTCGGATAAGGGTCTGGTATGGATTTTTGGGGGGACCCCACGCCGTTTTTTTTTTTTTTGGCGCGGGGTTCCCCTTAAAATCCATACCAGACCTGAAGGGTCTGGTATGGAATTTAGGGGGAACCCCACGTCATTTTTTTTTTTTAATTTTGGCCGGGGTTCCCCTTAATATCCATATCAGACCTGAAGGGCCTGGTATGGGAATTAGGGGGACTCCCACGTCATTTTTTTTTCTAATTTTGGTTCGGGGTTCCCTTTGGGGAATTCCCATGCCGTTTTTATCAATGAACTTCTATGTGTATTGTCGGCAATGCAATAGCCGCGGGTAGTTTTAAATGAGTTTTTTCCTTCAAAATGTCATTTTGCTGTCAGACTGTTCTAAACACAGGAAACATGCGCCCCTTTACAGGCATACTATACACACCCCCCAGGTACGAAATTTAAAGGAATATTACACTTTTATTGTTTGACTTTAAGCATTATTAAAATCACTGCTCCTGAAAAAACGGCCGTTTTTAAAACTTTATTTTGCATTGTTCCATGTCCCCTGGGGCAGGACCCGGGTCCCTAAACACTTTTTATGACAATAACTTGCATATTAGCCTTTAAAATTAGCACTTTTGATTATTCATGTTCGTGTCCCATAGACTTTAACGGTGTTTGCGTGTTCGAACAAACTTTTTTCCTGTTCGCATGTTCTGGTGCGAACCGAACAGGGGAGTGTTCGGCTCATCCCTAGTGAGGAAACAGAGGAGACACTTGAAGAGGAATTAGAAATGGTGGAGTAGTGATCCCTCCGGTTTCTAAATCTATTGAGATTTGTGGGCTGTGGTTGATTCCATCTATAGGCCCTGTTTTCCTCAAAGGCACCACGGTCCCTGCTAAATTTGGTTTCTTTTTTAATAAGGATGTCTTTATTGAAGTCCTCAAGATGTTTTTTACGTTTGGTCTCCCTATCTATGTATGTTTTATGGGTTTGGAGTGGTTGAAGTTTTGAACAAATGGCCTGTATATCGCCATCCAATGCATTCGATCGCTTTTGATATTCGGTAATAAGAAGTTCCATCATGTCCTTGGAACAAGTGCGTAGGATTTTTTTCCCAGGCATTTTTAAACTCAGTGTCCAAACCCTCTAGATTAGGGAAGATCTGGACCCTGAGTCCCAATGGGTTTATATTATCATTAATATAATCCCGAAAGGATCTAATGTGCCAATACAGGGACGATTTTTTCTCAAGGAATTTGGTGAGTTTCAAAAACAGTCCATTAATTTCAGATTCAATATGTTCGTTCTTACCATACTCATCCAGATAGCCGGACATGAGATTGTCCCAATTACTTCCCATGTAATTAGCCATGATCTACAAAATTATATTCAAACAGTAGACAAAAAGGATATATAAGTTAATAAAAAAAAAAAAACTGGTACAAAAAAGCATAGTCAATGTTAGTGTCTCCAAAGTGAGCGGGCATAACAGCCCAAATGTAAATACTGTGCGTGGACCTGGCACGGTAAGGCTGTCCCCTTTGGGACACATCAGGGGAACTGCCTTTGTTCCTCTTCTCCGGATCTGGATCAGCATTTGCTGATCCCAGCTCCGGCTTTCCGTGCCGGTGGGAGTGGGCGGCGGCGCACATCTCCGGGACGCAGCGCCGTGACGTCAGCCGTGACGATGCGCTCCAGCTTGACTGGCACGCATGTGCGGTATGGGGTTGGGGCCCGGCGCCTGTGGGGAGGCGCGGCGCGGTCCACGCCTAGGGGGTCCGTCATTGGACCAGGGTCATAGGATACACGTTTAGAGGCTGACTGTCAGCCAGGGGAAATTAGGAGGAGTTAACTTAGGGCAGACTCGGTGCGCACAGCTGATTGCTTTTGCAATCAGCTGGCAGCACACCCAGTATAGTTAAATACTCCAGCTCATTTACTCTGATCTTTGTGATCAGAGGAGGATGTTGCACTCACACTGCGCTCTTGGCTGCTAAAGTAAGTTACTATGGTTGATTGGGGGCACTTGGGACTGTTATTCTTCAGACTATTCTCAATTTTGGTGTGGTTTATAATACCACAACCTGCTCACATTTTTCATAAGCTCTACTTTCTTCTCTATACCAGGTCCCTTCTTTAGTATCAGATGCTTGGCAACCAATATGACGTTCTGTGAGCCCTCCTCCCTTCCCCTACGTCACATCTTGTAGGTGTTATTTTTGGCTCTAGCTCCCAGGAATGTCTCCTGTCGCTAGCCTCTACATATATGCATGTTACTTATTTCTCTGGGACCCGTCATTTTTTGGATCCCAATACATATGGGTGCTCATCTTTATTTATTTGCTACTTCTCATGGTATCATATACTTGGTCTTAGGTCCGAAGATCCTTTTGGACCCCAGCCCACGCACAGGCGCTGCGCCAAACTCTTGGATGTGGCGCTTCTCAGCATTTTTGGGGACTGTACTTCTTATATCAAACACCTATAGTGTTTCATCTACCCACAATTGGATTTTCGCTATGTGCACACGGCCTGGGATACCACAGCAGAGCTGATTCTATGTCTTGAATGCTTTTATAACATTTGCATTGAGTAAGAGAGTTTATTCTCACACAGACCCTCACAGGATGTGGGGGGTATACCTTCTCATATATGTATGTGATGTTAACCATTTGTCTTTTGCTTTTGTAATATTCAATAGATGATAATTCTCACTTATCAAACCTTGATGAAGGATTTTCCGAAACGCGTCGGTTTAGTGAGACTTCCCTCATCCAATACCTTGGTCCTTTTCTTTGTTGTGTTGTGATATTCTGTATCTCACACATGTTATCCTTGATGCAATTGTTTGTATGTATCATTTGTATCTGATTCAACTATTTTATATGGCGTATTTTCTGTCATGTGTCTGTATTTTGCAATAAAATTATCTTTTTTACCTACTATGTATTTTTTATGGTAATGCCCTCAAAATCCCACCCTAGGGGAACCCCTTGTTCTTTTTACACAAGGATAGACTACATCTTTCTTCAATCCTACAACATACCTATTGCCACAAAAGCTATAATTAGGGAAACACCCCTGCCTGACTACTCGATGATCCTTTTACACCTACAACAAATGTCCAACCATAGTAAAAATTTCACATGGCGCCTCAATGAAGCTCTTTTAAGTCACCCAGTTCAATGCTCAACCCTTGCAAAGGACATTCAGTAATTTTTCCAACTAAACAACAAAGATTCCATATCTCCAGAAAACCTTGTGGGCTGCCCATAAGGTGATAACAAGAGGGAAGATTATACAAACTACTTCTTGACTCAAATGAGAATGCAGGGCAACCATTAACAAACTCACTACAGAGTTCCACTCATTGAGCAAAACCCATAAACGCAACCCTACTAGAGAGTCCTTAGATCATCTTGAATTGCCCCGGACAGCCTTAAACCTAGCCCTAACCACAGAAGTGGAGAAATACCTCAGATGGTCAGGAGCCTGCTTCTACTCCCAGAAGGACACGATCGGTGCTAAATTAGCAGCCAAACCATCTCCTAAACCCCGATCCCAGGCTTTCCCCAAAATACGCACCCGGATAGGAGATTTTACATAAAACCCACAATGTATCATTGAATCTTTCCATGGTTTCTACACAGATCTGTACAGAGATAAGAAACCTAGCACACAATCTCACCTTGATGGCTTCCTCAACAACATATCCCTCCCAAAATTGTCAGCGAAACACTCTGACCTTCTGGACAAAGAGATAGCTGAAATGGAAGTCATGGAGGTGATAAAACATCTCAAACAAAACTCAGCACCGGGACCTGATGGCTTTTCAGCCTGCTATTATAAAAAATTTGCCAATACGCTAGTCCCCTATATGGTCAGATTCTTTAATTCACTCAGGTCGGGTTCTCCCCCGGATAAAGCCCTCAATTTAGCATATATCTCGGTCTTACCTAAACCTGGTAAGGATCCGAGCATAGTTAGCAATTACCGCCTGATCTCTTTAATTAACAACGACCTTAAAATTTTGACAAATATTTTAGCTAATAGACTGTCATCCTGTATAACTCAATATGTCCATAAGGACCAGGTGAGCTTTATCCCAGGGAGACAGGGACCTGACCAGAAGGGCCATAGACATCATCTCCCTACTCAACTTCCAATGGGATGGTGGTCCTCCTCAGGAAGGCTTTTTGCTGTCAATTGACCTCCAAAAGGCCTTTGAAACAGTTACATGGCCTTACCTACTGGAAAGATGGGGCTTTGGCCCCAACTTTCTGGGAATACTCCACTCTCTGTACTCTAACCCAAGCGCACAGGTAAGACTCCAGGGTTGCTACTCAGATCCCCTTGACATTGAAAAAGGCACCAGGCAAAATTGCCCACTCTCTCCCCTTTTGTTTGCTATAGCTGTTGAGACCTCATGATCAGAACCAACCCTCACATTAAGGGAGTACTTTGTGGACCCCAAGAGCACAAATGTGCTTTGATCTCCTTTTAATTGTTACCTCCTCCTAATCTGGACTCCCAACATTTTCTCTTTACTTAAAAAAATTGGAAATGCCTCCAGTCTTCAGGTTAATGTATCAAAATCCTTAGCATTAAACATCACAATTCCCTCCAATTTACTTGAAAATTTACAGGACCACTTCCCACTTACCTGGTGCTCCTCCCATATCCTGTATTTAGGAGTCAATTTAACCTCCAAGATAGACTCATTACACTCTTCTAACTAACTGTCTATATTCATAGTTACATAGTTACATAGTAGGTGAGATTGAAAAAAGACAAAAGTCCATCAAGTCCAACTTATGTGTGTGATTATGTGTCAGCATTACATTGTATATCCCTGTATGTTGCGGTTGTTCAGGTGCTTATCTAATAGTTTTTTAAAACTATTGATGCTCCCCGCTTAGACCACCACCTGTGGAAGGGAATTCCACATCATCGCCACTCTTACAGTAAAGAACCCTCTAAGTAGTTTAAGGTTAAACCTCTTTTCTTCTAATTTTTTTATCATATTTTTATTGAATTTTTGCAAAGAAATAGAAAAACATTGGATTTTGATTAGTTATACATAGTAGTGTACAATGTTCAGTTACCGGATGTGTCATAAAATGAACATTAGTACAAGTAGTTGTTTCATGAGATTAGTAATAACAGTACCAAAACAATTGCTAAACATTAACACTTTAACCTGGGGGAGAGGGTTAGGATGGACTTTGCTGTACTTTTGTAGTCTTATTGATTGGTAATGTATTAGGCAGGGCTTTTTTTCTCAAACAATAGGTGCTGGAACTCAATCACGACCACCCAAAACCACTCCCCTACACACAACCTCCAAATCACATCAAATAGTGGTTCTGATCAATCAAATTTCATGAACAGTAGGAGGGTCTTAAATACCAGGATTGCATTACACACAGAGTGCAGAGGTCTCACTTGTAAACACAAAAGTCCGGTTTCTGTGTTTACAAGTGATAGTGGTGGGCAGGGAGCAGAGGGTCTGAGCCAGAGGTGGTGGAACTGAGTTCCACCAAGTTCCCCCTGAAAAAAAGCCCTGGTATTAGGGTATTTCACTTCCACTTCATTGATGATAGATGGAGATAGGTAACCGTGTCTGTCCCATCACCATCGGAGCGGACTGTGGTGAAACGGGTGCTGGCCACCATCCCAGGAGTTTTATTTTCCCCCGTTATTTTTGGAAGGAGCATGGTAGGTTTATTTAAGACTATAAAGTATGTGAGAGTGGGGATAGATCAAGGGTAAAACAGAATTTGAAAGTTTAGCTTTCTGATGGTATGGTCTATGTGTCATATTCAGGGTTAATTAGTTATATGCAAACGGTAGGTAAGTTTGTCATGTCTGTTAGTATTAGAAATGAGTCAGGAGGTGTTCTTTGGATGAATGTGTCTTGCTGCTCCAGTCCATTGTAGCCAAGGTTGCCATGAGGAGCATGTTTTGTGGTAATTTGCTCTACTGGAAGCCATCATGAGTTCATAGTTGCAGTGTATGTTAATCATTTCAAGAGTACTCTCAATAGTGGGAGTTGTGGTCGATTTCCACAGACAAGTGAGGCTGAATCTGGTTGCTAAAAGGATGTTTGTTATTGTGGTTCTTAGAGGGGTAGGGATGATTTCTATTGTTAGGTTTAAAAGTGCCAGTGCAGGGGAGAAAGTGATGTGGCAATTGGAAACGTTCCGTAAGATTTGGAATATATTGGACCAGTAAGGTTATATGTTGGGGCATGCCCATAGGATATGGAATAGGTCACCCTTAGCTTTTTGGCATCTCCAGCAGGAATTGGTTGATTGGGGACCAAAAGAGGCAAGTCTGGTAGAGTTTAGGTACCATCTTTGAGAGATTTTTTGGGATAGTTCCCATAGATCGGAGCAACAGGTAGATTGGTATATAGATTTAAATGCTTTTTTCCGTTGTTCCTCAGTGAAGGATTCTCCCAAGTCCAATTCCCAGTGTAGATGTGAGGTGGTTTTAATAAAGTCTTTTTTCTGGTGTAAAGTGTTGTATAGTAATGAGATACCTTTTTTTTGGGAATGATTGGGTTAAAAAGGACCAAATGGTTGAGTAGATTGTATTAGGTTTTGGTAGGGAAGACAAGCAATGGGTTACCCGTAGGTGAGTGAAATATTCAGAGGGAGTGCTAACTCTTTTCTCAACTGTGGGAATGTTTTAAAATTGGAGTTGGACTACAGGTCTTGAATGTGTCGGATACCTTTACTTGTCCACTGGGATAGCAAGAGGTCTGGTGTTAGTTGTGTGAGAACCCCTAGTGGGATGGGAGGCGTTATGGATTGTGAGGGTGGTAGTGGCGTTTCTGTAACTGATTTCCATACACGGGCTAAGGCTTTCATTGTAGGGGAATGAGCATTCGGTATAATAATGCCTAAAGGAATCCCTAAAATCCAAGTTTTTGAGTCTGATCTGATGAGTGAAGAGGATTCTATATGTCCCCAGTGGGTGTTAGGGGAAAGACTTGTCACGGAACGTCCCACACTCCGCTTGAGTGCTTCCGTCATATACCACTTCCTCCCAGTCTGTATACAGATATCCCAACCTCTCTGAGCACAAACAAGGCGACACTTGCTTGTTGCTACCAAGAACGGACTTTATTCAGAACCAGAATACAGTCTTATATACACAGGAGAAGATTACTCTAACAATACAAACGTAACCTAATTAACATGAGCTAATTATCTAATCCTTTATACAGCCTAGGTGACTGAGACATGACCTTTCGTCCAGACTTGTGGTCACCGAGCTTCACACAGTTATATCAACACAATGGCAGTCGTCCCGTCTCCTACATTGTATAGAGGACAATGTTATTAGCTCATTCAATTAACATAAACACAGGTTGATGACACCAGCATCTCCTCACAGGATGTGTCCCAACAGAATGAATCCATTGAAAATCCAGGGCCCATAATCAGAAGGCAACAGGCTTGCATACAGTCCTCTCCAACAGCCTCTGTCCCGGCTAGGTCTGTGACAAGACTAAACCATTCTCATATTTGTGTTAGTATAGTGGCTTGGTAGTAATAAGCAAAGTCTATATGTCCTGATCCTCCTTTCTATGTTTGATAAGTTTCGAGTGAGCACTTCTGGGTTTCTTGCCTAGCCAGATGAATTTGTTTATGATGGTTTGTAGGGACTTAAAGTAGGACTAAGGTATCGGGGTGGGTTTTGTTCTAAAAAGATAGAGCAGTTGTAGGAGGTGGTTCATTTTAAATGATGCTAGTCTTCCTGACCAAGATAATTCGTGGTGCGCTAGTTTTTGTAAGTCATCCTGCAGCTTTTTAGCAAATGTTATATAGTTAGATGCAAAAAGATGTTTAACTGATTTGGTGAGTTGAATGCCCAGGTATGAGATACTTTTTTCTGCCCAGGTGTAAGGGAACTGAGATTGTAATAGATGACTAGTCATAGCATCTATACCTAATGCAAATAGACTAATTTTATGTGGGGACCTGTTGATTGTGAAGCCAGAGATGAGGGGGTTGGTTCTATTGTGCTCTGTGAGAGGTTCCATAAGTAGGTTAAAGATTAAGGGGGATAATGGACATCCTTGCCGTGTGCTGTTGGTTATTTGGAATAATTGGGATAACATTTCTGATGAGTATACTTTCATGGAGGATGTTGTGCATAGGGCTAGAATAGCTTGTAGAATGTTTCCTTTGAAGTCAAATTTGAGAAGGACTCTATGGAGATAAGACCAGTGTATCCTGTCGAACGCCTTCTCGGCATCCAGAGACAGAAGCAGATAAGGCATTCCACTGGACTCAGCATGGTGGATGAGATCAATGAGTCTTCTGGTGGTGTCGGGCGCTTAGCGACCCATGGTGAAACCTGACTGCAATTAGGACTCCTCTTTTTTTGGAGGAAAAGGAGGCCTGGAAGATGTGTGGGAAGAGTTTGTTAGAGCAGTTAGGTGTTGCGGATGAGGAGAAGTGGGTCTCCTGGACACATAAAATGTCACAATTGGTGTCTTGGGCAGTTTTCCATAGGGAGTGTCGATTGGCAGGGTGATTGAGCCCATTTGCATTTTTTTTTTCAAATCTTTTTATTGAAGATTTTACAGTTTACATTGAAATTAATTTGCTAAGGCAACATATGCAAGGAATGGTACATCATAGAATATACGTTCACAAAGTTAATAGTGTAAATGACTTGTAGTGAAAACTAGTACCACAAAAAACGTATTAACAATGTAATCAATTACTGAATAAAACAAGCGAATACCTAGAGTGTATGCAATAGAGTCGAGTGCAGTAATAAGGGTGAGCAACCCAGTGTATTAATAGTAGAGGTGGGGTAAGAAGGAAAGGGAAGGGAGAAAGCACTAATAGTACGGATGGTATTGTCGGAGTTATGTTTCAAGTGTGTATCCAGTTTTCTCAGTTTTTCTCTATTTTTTGTGTATACCAACTCTTCCAGGGTTGCCAGAGTCTTTGCGTTTTTGTCTGTGAGTTATTTCCCCTTGAGTGTATGGTCTCATATGTACTGTGTGAGTGAACCAAAGTGATCACATCCATTAAGGATGGAGTGTTTGATGTTTTCCAGGATTTGGTGATGAGCAGTCTAGTGGCAAGAAGTATGTGTGTGAGAATCGTTCTAAATGATGACGGTATGTTATCCGGTATCATATTGAGGACAGCTAGTTGTGGTGTGAGAGAGATGTTGTAATGTCCTATTTCTTGGATAAGAACTTCTACTTCTTTCCACAATTTTGTCAGCACTGGACACGACTACAGAATGTGGATTAGATTCCCTGTTTGGTTACAGTTTCTCCAGCAAAGGTGGGAGGTGGTGGATTGGAATTTAGCCAATCTGTGGGGTGTCAGATACCATCTAAGTGTTATTTTGTTTGTTAATTCCCATAAAGAGGTGCAGCATGTGGCTCTATATATTGATCTGAGTGCCTGTTGCCATTGTTGGTCGGAGAATTGTAATTTAATGTCCGTTTCCCAGTCTATAAATGGTTTAGATTTATAGAACGCTAGTTTTTCCTGAAGTGTGTTGTAGATAATAGAGATGCCTTTTGTGTCTGTCTCTTGGGGGAAATAGAAGTTCCATATTTTGGTAGGTAGAGAACCCTCTATTTGTTTGTGAGCATTGAGGCACATTTGAATGCGGTGATAGGTGAGATAGTCTGATGTAGGCGCATTGTAGGTTGTTTGAATGACAGGGAAAGGTGTTTGTTTTATCTTATCTCTGAGTTCCTCAGTAGTTTGTGCTATCTGTGTTAACCAATTAGGTATGGTTAGATCTGGTGATAGAATTTGGAGAGTATGTAAGGGTATCTGTAAGTGTGAAGTGGTGAGTGACATTCACTTGGTGTTAAGCAATATTTTCCAAGCCTTGACTGCAGCTCGTATAGTCGGTGAGTATAAGTGGAGATGTGAGACAGCGCTGGGAGTGCTAAACAACCAATTTTTAAGGTTTGGCCCTGGAGTTGTGGTGTTCTCAATGTTCTCCCATAACTTGTTTTGTTGAGTAGACATCCATTCTTTTAATTGGGATAGAATAGTGGCTAGATAGTAGTCTTTAATGTCAGTGAGTCCCATTCCCCTGTCGTCTTGTGTTTGATGAGTTTAGAGTGACTACTTCTTGATTTTTTACCCTGCCATATATAATGCAGAATTATGGTTTGTAGGGATTTAAGATATGTGTTGCTGAGAGGTATGGGTAGGGCTCGGAATGTGTATAAAATTTTTGGAAGTATTAGCATTTTGAAGGCAGCTAATCTGCCTGACCAAGAAAGCTCATGTTTGGATAGTTTGGTCGTTTCTGAGATTAACATTTGTTTGGTTTCTACATAGTTGTTGTGAAATAGACCTTTTACCAATTTTGTGAGTGTGATGCCTAGGTATGATATACCTGTTTCTGCCCATGGATATATAGGTGTTACGTAATAAATTACTAGAGATTGCATCTAGTCCTAGATCAAGGATGTAATATTTACTTTCGTTGACTTTATAGTATGAGATAGAATCTGTGTAATACTTTTTGGATTAAAGCCAGGGAAGACACAGGATTGGTAATCATCATAATTACGTCATCGACAAATAGACTAATTTTGTGTTAAATTTTTCCGATTTTGAATCCTTCAATGTTTTTATTCATTCTGATGTGTTCCGCCAGTGGTTCCATTATAGGATTGAAAATAAGGGGTGATAAGGGGCATCCCTGGCGGGTTCCATTGGTAATTGGAAAGGGTTTAGAAACCATCTCTTCTGTATAAACTTGGGCTGAGTGAGATGAATATAGGGCCATTATTGCTGAGAGAATATGACCCTGGAAACCAAATTTATGGAGTGTTGCTTTCATGTAGGACCAGTGGACTCTATCGAATGCCTTCTCTGCCTCCAATGAAAGGAGCAGAGAAGGCGTTCGGTTTGTTTTAGCATTGTGGATGATATTTATGAGTCTGCGTGTTGCGTCATAAGTTTGTCTCCCTTTTGTAAACCCAGATTGGTCTGTATTTATTAACGTGGGCATCATTTTTTCCAACCTGGATGCTATTAGTTTTGCTTATATCTTTGTATCTATGTTTAGGAGCGAAATTGGTCTGAAATTTTGAGGTACCGTGGGTTCCTTCCCTGGCTTTGGTAACATAATTATTAAAGCATTAAGCATTTCATTGGGGAGAGAAGAGGAGGAGGCAACGTCGTTGCACATTCGTGTTATGTATGGTGCTAGGGTAGTGCGAAACTGCTTGTAATATTCACCTGTGAGGCCATCTGGGCCTGGTGATTTGTTGGGTGGTAGAGTAGAAGTGATATTTAGGATTTCAAGGGAAGTGAATGGCTTTTTTAGATCTGTGATATGTTGCTGAGAGAGAATAGGAAGATTAATTTCTTTTAGGAAAGAATCAATATCTTCTCTAGATGGTTGGGCGGTATTGATATCATCTTTCAGGTTATATAAGGATTGGTAGTAGTGGCTAAATGCGTCTGCAATGGTTTGGGGGTCCATGAGTTTTTGGTTGCGGGGTGAAAAAGATGTGGGATTTTAGTTTTAATATGATGACCTTTGAGTCTAAGTGCTAGTGCTTTCCCTGCTTTGTTTCCTGTGACGTAGTGATTGGTTCTATATCTTGTTTGGATGTTGTTATGGGAGTCTAAAAGCATGTTTCTTAGTTCTTGTCTAAGAAGAGTCAATTTGTCTTTTAATTTAGGATCAGGGTTGTTCTGGTTTTGTTCATCTAGTTTTTTTAATAGTGGATGTGATATTTTCTAGACGTTGTGATCTCCTCCTCTTCTCTCTAGCAGTTAATTGGATAATAATCCCTCTAATGAATGCTTTATGGGCATTCCAGAGGGTAATATTGTCGGATACTGATCCGGCATTTATATCAAAAAATTCCTCAAGATGTCTACGAATATAATCTGAGTTTTCAGGGGATTGAATAATTGCTGCATTGGTTCTCCAAATCTTAGTACGTGCATGGTGTGGACTATCCGTGACCTCAATTGATACTGGTGCGTGGTCCGACCAGGTGATTGTTCCTATGGAGGAGTTTGAAATTTTTGTCAGAGTCCATTTGTCTACAAGAAAATAGTCAATCCGGGTATATGAGTTGTGTCTATGTGAGAAAAAAGAGTAGTCTCATTCGGTGGTATGGTTGCATCTCCAAACGTCGTAAAGATCATTGTTTCTTATGAGGGAACCCATGGGTGACGTCAGTCTGGGTTTACGGGATGACGTGTCAATTTCGTTGTCTAGTACTATATTGAAACCGCCACATATGATGAGGCTTCCTTGATGAAAGTTGATAAGTTTCTTCATTAATTTAGTTAGAAATCTGAGCTGTCTCGTGTTGGGTGTATATACATTGACAATGGTATATCTGGTTTTGTCCAGGGTACAGTCTAAGACCAGATATCGGCCTTCTTTGTCCGTTAGGCTGTCGTGTAATGTGAAGTTGAGGGAGTTTCTAAATGCGATCATAACTACATTTCTTTTAGTGGGACCTGATGCTTGGAAAATGTGGGTAAATTGACGATTAGTGCATTTAGGTTCCGCTGATTTTTTTAAGTGTGTTTCCTGTAGGCAGAGGACACCACAGTTGGATTCTCTAGCTGTACGTCACATAGATGTTCTTTTAGCAGGATGGTTAAGGCCCCTGACGTTGAGGGTCAGGAATTTAGGCATTCTGCTAGGTATGTGGTAATGTGTGATAAGAAATGGTGGTACTCACAATCAGGTGTATCCCATATGATTTTCAGTATGATTCAATATGTGAATTCTCCAGTTGTGTTGTAGTCAGGTGCTCTCAGGGTGATGAGGTAAAATGAGGAAGAAAAGGTTGAAAAAATAAAATAATAAAAAAAAAGTTAATAGAATACAGTATTAAACAAATTGTCGGTAATAGATCGATAACTGTTGACAGCCAGTCACAACTAGGCTGCAGTAAGGATTTGCAGGGTGAAAGTTTGTGGCGTAATATGCAACAAGCAAGGCATCCGATCAGATGAAGTGTTACATGGGTTTCAATGTTTTAACCGCCATGTAGGAACATGTTAGAGTTTCCCAGCTGTGGGATTATCAGGTGCGTTGCGGGCAGACCCTTTTTGATTGGGGATGGTCATTTCAGGTGGTTCAGGTATGATTCCCCAAAGATTGAGAAGTTTGATTCCTTCTTGAACCGTGGAGATACTGTGTCTGACTCCATTTTTGGTAACCAAAATTTTTGTGGGGAAACCCCATTGATACGGGATTTTATGGTTATTAAGCGGTTTTGTGATGGTGTTCTGTGAAAGATCAGCAAACAGTTGTAAGTGACTGTATGGTGCCGGGAGTTTCCCTAGATGCCTGGATTTGAACAAGAGTTGATCTTTGGCATGGAAAAAATGGACCCTCATGAGGACATTTCTGGGTACATCCGCGGAGAGGTGGGGCGTTTTTGGAATGCGATGTATGCGGTCAATAGTGGTTTCTACCAGTGCCAGATCTGGTAGAAATCAATTTTCTGGCATACGCGTTTAAATCTTGTGGCATAATATTTTCAGGTATGCCCCTGATTTTTACGTTATTTCCGTGGGACCTGTCTTCAAGGTCCGCCATTTTGGCTTTCATCCACTGTTGTTCTTCATGTGTGTGGTCCTGAGCCTCCACCAGGTCGTTTACCGTTTCGGCCACATTACCTATACGGTTTTCGATCTTATGTACTTTCTGACCCACATGCTGTATATGAGAGGAGAATTTTGTGAACATGGATGCTATGTCATTGTGGAGTGAATTCTGCAGTGTGATGAGCATCTCCTTCATTGTGGTGTCTAATACTGGTTGATTAGTAGTGGGGAAGGCAGCTATGGCAGATGGCTGTGCTGAGGTGAGGGAAGATACAGGACTCACCTCCGTACTGGCGTCTGTAGAATCCAGTCGCATCCTCGATTTTGCGGGACTATTACCGGCTGATATCGAAGAATATGGTGGATTAGATTCAGAGGATGGATGCTGTGAAGAAATTTCTGGTTCATCGGTGTCAGGGAGGTCAGTATAGGCCGAGGCCGTTCTGTGTACAGGGCCGCGGGCGCCATCTTGGAATTCTGTGTCTGACGGCATTGTGAAGAAGTCAGTCAGTTTCTTCGGCGGCCTGTATTCTTTTCGTTTGCGGGTGTGATATGACATACTGTAGCTGTGTCCTTTATCTATGATTCTATGAGATTGTCCGCCGCTGAGAGGTGCCTGGATGGCGGTTATGCTGTTATGTTGTCCAATCGGAGTAGGAGCTGAGGAATCAAGCGTCCATCTTGCTCGGCGGTTAGCCACGCCCCGCCATTTGCATTTATTTATTACATAATTTTGTGTAAGTGTTCAGTGTTGGGTAAGCAGGCACTTACAGTTAGTTGAATCTGGTAGAGGTGCTTCGATTGTTGTTTTTGGTTGTTCTGCTCCGGTGGTGTAGATCAGGATATGAGAAGTCCGTGAAGTTGCACGATGTTGCTGAAAAGCTAAACTGTGTTTAAGTACAACAAAAATGGAACAAAAGAAAAAGAAAAAAAAAAGGAAAAGTCAGCATAAGTGAGTTGTTCATCTGTTCAATGTTGTTCATCTTTCACATCTTCATATGCATCTACAAGGTCATTGATAGTGGTGGTGCTGTCCTCCATTTTGGTCTCAATGTATGTAATTCTGTCTCCCATGGTATACATGTCTGAGGAGAATTTTTCCATTAACCGCTTCCTCTTCCCGACCAGATATACTGCAGCAGAAGGACTCGTACAGGCAAAACCACGTACCTGTATGTTCCCCTTTAAGAGGCAGCCAGCAGGCACGCGCGCCTGCGGCAAGCTCCGTGAGTCGGGTCTCGGGTCCCGTGGACTCGATCGCAATGGGGATACCCGCGATAGCCTCACGGGGAGGAAGAACGGGGAGATGCTAATATAAACATGCATCTCCCCGTTGTGCCTAGTGACAGTGTCACTGGATCTCTGCTCCCTGTCATTGGAGCAGAGATCAGTCACATGTCACACACAGCCATGCCCCTCACAGTTAGAAACATGCCCCTAGGACACACTTAACCCCTACACTGCCCCCTAGTGGTTAACCCCTTCACTGCCAGTGTCATTTACACAGGAATCAGTGCATTTGTATAGCACTGATTGCTGCATAAATGACAATGGTCCCAAAAATGTGTCAAAAATGTCCAATGTGTACGCCATAATGTTGCAGTCACAATAAAAATTGCTGATCGTCGCCATTTAAAAAAAAAATTATTAATAAAAATGCCATAAAACTATCCCCTATTTTGTAAACGCTATAACTTTTGCGCAAACAGATCAATAATTGCTTATTGCGATTTTTTTTACCAAAAATATGTAGAAGAATATGTATTGGCCTAAACTGAGGAAAAAAAAAAATTATATATTTTTTGGGGGTATTTATTATAGCAAAAAGTAAAAAAATAATGCGTTTTTTTCAAAATTGTCGCTCTTTTTTTGTTTATAGCGCAAAAAATAAAAAGTGCAGGGATGATCAAATACCACCAAAAGAAAGCTCTATTTGTGGGAAAAAAAGGACGTCAATATTGTTTGGGATCCACGGCGCACGACCGTGCAATTGTCAGTTAAAGCGACGCAGTGCCGAATTGCAAAAAGTGCTCTGGTCAGGAAGGGGGTAAATTCTTCCGGGGCTGAAGTGGTTAAGGAGGTTATATCTGTCACCATGAAGGACTGAAGAGATAGAAGCCTGTCCTTTAGTGTTGTGTCTAATACAGGCTGTCCTGTGGTAGGAAATGCTGCCATAGATGATTAAAGGGCCTGGTTAGACTGGAGGGGTTTAAGGAGCTGGGCCGCAGCTTTTTTGGAGGGTGGAGCAGTATCCATCCTCATCCTTGCCTTAGCAGGACTGCCTGAAGTGGGGCTGCCTTCTGCCTGGTCACTAGGAGACAGCAAGGGCTGGATGCCATCTGTATCATCAGGGATGGTGTCCGGGAGGTCTGTGTAAGCATTGTTTGTGACAGTCATGTCGGTGCCATTTTGGCTCCCACTGACCTGCGGTGCTGGCTTCAGGAAGAAGCCTGTGAGCTTCTTCCACCTGTATTCACCCTTCCATTTGCTGGACATTGTTCCTCGGGTCTCTGGAGCTGTGCGGGATGTGGATGGTGGTGTTTAGGCTGTGAAAGCAGGGCTCAGTCATTCCGTTGTTCTATCTGGCCGGTGGAGCACTTTCATTCTAGGCAGCCATTCACGAGTGCCATCAAGCCATGCCCCCCATATCTCTCTTAATACAAGAAAGGATTTTGCTCGCTTTGTAAACCGCAGCTTGGCATTACATGCTTATGATCTACCAAAAGCCCCAGATCCTTCTTCACCATTGATTCCCCCACTTGTACTCCCCCTAGTATGCATGATGCACACATATTCTTAGCCCCCAAGTGCATAACTTTTCATTTATCAACATTAAACCTCATTTGCCATATACAGTGCCTTTCAAAAGTATTCACCCCCTTGGCATTTTTCGTGTTTTGTTGCCTCACAACCTGGAATTAACATGGATTGTTTGAGGATTTGCATCATTTAGTTTACAGAACATGCCCACAACCTTGAAGATTTTTTATTATTGTGAAGCAAACAACAGATAGGACAAGATAACAGAAAAAGTCAATGTGCACAAGTATTCACCCCCTAAAGTCAATACTTTGTAGAGCCACCTTTTGCAGCTATCACAGCTCCAAGTCGCTTTGGATAAGTCTCTATGAGCTTGCCACATCTTACCACTGGGATTTTTGCCCATTCCTCCTTGCAAAACTTCTCCAGCTCCTTCAAGTTGGATGGTTTGTGCTTGTGAACAGCAATCTTTAAGTCTGACCACAGATTTTCTATTGGATTGAGGTCTGGGCATTGACTAGGTCATTACAACACATTTACATATTTCCCCTTAAACCACTCAAGTGTTGCTTTAGCAGTGTGTTTAAGGTCATTGTCCTGCTGGAATGTGAACCTCCATCCCAGCCTCAAATCACACACAGAGTGGTAAAGATTTTGCTCAAGAATATCCCTGTATTTAGCACCATCCATCTTTCCCTCAACTCTGACCAGTTTCCCAGTCCCAACTGCTGAAAAACATCCTCACAGCATGATGCTGCCACCACCACCATGTTTCACTGTGGGGATGGTATTCTTTGGGTGATGTGATGTGTTGGGTTTAGGACATAGCGTTTCTTTGATGGACAAAAAGTTCAATTTTAGCCTCATCAGACCAGAGCACCTTCCTCATTACATTTTGGGAGTCTCCCACATGCAAACTCAAAATGTGCCATTTTGTTTTTTGCTGAAAGTAATGGCTTTTTTCTGGCCACTCTGCCATAAAGCCCAACTCTATGGAGTGTACGGCTTATTGTTGTCCTTTGTACAGATACTCCAGTCTCTGCTGTGGAACTCTGACGCTCCTCCAGGGTTAACTTAGGTCTCTGTGCTGCCTCTCTGAATAATGCCCTCCTTGCCCGGTCCATGAGTTTTGGTGTGCGGCCGTCTCTTGGCAGGTTTGCTGTTGTGCCATGTTCTTTCCACTTGGTTATGAAAGATTTGATGGTGCTCTTAGGTAGGGATGAGCCAAACACCCCCCCGGTTTGGTTCGCACCAGAACCTGCGAACGGACCGAAAATTTGCGCAAACTTTAGAACCCCATTGAAGTCTATGGGACTCGAATGTTCAAAATCAAAAGTGCTAATTTTAAAGGCTAATTTGCATGGTATTGTCCTAAAAAGGGTTTGGGGACCCGGGTCCTGCCCCAGGGCACATGTATCAATGCAAAAAAAGTTTTAAAAACTGACGCTTTTTCGGGAGCAGTGATTTTAATGATGCTTAAAGTGAAAAAAAGTGAAATAATCCTTTAAATATCATACCTGGGGGGTGTCTATAGTATGCCTGTAAAGTGGCGCGTGTTTCCCGTGCTTAGAACAGTCCCTGAACAAAATGACATTTTTTAATGCTTTAATGTAATGTCGGGTTCCGGCAATATGGATGAAAATCAGTGAGACAAACGGAATGGGTACCCTCCGAGTCCATTACCAGTCCATTACCCAGTCCATTACCTTTGGGTCTTGTATGGATATTAAGGGGAAACCCGCACCCAAATTAAAAAAAAGGAAAGGCATGGAGACCCAGGGCCCTATATACTCTGAACAGAAGTATACAGGCAGTGCAAACAAGACAGGGACTGTAGGTTTGTTGTTAAGTAGAATCTGTTTGTAATTTTGAACTGGTACATTTTTAAAGTGTAGCTCCAGCCAAAAAAATCTATTTTAAGCTTTTTGGAAAACATAGGGAAGGGTTATCACCCCTGTAACATTTGTTTTCCTGTCTGTGCACCTCTTCAGAAGATTTCACCTCACTTTCTGTCACAATGACAAATGTTTTTTGACAATTTGGGGTTTTTAATGAAACAAGGATTGGTGATAAAGCATCAACAGAGAGGAGACACGTTTTTCCCATATTAACTCTTACAGGAGAGAATTTCCCTCACTTCCTGTTGTCTCCTTCCGTTTGCAAGTAGGAGTCGTTTGTAAGTTGGATGTTTGAAAGTAGGGGCCTGCCCTTTATACTCTGCAGAAATTGGGGCCTTAGGTGTTGGTGTTGCCACAACACTGTAAGCCCTCACAGTTACTCTTGGTGGGTGCAGGAATGGGCTCTGCTGTGAAATATTAGATAAAGAATTGTAATTACATGCCCCTGTTGAACAGGATCAGAAAAATTTGGCCTTTGGTGGTGGTGGTGGTGGTGATGCTGGTGCCACAACACTGTAAGTCCTCACAGTTACTCTAGGTGGGTGCTGGAACGGGCCCTGCTGTGAAATATTAGATCAAGAAATGTAATTACATGCACCAGTTGAATAGGGGCAGAAAAAAATGGGCCTTTGGTGGTGGTGGTGCTGGTGCCACAACGCTGTAAGTCCTCACAGTTATGCCGCGTACACACGGTCGGACTTTTCGTCTACAAAAGTCCGACAGCCTGTCCGACATACTTCCGACGTACCTTCAGCGGACTTGCGGCAGACTTTCTTACGAACGGACTTACACACACACGACCACACAAAAGTACGACAGCCTAGTACGCGGTGACGTACACCAAGTCCGACGAGACTATAAAACGGAAGTTCAATAGCCCGTACGACACCCTTTGGGCTCCTTCTGCTAATCTCGTGTTTATCTCGTGTTAGTAGAAGTTTGGTGAGAGACGATTCGCGCTTGTGAGACTCGTATTTTTCAGTTCGTTTTAACTGTTGTTCAGTCTGTGCTTGTGAGGTTTGTATCTGCTTTTCAGTGCGTTTGGTCAGTTGGCATTGAGAAATCTTTGTTTTATTGCCCGCTCGTTCCTGATTTTCAGGTCGTTCTTCACAGGCCTTGCTGTTCTTCAGTGCGTTCTGTTTAGTGCGTTCTGACCAGCCGACCGTTTTGAAGCCATGTTACCTGTACGTACTCGTCGTAGAGCTCGTGCATTGTATGTGCTTGGTGCTGTAGTTTATTCTTCAGCCCAAGTCCAGTCCATGAACAGGGCGAGGAGGAGTTCATGGACCAAGAATTGGTTGCTTCAGCGTGACCAGTTCTGTCACATGCCTTTGCTCCGTGAGATCCGTGAGAATAATCCTGAGGATTTCAGGAACTTTCTCCGGATGACGGACCCCGTTTTTGACCGTTTGTTGGCTTTGCTGACCCCCTATATCAGCAGGCAGGATACCTGCATGAGGCAAGCCATCACTCCGGAGCAGAGGCTGGTCGCTACCTTGCGGTATTTGGCCACAGGGAGAAGCCTGCAGGACCTTAAGTTCTCGACAGGCATCTCCCCCCAGGCTCTGGGGATCATTATCCCAGAGACCTGTTCTGCCATCATACAGGTCCTGCAGAAGGACTATATTAAGGTAAGATATTTTTCTTTTATTAGCATCACATGTTCTTTTATGTAATCTTTGATAATGTGATGTATTTCTTGCTTCAAACACTACTTACCATCATTGCAATATAGTGTGAATGTCCCCTTTTTATCCTCACACATGCTGGAATTTTTTCCTGTTATTTTTTGTCATGCATGTATATTTTCCTTCAATAACCTTCCCAGCATGAAGTGATGGGAACATATCCACCTAGTCTACTCATTTGGAATGTATTTTGTTTGAGTGTATTTAGTGTGCTGCTAATGAGCAATTATCTAGATTTCACAACCCCCCCCCCCCCACCTAAACTCACTCCAAATAGTGTGCTGCTAATGAGCAATTATCTAGATTTCACAACCCCCCCACCCCCCCCACCTAAACTCACTCCAAATAGTGTGCTGCTAATGAGCAATTATCTAGATTTCACAACCCCCCCCCCCACCTAAACTCACTCCAAATAGTGTGCTGCTAATGAGCAATTATCTAGATTTCACAACCCCCCCACCCCCACCCTCGTTAAAATTTGCTGGAATGTTCTGTGGTGTTGATTTGTCTAAAGCAAATATATGTTGCACTTTGCAAAATGCATGTGCACTCTACAAGTGCATTTGTTCCAGTGCTTTAGTAAATGAGCAGAAGCTCTGCTGATTTCCATCATCAAATCATATGCAAGCCTCAAAGTGTTTTCATTAATTGCCCTTGCATGTGATTGTGTACTCCTTGCAACATGAATGCCTTTTTACATTACCTCATTTACTGTAAGCTGGTTAGCAACTGCACCTGCAGAGTGCGACAACTGCAGTCTTGTAGCCTTTTTAGTCCCTAAATTCCTGCGTGTCCTAAAAGTAATCTTTTTTAGGGATTTCACAACCCCCTAAAATGTAATCAATGTTCCATCAGAGGGGGTGAGCAATCTGATAAGTGTGCCTTTCCATATTAGTTATTCCAGAACAATTAAATTATTGAATGTTATACTGATGCTGGGGAATAATGTTTTTAATTGTCTAATTTTCTTGCAATGTTAGCTTCCAAATTAATTGATTTTGGTTTTCTTGTTTGATTTCCCAGTTTCCTTCAACGCCACAGGAATGGCAGACTGTGGCATCCCATTTTGCCAGCCGTTCGGACTTTCCCAATTGTGGAGGGGCTATAGATGGGAAACATGTCCACATTGTGCCACCACCCCATTCGGGGTCATATTATTTTAATTATAAGGGGTTCCACAGTATTGTTTTAATGGCGGTGGTGTCGGCACACTATGATTTTTTATATGTGGACGTGGGGAAGAATGGCCGGATGTCGGATGGAGGAGTATTTGCCCAGACGGAGTTCTGCCAGCGTCTCCAGAGTGGTGGCCTGGGATTGCCACCTGATGAGGATAACGTGGAAGGACTCCCCTTTGTCTTCATTGCCGATGAAGCCTTTGCTCTCAGCAAGCACCTCATGAGGCCATTCCCCCAAAGAACCCTCACCCCGGAGAGGAGGGTTTTTAATTACCGGCTGGCCAGAGCTAGAAGAGTGGTTGAGAATGCGTTTGGAATTCTGGCCAGCCGGTTCCGCCTGTTTCAAACAGCCATTAATTTGGCGGAATACAAACTTAATTTTATCATTTTATCGTGCTGCATTCTGCACAACTTTTTAAATAAGCATTCTCCAAATTATATAGGCACAGTTGGGCCTGAGGCCGGACAAATAGAAGCCAACCTTACAGGCCTGGATACTGTCCGTACTGGCTTGGCCCCCCAAAGTGCCCGTCAAGTTAGACAGCAATATGTTAATTATTTTATGGGTAGGGGGGCCATTGCAATGGGCCAGGATATATAATTTTTGACAATAAAAAAATTATTGATGAAATCTTGCATTATATTTATTGCTTGCCTTTCTTTTGGGCTGTCTCCTAGGTTATGGTCGAGCAGTTGTAGTGCCAACTGTATTGTAATTTTAAATGTCTAAATAAGCTCCATTGCCACTGTAAACAACTTTTTTACAATTATAACTAAAATGATACTGAGCCTTGAAATAACAAACCACACATTTATTTAATTCCTATAAGGAGATGTTTTTATTAATGGTTGTTCTGCATTTAGTATAAAATGTTCATAGACAAAAATAGAATGATATCTTAATAATGTAGCAAAATATAATTATATCTAAATATTTATACCTAATCCACAAAAAAATATTTTTGGCTTTTTGATTTTCACAAACAGGCTTATTTTTTTGTTTTGGGAAAATCAAGTTTTGTTTTGTTTTTTTTTTTTTTAAAGCAATTTTTTTGTTTATGTTTTTTTTTTTTATCAAGTTATTTTTGTTTTTATTATTTTTTTTTAATAAAGTTTGTATATTATTTTTTTTGGTTTTTTAACATCAAGTTTTTTAATTTTTTTGGTTTTTTAACATCAAGTTTTTTAATTTTTTTGGTTTTTTAACATCAAGTTTTTTAATTTTTTTGGTTTTTTAACATCAAGTTTTTTAATTTTTTGGGTTTTTTAAAATCAAGTTTTTTAATTTTTTTGGTTTTTTAAAATCAAGTTTTTGATTTTTTTGGTTTTTTAAAATCAATTTTTTTTTTTTTTTTTGTGTTTTTTTGAAAATCAAGTTTTATTTTTTTGTGGATTTTTGAGGTATTTACGAGAAACAGCCCTCCTTTTTTACATTAGGTTAAACAGCCATTTATGTTCTGCCAAAAAAAAAAAAGAGAAGGCCCAGAATGGGGTCAGCAAAACAGGAAATGAAGGACATGATTGATGTTTTGGGGTTTAAAAAAGGGCATTTAGATTCGACCCAAAACATCAATCATGTCCTTCATTTCCTGCTGCATACGATCCAGCCGATTCCGCATTTCATCGATGTCCTTATTCCAGGCCATTATTTGACCAATTAGCCGTTGGGCACTTTCAGAGGTGAAATAGTCACTTCTTGTTGTTGTACCTAAAGTGGAATGAAACCAAAAAATGTCTTGAGAAATATGCACACATACATAGTTTACCTTACCATAAATCAAGCTGTTGTCTCAGACACTGACCTGGTGGGGTGCCCATGTAGCCTAATTCCTCCACATCCTCGGGGGTGGCACTATTGCTTGAATGAAGCACAACCAGATCCCCTAAAATAGAGTAGACAAATTACATTAAACAAAAGGCAGCCATGCATAGATTAACGTAAGCTGGTGTGTCAGACACTCACCTGGTGGGGTGCCCATGTCACCCACCTCTCCTTCCTCCACATCCTCAATGGGACTTGGGCTTATTTCCCAATCATGTTTTGCTTGGGGTGGACTGTCTTCTGGTTGTTGGCTGAGTGATTTTTCCCCTATGTGAAACAAAAAATTATTAATCTAATTAGCACACAGATATTTTAGTACATAGTAATTTTCCAACATTTGTAATGAAGTGGTTTGTGTAGAGTTCCTATTTTACCTCAATATTTAAAATTAGAAAGACATATCGGATAGATAGATATCAATATCTCAAAATATAGTTAATAATCTTTTGATCTCTCTCTATATCTGGAACAAAATCTCTAAATATCTAACTAAATGTAAAGCCAAAAAATTAAGATAACTTCAAATCTTCAAAAAGAATGTTTTACATTTCTATATCTATCTATCTACCTATCTCTATATTTCTCTCTCTCTATATATTTCTCTCTCTCTCTCTCTATATCTCTATATCTATATCTATATCTATATATCTCTCTCAATATATATATATATATATCTCTCTCTCTCTCTCTATAGTTATATATATATATAGTTTTAGATATATATATATATATATATATATATATATATATATATATATATATATATATATATATATATATATATATATATATATATATATATATATATATATATATATGTATGTATATATATGTATATGTATATATATATATGTATATATGTATATATGTATATATATATATATATATATATATATATATATATATATATATATATATATATATATATATATGTATGTATATATATATATGTATATATATATATATGTATATGTATATGTATATGTATATGTGTATATGTATATGTATATGTATATATATATATATATATATATATATATATATATATATATATATATATATATATATGTATCTGTGTGTATATATATATATATATATATGTATATATATATATATGTATATGTATATGTATATATATATGTATATATGTATATATGTATATATGTATATATATATATATATATCTATATATATATATATATATATATATATATATATGTATGTATATATATGTATATGTATATATATATGTATATATGTATATATGTATATATATATATATATATATATATATATATATATATATATATATATATATATATATATGTATGTATATATATATATGTATATATATATATATGTATATGTATATGTATATGTATATGTATACGTGTATATGTATATGTATATGTATATATATATATATATATATATATATATATATATATATATATATATATATATATATATATGTATCTGTGTGTATATATATATATATATATATGTATATATATATATATGTATATGTATATGTATATATATATGTATATATGTATATATGTATATATGTATATATATATATATATATCTATATATATATATATATATATATATAGATATATATATATATATATCTAGAGATATATCTCTAGATATATATATATCGATCTATCTATAGATATGTAACGAGGTTTATTAAAAGATCGTTTAAAACGATGAACAAAAAATCGGATAGGAAGGAAAAGCACATGGAGCAGTATACAAGGTAATAAACACAAGAGAAAAACACGACAAGTACTTACTTTTTTTAAGAACTTTCCGGATACGTCGGTATTGATCCGGCTCCCTGAGTTTCAGGTCAGACCATCTTTTTCGCAGTTGATCTTTGGAGCGCTGGACCCCAAAAGATGCCTGCAAAGTCTCCACGACCTTCGCCATTATTTTGGCCTTGCGCAAATTTGGCCGTGCGTACGGCCCATAATTGCCATCATAGTCGTCTTTGTGAAGAATGGCCACCATCTCCACCATCTCTTTAAAACTCATATTAGAGGCCTTAAATCTAGGCCTCATAGATTTCGCTGACGTTCCAGCCTCCGGGCTGTCTCCACTACCTGAGGTCGTCAACATTTCAGGTGTCTCCGCCATTCTTTAACTCCACTACGCGCCGTAACCAAAAATGGGCGGAGAACATGAGTTAAAATCGAACGTCAGGGGCGGGCGACGCAGGCGGAGTTTCACACATGCGTAGTGTATAAAGAGCCTTGCGCACGTGTCGTACGTACGTTCTGTGCGTCGAATTAGGGGGCGGAGAACATGAGTTAATTTCGAACGTCAGGGGCGGGCGACGCAGGCGGAGTTTCACACATGCGTAGTGTATAAAGAGCCTTGCGCACGTGTCGTACGTACGTTCTGTGCGTCGAATTAGGGGGCGGAGAACATGAGTTAATTTCGAACGTCAGGGGCGGGCGACGCAGGCGGAGTTTCACACATGCGTAGTGTATAAAGAGCCTTGCGCACGTGTCGTACGTACGTTCTGTGGTAGGTGATAGTGGACCTGGACGTTACAAAACGAAGGTAATTTTAGATATATTTTTTTTTTTTTTTTTTTGGTTTTTATGGTCATGACTTTGTAGCAAGCGGCCTATATGGCTTGATAGATTGATGAGGCCTACATAGGGAGAAGATGATGAGGGGTTAGCCGAAACCTATAATAATAAAAGTGTTTTTTGTCTTGTGACTTCATCTTTTCCAGATATAATGAATCCCCTATTTAAGGATCCAGAGTTCCTTACATCTTTTATTTCCAAATATCGAGAGATGAGGAATTTGTGGGAGGTGAAACACCCTCAGTATTATGCTAAGCATGTGAGGAAGTCAACGCTGGAGAGACTTCTGGCCTTTGTCCAGGCGACCATCCCGGAAGCAACAATGGAGACATTGCTCAAGAAAATTGGGGTCTTGAGGAACATGTATAAGAGGGAGCATAAGAAGATCCAGGAATCAAGGAGATCAGGAGCATCAGCAGATGATGTTTATGTACCCAGGCTGTGGTACTATAATCAACTCCTTTTTCTGGATGACCAGAATGAAGCCAGGCCATCACTTTCAACCCTTCCCTCCACCCTTCCCTCCACCCCAGCAGAGGCTGATGAGGAGCAAGCTGGGTCTTCCATCCTGGATGAACCAGATATGACCATCTGGAGTCAGGTAAATTATTTTAACAAATATTTACTGTACTAATATTAATGATGTTAACTGGATGTTATAATTGTCTAAAATAATTTGGCACTCAAAATTGTGTATACATATCAATTGACAGTAGTGGCTAAATATGTTTGGCACCTGCTTGAAATAATTATGGTGTCTGATTAGACTCTTTTATTAAAGAGAAGTATTCACATTGAATTTGCTATTCATGAGAAGCAAACTGTGTGTCATTGATGAACCCAAAAAAATATACTCAAACTATTGTCCTTTTTTTATACACAGGATGAGTCCATCCAGGAGGAATGGGGGGAAAGTGGCAGGCAGGAGGAGACCAGGCCCATGGACAGCCTGGAGGAGGCCGGATTCACCATCATCCTGGAGGAGGCTGGGCCCAGTGTCAGGCAGGAGGTGGCTGCTCCCAGTGAGGTGGCTGCTCCCAGTGAGGTGGCTGGGCCAAGTGAGGTGGCTGGGCCAAGTGAGGTGGCTGGGCCAAGTGAGGTGGCTGGGCCCAGTAGGAGCCTGACCGAATCCCAAGTGCCTCCCCTCCACCTTCCCAAAAAAAGGGCCAGGAAGGGGATGGTCACACAGGACGCATCCCTGCGCCTCATGCAAGAGGCCACCCGTTTTTTAAGGAGCCCCCCCGAAGCGGAAGAATCCTATGGCTGCTACTTAGCCAGCAGGCTTCTTCAGATGAATAGGGAGCAGCGCCTCATTTGTGAGCGCCTATTTGGGGAAACAATCCATAAGGGGCTGCAGGGCACGCTAACACAAAACACCCAACTACATGAGGCAGCCCCCCCTCCTCCTCCTCCTCCTCCTCCTCCTCCTCCTCCTCCTGCCACAACTGAAACACCAGAGCCACAGCCTCAAAAGAAGGCTACAGGGAAGGCTGCAGGGCAGCGTGGAGGAAAGGCTGCAGGGAAGAGAAGAAAATGATGACCTGGGTTCAGTCTGGTCTGACAGAAGACGCAGGCTGTTGTAGGACCACAGTCTGGGGACATCTAGATCATCTGCTGGTGCTGTTGATCTCTGGGATTCTTGGACCAGATTGTGCTCCCTCTTATATGGACTCCGCAAGATCCCAATTTTCTGGTACACCGACTTTTTCCAGCGTTGACTTCCTCTTTATTTTATTTTGACCATGAATAAATGGATCTTTTTTGAGTTTAGCAAAAGACTTTATGTGTTTTCTTTTAAATCATTGATTTTACACACAATGTTAAATTAACAAGGGACAACAATCTCATTGAGTTTGAAAAAAAACACACCAAAAATACATTACTAATGTTAATAATGTTCAAGTGGTAAGTCTTGAAAATCAAAAAATTTACGTAACCAAAAACGGTGCTTTGGGTTAACTTTATCTAAAAACTAAAAAATAATCACTATAAAAAAAAAAAATAATAATGGGTTCTTTGTGTTAACTTTACAAACCTAAAAAAAAAAGGGGAAAAAGTATTATTAGTATGGAAACATTGTTTTTAAAATGCATACTATATCATTCATGAGATCAAAGAGAAAAAGAATCCAGAAATCAGTTTGGGAGAACTCTGATTATGAACAGCAAAACACCTTCGTTCTTTAGAGCCTTCGTAAAGAAGAAATAAAATGCGCTGCATTCAACGATCACAGATTTTGCAGCGTGATGAATGTGCTACCTACAATACGAACACTAGTTTTACTAGACCGAGTGCTTCCGTTTAGTTTTTGCTTATGAGCATGCGTCGTTTTTTTGTCCGTCGGACTAGCATACAGACGAGCGGACTTCGGGGTCCGTCGTAGTTACGACGTAAAGATTTGAAGCATGCTTCAAATCTAAAGTCCGTCGGATTTGAGGCTAAAAAAGTCCGTTGAAAGTCCGGAGAAGCCCACACACGATCGGATTACCAGCCAGCTTTAGTCCGTCAGCGTCCGTTGGACTTTTGTAGACGAAAAGTCCGACCGTGTGTACGCGGCATTACTCTTGGTGGGCGCAGAAACAGGCCCTGCTGTGAAATATTAGATAAAGAATTGTAATTACATTTCCCTGTTGAACAGGGGCAGAAAAATTGGGCCTTAGGCACTGGTGCCACAACACTGCAACCCCTCACATATACTCTAGTTGGAGCACAGGAATGAGCCCTCCTGCAAAATATTGCATCAAAAATTGTAATTACACGCCCCTGTTAAACAGGGGCTGAAAAATTGGGCCTTAGGCACTGGTGCTGGTGCCACAACACTGCAACCCCTCACAGATACTTTAGTTGGAGTGCAGGAACGAGCCCTGCTGCAAAGTATTGCATCAAAATTTGTAATTACACACCCCTGTTAAACAGGGGCAGAAAAATTGGGCCTTAGGCACTGGTGCCACAACACTGCAACCCCTCACAGATACTCTAGTTGGAGCTCAGGAAAGAGCCCTCCTGCAAAATATTGCAACAAAAATTGTAATTACACGCCCCTGTTAAACAGGGGCTGAAAAATTGGGCCTTAGGCACTGGTGCTGGTGCCACAACACTGCAACCCCTCACAAATACTCTAGTTGAGTGCAGCAACAAACCCTGCTTGCAAAATATTGCATCACAAATTGTAATTGCATGCCCCTGTTAAACAGGCGCAGAAAAATTGGGCCTTAGCCACTGGTGGCGGCGCCCAGAACCAAAAATATTCTTACAAGCTATCAGCATGATTATTGAGGAGGAAGAGGATAGTCACTCAGCATAACAGGAAAGTCACTAAGCATCAGCATAGGCAGTCTTGAAGAGATCTGACATTTTAAAAAAAATTATTCGGTTACATCAGCATCAGGTGCTTGGTAGCTGGTGGTGATCCAAGACTGATTCATTTTTATGAAGGTCAGTCGATCGACCGAGTCGGTGGACAGGCGCACCCAGTGATCAGTTACAAAGCCTCCAGCAGCACTGAATGTGCATTCCGAAAGAACGCTGGATGCAGGACAGGCCAGTAGCTCAATTGCATACTGTGCAAGCTCTGGCCAGTGATCCATCCTCAAGACCCAGTAACCCAGAGGATTTTTGGTGGGAAAGGTGTCCAAGTCAGATCTTGCCCCTAGGTATTCCTGCACCATGTAAAACAGACGCTGGCAATGGTTGCTGGAACCGATCATACCTTGGGGCTGTGGACTAAAAAGTGTCTGAACGCATCGGTCAGACGGCTACCTTCTCCACCACTCCTTCTTTGACGGACCAAAGCCTCAGCAACACGTTGTCCAGGAACAAGAGTTTGTAACCTCCCAGTCTCTGGGAACATGTTGCACAGACCTTTCTGCAAGGCCTCCCGAAGAAGTTTCATCCCCTGCTCCCTCTGCGACGGCAAGATAAGGTCCGCAACTTTACCCTTGTAACGTGGATCAAGGAGGGTTGCCAGCTAGTATTGATCCCTCTCCTTGATACCACGAATACGAGGATCCTTCCGCAGGCTTTGCAGGATCAGGGAGGCCATGCAGCGTAGGTTTGCTGAGGCATTCGGTCCGGAGACCTCTTGGTCACTAAGGACGACATGATCCACAGCCACCTCTTCCCAGCCATGTACAAGTCCATGGGTTTCTTGGGACTGTAAATGATCCCTTAAAAACTGCTGCTGATGCTGAGTTCCAGGCTCCACCTCCATCTGGGGTATGGAGGGAGAGTTTTCCTCTCTCCCTACATACCCCAGATGACTGGGTGACACGTTCATATCAGGTCTCAGGACTATTAAGCAGGCTCCAGCTGGAATCTTCATTCATTAGCAGCCAGAGATTCTCTGCATTAGTGGAGTCTTTTTTCTTTTGGCATTTATGGTTCACCGTCGCTGGATTTGTGGAAGCATACATTGATTGCTCTATGGGAAGTGCTCCTGGGACTACATCTTTTGAAGTTCTCCACGTTGTCACTGATTAGCTGTCCATAAAGGAGGTTGGTGGGTTTTCAGCAGTGTCTCCTGCAGGACATCCCCTGTGGTCCATACATCTCTACTAAGCCTGTTTTGACCCTCCTGAATAAGGGTGGTCGCAGGCTTTCCGGTAAGTCTCCATTACTTTATCACCAGGTGGTGAGCAGCACTAGCGGTGGAATACTGACCGCGGGTCCCGCATTGAATATCATTTTTTTGAGCACTTAAATGATTTATTATATATCAGCCGATTTGATGTTAATGTCATTTTATTGGATGCTATCCACTGTTGTTGGTTATTTGATTCATTGACATACCACTTTTCACATTTTTGTGTCATATGACCAGCGCTGCACTGTCCATTTTATATCTATCTTTTGTGCCCTCATATCGGGGTTATAGTGTTCAGCAGCAGGACTCCCTTCACACTTTCTTTATATAATTTTTTGTTTATGCACCTAGCGCAATTATTTTTCTTTATTTTAGGTACACTTGCCAATGAACTGCATGGCAGGTCAACAAATGTCTGGTCAAGCATGTGGTGCCCAAGCTGGTGATGTTTTGGCCACGCGAGATACGCTTGAGACATATGTTGCAAATAGCAGTGGTGGGATCTGATGCACTCGTCTCAAAAAAGGCCCACTCCAAAGAACTTTTGGAATAACACGCAGAGACAGCAGTGCCCTGCACATGCGGATGCAGTCGGTGTGCTGCCCTTAAGCTGGCCCCTGGAGGGGATCCTGCCTCGTTGGTGATGTGCCATCTCCTCCTCCTCCTCCTCTCTCCTATCAGGCACCCACGTGGAGTCAGTGACCTCATCAACCCCTCCCTCCTCATCACTGGAGCAAACCTGGCAGTATGCTGCAGCTGGGGGAACATGACTGCCCGATTGCTGTCCTTCTAAGGGCACCCCCTCTGTCTAGACTCATGTTACTGCCTTCCTCTAGCTGAGTACCAGCATTGGAGCCTTCAAAATGCTGGGCATCCTCCTGGAGCATGTACCCAACACTGTGGTCAAACAGTTCGGGGGACTCCTCAGGAGGACATGGTGGGGCTAGGAAAGGAGTGACTGATGCCATTGAGCTGAGGGAAGAGGCCGCATTGGCAGCTGCTTTGCCAGACAAAGTACTGTGAACCTGGGTGAGAGAGGATGAGGAGGATGAGGACGGCCTGGTCATCCACTCTACATAGTCTTCCACATGTTGCGGCTCAACACGGCCAGCTGGTGAAAAAAAGGACAAGCGTGTCCCACGGCCACGTGCTGATGGGGATGCACCATGTCCACGACCAGCACTGTTGCCTCTAGACACAGAGCCTGCTTGCCCTTTTTTATTGGCTTGTGACTGTCTGCCTCTCCTTGTTTGCCTTCCAGACATACTAATGGCCTACAGTGAGATATTGCTGCACAAAACTGGGATGTATATATATACTGATTATGCTGCAGTTAGCAGAATGCCTGCCTGTGGTATTAAAAGGATCAGAAGAAGCACACCAGTACCTGTCCTCAGGAAGCTATAGGTGCAACTGTGCGGGGTAAACAGTACACTAACTGTAAATACTTCAAGCTGCCTGCCTGTGGTATTAATAGGATCAGAAAAAGAACACCAGCACTTGTCTTCAGGTAGCTATAGGTGCAACTGTGCAGGGTACACAGTACACTAACTGTAATTACTTCAAGCTGCCAGCCTGTGGTATTAATAGCATCAGAAGAAGAACACCAGCACTTGGCTTCAGGTAGCTATAGGTGCAACCGTGCAGGGTACACAGTACACTAACTGTAAATGCTTCAAGCTGCCTGCCTGTGGTATTAATAGGATCAGAAGAAGAACAGCACTTGTCTTCAGGTAGCTATAGGTGCAACTGTGCGGGGTACACAGTACACTAACTGTAAATACTTCAACCTTCCTACCTGAGGTCGTAATAGGATCAGAAGAAGAACACCAGCACTTGTCTTCAGGTAGCTATAGGTGCAACTGTGCGGGGTACAAAGTACATTAACTGTAAATACTTCAAGCTGCTGATGGGGATGCACCGTGTCCATGACCAGCACTGTTGCCTCTAGACACAGAGCCAGCCTGTCCTTTTTTATTGGCTTGTGACTGTCTGCCTCTCCTTGTTTGCCTTCCAGACATACTAATGGCCTACAGTGAGATGTTGCTGCACAAAACTGGGATGTATATATATACTGATTATACTGCAGCTAGCAGAATGCCTGCCTGTGGTATTAATTGGATCAGAAGAAGCACACCAGTACTTGTCTTCGGAAGCTATAGGTGCAACTGTGCGGGGTACACAGTACACTAACTGTAAATACTTCAAGCTGCCTGCCAGTGGTATTAATAGGATCAGAAAAAAAACACCAGCACTTGTCTTCAGGCAGCTATAGGTGCAACTGTGCAGGGTACACAGTACACTAACTGTACTTACTTCAAGCTGCCTGCCTATGGTATTAATAGGATCAGAAGAAGTACAACAGCACTTGTCTTCAGGTAGCTATAGGTGCAACTGTGCAGGGTACACTGTGCACTAACTGTAAATACTTCAAGCTGCCTGCCTGCGGTATTAATAGGATTAGAAGAAGAACACCAGCACTTGTCTTCAGATAGCTATAGGTGCAACTGTGCAGGGGTACACAGTTAACTAACTGTAAATACTTCAAGCTGCCAGCTTGTGGTATTAATAGGATCAGAAGTAGAACAACAGCACTTGTCTTCAGGTCGCTATAGGTGCAACTGTGCAGGGTACACAGTACATTAACTGCAAATACTTCAAGCTGTCTGCCTGTGGTATTATTAGGATCAGAAGAAGAACATCAGCACTTGTCTTCAGATAGCTATAGGTGCAACTGTGCAGGGGTAAACAGAAAACTAACTGTAGATATTTCAATCTGCCAACCTGTGGTATTAATAGGATCAGAAGAAGAACACCAGCACTTGTCTTCAGGTAGATATAGGTGCAACTGTGCATGATACACAGTACACTAACTGTAAATACTTCAAGCTGCCTGCCTGTGGTATTAATAGGATCAGAAGAAGAACACCAGCACTTGTCTTCAGGTAGCTATAGGTGCAACTGTGCATGATACACAGTACACTAACTGTAAATACTTCAAGCTGCCTTCCTGTGGTATTAATAGAATCCGAAGAAGAACAGCACTTGTCTTCAGGAAGCTATAGGTGCAACTGTGCCGGGTACACAGTACACTAACTGTAAATACTTCAACCTGCCTACCTGTGGTATTAATAGGATCAGAAGAAGAACACCAGCACTTGTCTTCAGGTAGCTATAGGTGCGACTGTGCGGGGTACACGGTACACTAACTGTAAATACTTCAAGCTGACCGCCTGTGGTATTAATAGGATCAGAAAGAGAACAACAGCACTTGTCTTCAGGTAGCTATAGGTGCAACTGTGCAGGGTACACAGCACATTAACTGTAAATACTTCAAGCTGTCTGCCTGTGGTATTAATAGGATCAGAAGAAGAACACCAGCACTTGTCTTCAGGCAGCTATAGGTGCAACTGTGCAGGGTACACAGTACATTAACTGTAATTACTTCAAGCTGCCTGCCTGTGGGATTAATAGGATCAGACGAAGAACAACAGCACTTGTCTTCAGATAGCTATAGGTGCAACTGTGCAGGGTACACAGTACACTAACTGTAAATACTTCAAGCTGCCTGTCTATGGTATTAATAGGATCAGAAAAAGAACAACAGCATTTGTCTTTGGGCAGCTATTGGCGAAACTGTGCAGGGTACACAGTACACTAACTGTAATTACTTCAAGCTGTCTGCCTGTGGCATTAATAGGATCAGAAGAAGAACACCAGCACTTATCTTGAGATAGCTATATGTGCAACTGTGCAGGGGTACACAGTACACTAACTGTAAATACTTCAAGCTGCCAGCCTGTGGTATTAATAGGATCAGAAGAAGTACAACAGCACTTGTCTTCAGGTAGCTATAGGTGCAACTGTGCAGGGTACACTGTGCACTAACTGTAAATACTTCAAGCTGCCTGCCTGTGGTATTAATAGGATCAGAAGAAGAACACCAGCACTTGTCTTCAGGTAGCTGTAGGTGCAACTGTGCAGGGTACACAGTACGCTAACTGTAATTACTTCAAGCTGCCTGCCTGTGGTATTAATAGGATCAGAAGAAGAACACCAGTACTTGTCTTCAGATAGCTATAGGTGCAACTGTGCAAGGGTACACAGTTAACTAACTGTAAATACTTCAAGCTGCCAGCTTGTGGTATTAATAGAATCAGAAGTAGAACAACAGCACTTGTCTTCAGGTAGCTATAGGTGCAAATGTGCAGGGTACACAGTACGCTAACTGTAATTACTTCAAGCTGCCTGCCTGTGGTATTAATAGGATCAGAGGAAGAACACCAGTACTTGTCTTCAGATAGCTATAGGTGCAACTGTGCAGGGGTACACAGTACACTAACTGTAAATACTTCAAGCTGCCAGCTTGTGGTATTAATAGGATCAGAAGAAGAACACCAGCACTTGTCTTCTGGTAGCTATAGGTACAACTGTGCAGGGTACACAGTATGTTAACTGTAAATACTTCAAGTTGTCTGCCTATGGTATTAATAGGATCAGAAGAAGAACACCAGCACTTGTCTTCAGGTAGCTATAGGTGCAACTGTGCAGGGGTACACAGTACACTAACTGTAAATACTTCAAGCTGCCAGCTCGTGGTATTAATAGGATCAGAAGAAGAACACCAGCACTTGTCTTCTGGTAGCTATAGGTACAACTGTGCAGGGTACACAGTATGTTAACTGTAAATACTTCAAGCTGCCTGCCTGTGGCATTAATAGGATCAGAAGAACACCAGCACTTATCTTGAGATAGCTATATGTGCAACTGTGCAGGGGTACACAGTACACTAACTGTAAATACATCAAGCTGCCAGCCTGTGGTATTAATAGGATCAGAAGAAGTACAACAGCACTTGTCTTCAGGTAGCTATAGGTGCAACTGTGCAGGGTACACTGTGCACTCACTGTAAATACTTCAAGCTGCCTGCCTGTGGTATTAATAGGATCAGAAGAAGAACACCAGCACTTGTCTTCAGGCAGTTAAAGGTGCAACTGTGCAAGGGTACACAGTACATTAACTGTAAATACTTCAAGCTGTCTGTCTGTGGTATTAATAGGATCAGAAGAAGAACACCAGCACTTGTCTTCAGGTAGCTATAGGTGCAACTGTGCATGGTATACAGTACATTAACTGTAAATACTTCAAGCTGTCTGCCTGTGGTATTAATAGGATCAGAAGAAGAACACCAGCACTTGTCCTCAGGTAGCTATAGGTGCAACTGTGCAGGGTACACAGTACATTAACTGTAATTACTTCAAGCTGCCTGCCTGTGGGATTAATAGGATCAGAAAAAGAACAACAGCACTTGTCTTCAGGTAGCTATAGGTGCAACTGTGCAGGGTACACAGTGCACTAACTGTAAATACTTCAAGCTGCCTGCCTGTGGTATTAATAGGATCAGAAAAAGAACAACAGCACTTGTCTTTGGGTAGCTATTGGCGAAACTGTGCAGGGTACACAGTACACTAACTGTAATTTCTTCAAGCTGCCTGCTGTGGCATTAATAGGATAAGAAGAAGAACACCAGCACTTATCTTGAGATAGCTATATGTGCAACTGTGCAGGGGTACACAGTACACTAACTGTAAATACTTCAAGCTGCCAGCCTGTGGTATTAATAGGTTCAGAAGAAGAACACCAGCACTTGTCTTCAGATAGCTATAGGTGCAACTGTACAGGGGTACACAGAACACTAACTGTAAATACTTCAAGCTGCCTGCCTGTGGTATTAATAGGATCAGAAGAAGAACACCAGCAATTGTCTTCAGGTAGTTATAGGTGCAACTGTGCAGGGTACACAGTACAATAACTGTAAATACTTCAAGCTGTCAGCCTGTGGTATTAATAGAATCAGAAAAAGAACACCAGCACTTGTCTTCAGGTAGCTATAGGTGCAACTGTGCAGGGTACACAGTACATTAACTGTAAAAACTTCAAGCTGTCTGCCTGTGGTATTAATAGGATCAGAAGAACACCAGCACTTGTCTTCAGGTAGCTATAGGTGCAACTGTGCAGGGTACACAGTACACTAACTGTAAATACTTCAAGCTGCCTGCCTGTGGTATTAATAGGATCAGAAAAAGAACAACAGCACTTGTCTTCAGGTAGCTATAGGTGAAACTGTGCAGGGTACACAGTACACTAACTGTAATTACTTCAAGCTGCCTGCCTGTGGAATTAATAGGATCAGAAGAAGAACACCAGCACTTGTCTTCAGATAGCTATAGGTGCAACTGTGCAGGGGTACACAGTACACTAACTGTAAATACTTCAAGCTGTCAGCCTGTGGTATTAATAGTATAAGAAGAAGAACACCAGCACTTTTCTTCAGGTAGCTATAGGTGCAACTGTGCAGGGTACACAGTACATTAACTGTAAATACTTCAAGCTGTCTGCCTGTGGTATTAATAGGATCAGAAGAAGAACACCATTACTTGTCTTACATAGTTACATAGTAGGTGAGGTTGAAAAAAGACACAAGTCCATCAAGTCCAACCTATGTGTGTGATTATAGAATAAAAAGTAAAGTGTGGCGCTAAAATGAACTTGTTCCTCATATGGGTCAGACCCACTGAAATGTCAATCAGAGGGTCAAAACTCCCCCATGAGGTATTTAATCAAATAAAATCTTTTTCAAATCCTATAAAAAAGAAAAAGAAAAAATAATGAGTACCTTAAGTAAACCCCCCTATAGTCTGCCCCATATATTGTACTATATCCAATCAAGTGTACCCGACTGAAAATTAATATCAATATCTTGAAGGGGATATCTATATAGGGATTGGTATGTGTGCTATCTAAAACAAGAAAGAAGGGTCCCCCTAAAGGGGAAGAGAAAAAAATGTGTGATATTTAAATCACGTGAGTAAACACAAAATATATTAAACCGTGATGTCAGCAGACATATAAACAAGCATCATATAGAATACATATATTGTATTAATATGTGAAAAATAAAAATATATAATTGTGAAAAAATTCATCCCAATATGATGACAATGATATATAAATAATGTTCATAAACAAATTATATTTAAATCGGATGTGAGTCCCAATGATGGACCTATGAAGGTACACCTAGATGCTTGGCCGCTTGAACTCCCTCCGAACAGCCAGGATGGCTCACATACCGAAGTAATAAAGTTGGAACTGTGGATATAGGTGTGTATAAAATACTCTTACCAAGAGTGGTGGACTCACCGGCCAGCGGCTTCGGAGTCAAGGTAAGCTTGTAATAGCACGAACGGCAGTAGATGGAATGCTGCTTCATCTGTTTAGTAGAGATGCTGGAAGGTGAGAGTCCCCACCAAACGGTCCCCTACATTCAGGTATTCCATTCACCATATAGCTCCTCCGGTGGAAAAATCAAAAGAAGAGACCCCACATAGCGTAAGACCGCTTCAAAAAAAACTTTAATAAAAGCTTTACAATAAAAAGGAAACACTGGCTCATGGACCACACCAGAGACCAGGTATAGCAAAGATCTAATGGCCCATAGACAATAACAGAGGCCAGGAGACCAAAACTGGTAAAATCAATAAAAAAGCGCTTAGTTTAGTTGTGGCATAGTAGGCATATCTAACCCGACGCGTTTCGTCCGCTGGGACTTCAACTGGGGTATATGCCCACATGCCACTTCAATGCCTATATATATACTAAAACATAATTCAAAATTAACCGCACCTGCTTACACTATGTGAGACGCCACTTCCGGGTCGCACAAGATGACGTCAGCAAAGTGATCATCCTATCGTAATGGGCAAAAGTAGGGATATAAAACCTAGTATACAAGTAAATGAACTGAGTGCCCATTGGACGGAAAGGATACCGTCGCTGTCGTGACTACTCACCAGTCAGATGCATAATCTGGACCAATAAGGGCCATCATAGGCGGCCGTAATGTCAGCGGTGACACATATCATCCAGGACCGCCCACAGTGACTCATTACAAGTCACGTGACGGTCGCAGACGAAGAGTCACAAGTTGAAAAGTGTCACATGGAGCAGGCGGCCAATCGGGGTTTCCATAAGCAACACGCGACATCCACTGAAAAGAACGGAAGTGGATCACGGTGTATCTACGAGGTGAGGCGCATATGCGGTGCACACCTCGATCCAGGAAATATCTCCGTATGTAAAGAGTGAATGAAACGCAAATGCGTCCCATCAATCAGTTTCTCAATAGAGGAAGAAGAATTGTACAAAGTCAATTAGACTCCCCAGCCTGCATAGCTAATATCCAACATAATTGGGCTCTAAAATCTAAATATTCTATAGTACTTAAAAATAAATATAAAAAATTGAATATTTGTGATATGAGATCATATATCAAAAATGAATAATTCAAAAATGTGGAAAAATAAGGCGTCTCACAGGGCGCAAACAGTGCTCATATCCAATAATGGAAATATACAGTACATATTGATATCATAAAATAATTAACTATAAAACTGTCAACATACATAAGCAAATATATTACCCAAATAATATTTATCCCATACGTAACAAATGCCTCTAACATCCAAAGGGACTGTGTAACTTAAGGGGCAACCACCAGGCCGGATAAAGGGACTGTGTAACTTAAGGGGCAACCACCAGGCCGGATAGGAAAACAAATGCTTAAGCCCGATTGATAAATGCATTAATGTCCCAGTCACTGTTGAGGCCAAATGGTGAATAACTCTTTAATTGATGGATCCAGAAAGTTTCCAGTCTGGACACACCCCTTTTGAGGGATTCACCCCTCCAGTGCGGAATAAATTTGTCTATTACTTGAAAACGAGTCCCGGTAGGGTTCCGATCATGGCACCTTAAAAAGTGTTTAGGGACACTATGATTTGTCAAACCCTTTTTAATGTTAGCAATATGTTCATTTCCTCGTACTGAAAAGGTGCGTATGGTCCTGCCAACATACTGTTTGTTGCACGGACATGTGATCAAATAGACCACATAACGTGTCTCACATGTCAAGAAGTGTTTAATTTGATATTCCTTTCAAGTAGAGGTGGAAATGAACGTATCACTTTTCTTCCTACCACAAACGCTGTGTAGACAAACATTGCAACGTCGGCAGGGAAAAAACCCTTTCATGTTTTGAAAGAAGGGAGGGCGTACAGATGGAGGGTCAACAGTATTAGGAGCAATCTGATTCCTAATTGTTGGAGCTCCCTTAAAAATGATCCCACTGTATTCAGGGAGTACAGGACCCAATACCGGGTCGTTTTTTAGAACCTTCCAATGTTGGGATATAATCTGCTTGATCTGTCTATGTTGTATAGAGAATCCTGTTACAAGAGACCACTTATGTTTATTATCTTGTGTGGGTTTGGGTTGCCCTACCAACAAAGACTCTCTATTAATTAAAGAAACTTTTTTAATTAGCGGTATTGATTCCGTTACTTCCCGCATAGGGAAATATATTGATTATTTCCTCCAACCTATTGTACAGGCTGTACCTTCCTATTTGAGGGATACCAAAGATGCTATTACCAGGTTGAATGACGTTACCTACAACAGTGACTTACTTTTAGTCACAGCTGATGTGACGTCGCTATATACCTGTATACCCCATAATTTGGGGATAGCAGCAGTGGAACTCTTTTTGTCTAGGGAAGAATCCATCCCAAGAACTCAGCAAAGATTTATTTTGGATCTGCTGAGGTTCGCTACCAAACATAACTACTTTTGGTACAATGGTGATTTTTACATCCAACAGAAGGGAGTTGCCATGGGCGCTAAATTCGCCCCGAGTTTGGCTAACATTTTTATGGCCCGGTGGGAGGAGGATGTCGTCTATGCCCTGGATCCCCCAGAGTTGGTTCTCTGGGCCAGGTACATAGACGACATCCTCCTCCTATGGAGAGGAAGTGTTGAGTCCCTACAAGCTTTTCTGACTACACTGAATGCCAATGATATTGGCATAGAGTTGAAATATGAGATTAGCACTTCAACTATTCACTTCCTCGACTTGGAGATAGTGGCCGTTGATGACCATCTAGAAACAAAGACGTTTTTCAAACCTACCGACCGGAATGGTTACATTCCGGTCGATAGTTGCCACCATGCGACTTGGCTGAAATCGGTACCACGCAGCCAACTCACCAGGATTAGGCGGAATTGTAGTAATCTTTCTGATTACCACTATCAGGCACAGATCTTAAAATCTAGATTTATTGATAAGGGTTATGACCCAATGTTGGTTGAAGATGAAATTAAAAAAGTTTCTTTAATTAATAGAGAGTCTTTGTTGGTAGGGCAACCCAAACCCACACAAGATAATAAACATAAGTGGTCTCTTGTAACAGGATTCTCTATACAACATAGACAGATCAAGCAGATTATATCCCAACATTGGAAGGTTCTAAAAAACGACCCGGTATTGGGTCCTGTACTCCCTGAATACAGTGGGATCATTTTTAAGGGAGCTCCAACAATTAGGAATCAGATTGCTCCTAATACTGTTGACCCTCCATCTGTACGCCCTCCCTTCTTTCAAAACATGAAAGGGTTTTTTCCCTGCCGACGTTGCAATGTTTGTCTACACAGCGTTTGTGGTAGGAAGAAAAGTGATACGTTCATTTCAACCTCTACTGGAAAGGAATATCAAATTAAACACTTCTTGACATGTGAGACACGTTATGTGGTCTATTTGATCACATGTCCGTGCAACAAACAGTATGTTGGCAGGACCATACGCACCTTTTCAGTACGAGGAAATGAACATATTGCTAACATTAAAAAGGGTTTGACAAATCATAGTGTCCCTAAACACTTTTTAAGGTGCCATGATCGGAACCCTACCGGGACTCGTTTTCAAGTAATAGACAAATTTATTCCGCACTGGAGGGGTGAATCCCTCAAAAGGGGTGTGTCCAGACTGGAAACTTTCTGGATCCATCAATTAAAGAGTTATTCACCATTTGGCCTCAACAGTGACTGGGACATTAATGCATTTATCAATCGGGCTTAAGCATTTGTTTTCCTATCCGGCCTGGTGGTTGCCCCTTAAGTTACACAGTCCCTTTATCCGGCCTGGTGGTTGCCCCTTAAGTTACACAGTCCCTTTGGATGTTAGAGGCATTTGTTACGTATGGGATAAATATTATTTGGGTAATATATTTGCTTATGTATGTTGACAGTTTTATAGTTAATTATTTTATGATATCAATATGTACTGTATATTTCCATTATTGGATATGAGCACTGTTTGCGCCCTGTGAGACGCCTTATTTTTCCACATTTTTGAATTATTCATTTTTGATATATGATCTCATATCACAAATATTCAATTTTTTATATTTATTTTTAAGTACTATAGAATATTTAGATTTTAGAGCCCAATTATGTTGGATATTAGCTATGCAGGCTGGGGAGTCTAATTGACTTTGTACAATTCTTCTTCCTCTATTGAGAAACTGATTGATGGGACGCATTTGCGTTTCATTCACTCTTTACATACGGAGATATTTCCTGGATCGAGGTGTGCACCGCATATGCGCCTCACCTCGTAGATACACCGTGATCCACTTCCGTTCTTTTCAGTGGATGTCGCGTGTTGCTTATGGAAACCCCGATTGGCCGCCTGCTCCATGTGACACTTTTCAACTTGTGACTCTTCGTCTGCGACCGTCACGTGACTTGTAATGAGTCACTGTGGGCGGTCCTGGATGATATGTGTCACCGCTGACATTACGGCCGCCTATGATGGCCCTTATTGGTCCAGATTATGCATCTGACTGGTGAGTAGTCACGACAGCGACGGTATCCTTTCCGTCCAATGGGCACTCAGTTCATTTACTTGTATACTAGGTTTTATATCCCTACTTTTGCCCATTACGATAGGATGATCACTTTGCTGACGTCATCTTGTGCGACCCGGAAGTGGCGTCTCACATAGTGTAAGCAGGTGCGGTTAATTTTGAATTATGTTTTAGTATATATATAGGCATTGAAGTGGCATGTGGGCATATACCCCAGTTGAAGTCCCAGCGGACGAAACGCGTCGGGTTAGATATGCCTACTATGCCACAACTAAACTAAGCGCTTTTTTATTGATTTTACCAGTTTTGGTCTCCTGGCCTCTGTTATTGTCTATGGGCCATTAGATCTTTGCTATACCTGGTCTCTGGTGTGGTCCATGAGCCAGTGTTTCCTTTTTATTGTAAAGCTTTTATTAAAGTTTTTTTTGAAGCGGTCTTACGCTATGTGGGGTCTCTTCTTTTGATTTTTCCACCGGAGGAGCTATATGGTGAATGGAATACCTGAATGTAGGGGACCGTTTGGTGGGGACTCTCACCTTCCAGCATCTCTACTAAACAGATGAAGCAGCATTCCATCTACTGCCGTTCGTGCTATTACAAGCTTACCTTGACTCCGAAGCCGCTGGCCGGTGAGTCCACCACTCTTGGTAAGAGTATTTTATACACACCTATATCCACAGTTCCAACTTTATTACTTCGGTATGTGAGCCATCCTGGCTGTTCGGAGGGAGTTCAAGCGGCCAAGCATCTAGGTGTACCTTCATAGGTCCATCATTGGGACTCACATCCGATTTAAATATAATTTGTTTATGAACATTATTTATATATCATTGTCATCATATTGGGATGAATTTTTTCACAATTATATATTTTTATTTTTCACATATTAATACAATATATGTATTCTATATGATGCTTGTTTATATGTCTGCTGACATCACGGTTTAATATATTTTGTGTTTACTCACGTGATTTAAATATCACACATTTTTTTCTCTTCCCCTTTAGGGGGACCCTTCTTTCTTGTTTTAGATAGCACACATACCAATCCCTATATAGATATCCCCTTCAAGATATTGATATTAATTTTCAGTCGGGTACACTTGATTGGATATAGTACAATATATGGGGCAGACTATAGGGGGGTTTACTTAAGGTACTCATTATTTTTTCTTTTTCTTTTTTATAGGATTTGAAAAAGATTTTATTTGATTAAATACCTCATGGGAGAGTTTTGACCCTCTGATTGACATTTCAGTGGGTCTGACCCATATGAGGAACAAGTTCATTTTAGCGCCACACTTTACTTTTTATTCTTGATTCACAATTTGTCTGATTGTTGTGTTGGCAGCTTTTCACATTTTTCTTTGGGACTGGCGCAATATTATTAATTTTAATTTTATGTGTGTGATTATGTTTCAGTATTACATTATATATCCCTGTATGTTGCGGTCATTCAGGTGATTATCTAATAGTTTCTTGAAGCTATCAATGCTCTCTGCTGAGACCACCGCCTGTGGAAGGGAATTCCACATCCTTGCCGCTCTTACAGTAAAGAACCCTCTACGTAGTTTAAGGTTAAACCTCTTTTCTTCTAATTGTAATGAGTGGCCACGAGTCTTATTAAACTCTCTTCTGCGAAAAAGTTTTATCCCTATTGTGGGGTCACCAGTACAGTTTTTGTAAATTGAAATCATATCCCCTCTCAAGCGTCTCTTCTCCAGAGAGAATAAGTTCAGTGCTTGCAACCTTTCCTCATAACTAATATCCTCCAGACCCTTTATTAGCTTTGTTGCCCTTCTTTGTACTCGCTCCATTTCCAGTACATTCTTCCTGAGGACTGGTGCCCAGAACTGGACAACATACTCCAGGTGCGGCCGGACCAGAGCCTTGTAGAGTGGGAGAATTATCGTTTTATCTCTTGCGTTGATCCCCCTTTTAATGCATGCCAATATTCTATTTGCTTTATTAGCAGCAGCTTGGCATTGCATGCCATTGCTGAGCCTATCATCTACTAGAACCCCCAGGTCCTTTTCCATCCTAGATTCCCCCAGAGGTTCTCCCCCAGCGTATAGATTGCATTCATATTTTTGCCACCCAAATGCATTCTTTTACATTTTTTTACATTGAACCTCATTTGCCATGTAGTCGCCCACCCGATTAATTTGTTCAGGTCTTTTTGCAAGGTTTCCACATCCTGCGGAGAAGTTATTGCCCTGCTTAGCTTAGTATCGTCTGCAAATACAGAGAATGAACTGTTTATCCCATCCTCCAGGTCGTTTACAAACAAATTAAATAGGATTGGCCCCAGGACAGAACCCTGGGGAACCCCACTACCCACCCCTGACCATTCTGAGTACTCCCCATTTATCACCACCCTCTGAACTCGCCCTTGTAGTCAGTTTTCAATCCATGTACTCACCCTATGGTCCATGCCAACGGACCTTATTTTGTACAGAAAACGTTTATGGGGAACTGTGTCAAATGCTTTTGCAAAATCCAGATACACCACATCTACGGGCCTTCATTTATCTAGATGGCAACTCACCTCCTCATAGAAGGTTAATAGATTGGTTTGGCAAGAATGATTCTTCATGAATCCATGCTGATTACTGCAAATGATATCGTTCTTATTACTAAAATCTTGTATATAGTCCCTTATCATCCCCTCCAAGAGTTTACATACTATTGATGTTAGGCTAACTGGTCTGTAATTCCCAGGGATGTATTTTGGGCCCTTTTTAAATATTGGTGCTACATTGGCTTTTCTCCAATCAGCTGATACCATTCCAGTCAATAGAATGTCTGTAAAAATTAGGAACAACGATCTGGCAATCACTTGAATGAGTTCCCTAAGTACCCTCGGATGCAAGCCATCTGGTCCCGGTGCGGTGATTTATTAATGTTAAGTTTCTCAAGTCTAATATTAATTCTGGTCTTCAGGTAGCTATAGGTGCAACTGTGCAAGGGTACACAGTACACTAACTGTAAATACTTAAAGCTGCCTGCCTGTGGTATTAATAGGATCAGAAGAAGAACACCAGCACTTGTCTTCAGGTAGCTATAGGTGCAACTGTGCAGGGTACACAGTACACTAACTGATAATACTTCAAGCTGCCTTCCTGTGGTATTAATAGAATCAGAAGAAGAACAGCACTTGTCTTCAGGAAGCTATAGGTGCAACTGTGCAGGGTACACAGTACACTAACTGTAAATACTTCAAGCTGCCTTTGTATGGTACTAATAGGATCAGAAAAAGAACAACAGCACTTGTCTTCAGGTAGCTATATGTGCTACTGTGCAGGGTACCCAGTACACTAACTGTAATTAATTCAAGCTGCCAGCCTGTGGTATTAAAAGGATCAGAAGAAGAACACCAGCACTTGTCTTCAGGTAGCTATAGGTGCAACTGTGCAGGGTACACAGTACACTAACTGTAAATACTTCAATCTGCCTTCCTGTGGTATTAATAGGATCAGAAGAAGAACACCAGCACTTGTCTTAAGGTAGCTATAGGTGCAACTGTGCAGAGTACACAGTACACTAACTGTAAATACTTCAACCTGCCTACCTGTGGTATTAATATGATCAGAAAAAGAACAACAGCACTTGTCTTCAGGTAGCTATAGGTGCAACTGAGCAGGGTACACAGTACACTAACTGTAATTACTTCAAGTTGCCTGCCTGTGGTATTAATAGGATCAGAAGAAGAACGCCAGCACTTGTCTACAGGTAGCTATAGGTGCAACTGTGCAGGTTACACAGTACACTAACTGTAAATACTTCAAGCTGCCTGCCTATGGTATTAATAGAATCAGAAGAAGAACAGCACTTGTCTTCAGGTAGCTATAGGTGCAAATGTGCAGGGTACACAGTACACTAACTGTAATTACTTCAAGCTGCCTGCCTGTGGTATTAATAGGATCAGAAGAAGAACAACAGCACTTGTCTTCAGATAGCTATAGGTGCATCTGTGCAGGGTACACAGTACACTAACTGTAAATACTTCAAGCTGCCTGTCTATGGTATTAGTAGGATCAGAAAAAGAACAACAGCACTTGTCTTCAGGTATCTATAAGTGCAACTGTGCAGGGTATACAGTACACTAACTGTAATAACTTCAAGCTGCCTGCCTGTGGTATTAATAGGATCAGAGGAAAAACACCAGCACTTGTCTTCAGATAGCTATAGGTGAAACTGTGCAGGGGTACACAGTACACTCACTGTAATTACTTCAAGGTGCCTGCCTGTGGTATTAATAGGATCAGAAGAAGAACAGCAGCACTTGTCTTGAGATAGCTATATGTGCCACTGTGCATGGGTACACAGTACACTAACTGAAAATACTTCAAGCTGCCAGCCTGTGGTATTAATAGGATCAGAAGAAGAACACCAACACTTGTCTTCATGTAGCTATAGGTGCAACTGTGCAGGAGTACACAGTACACTAACTGTAAATACTTTAAGCTGCCAGCCTGTGGTATTAATAGGATCAGAAAAAGAACACCAGCACTTGTCTTCAGGTAGCTATAGGTGCAACTGTGCAGGGTACACAGAACACTAACTGTAAATACTTCAACCTGCCTACCTATGGTATTAATAGGATCATAAAAAGAACAACAGCACTTGTCTTCAGGTAGCTATAGGTGCAACTGTGCAGGGTACACAGTACACTAACTGTAATTACTTCAAGCTGCCAGCCTGTGGTATTAATAGGATCAGAAGAAGAACACCAGCACTTGTCTTCAGGTAACTATAGGTACAACTGTGCAGGGTACACAGTACGCTAACTGTAATTACTTCAAGCTGCCTGCCTGTGGTATTAATAGGATCAGAAGAAGAACACCAGTACTTGTCTTCAGATAGCTATAGGTGCAACTGTGCAGGGGTACACAGTTAACTAACTGTAAATACTTCAAGCTGCCAGCTTGTGGTATTAATAGGATCAGAAGAAGAACACCAGCACTTTTCTTCAGGTAGCTATAGGTGCAACTGTGCAGGGTACACAGTACGCTAACTGTAAATACTTCAAGCTATCTGCCTGTGGTATTAATAGGATCAGAAGAAGAACACCAGCACTTGTCTTCAGGTAGCTATAGGTTCAACTGTGCAGGGTACAAAGTAAACTAACTGTAAATACTTCAAGCTGCCTGCCTGTGGTATTAATAAGAACAAGAGAAGTACAACAGCACTTTTCTTCAGGTAGTTATAGGTGCAAATGTGCAGGGTACACTGTGCACTAACTGTAAATACTTCAAGCTGCCTGCCTGTGGTATTAATAGGATCAGAAAAAGAACAACAGCACTTGTCTTCAGGTAGCTATAGGTGCAACTGTGCAGGGTACACAGTACGCTAACTGTAATTACTTCAAGCTGCCTGGCTATGGTATTAATAGGATCAGAAGAAGAACACCAGTACTTGTCTTCATATAGCTATAGGTGCAACTGTGCAGGGGTACACAGTTAACTAACTGTAAATACTTCAAGCTGCCAGCTTGTGGTATTAATAGGATCAGAAGAAGAACACCAGCACTGGTCTTCGGGTAGCTATAGGTGCAACTGTGCAGGGTGCACAGTACACTAACTGTAAATACTTCAAGCTGCCTGTCTATGGTACTAATATAATCAGAAAAAGAACAACAGCACTTGTCTTCAGGTAGCTATATGTGCAACTGTGCAGGGTACCCAGTACACTAACTGTAATTAATTCAAGCTGCCAGCCTGTGGTATTAAAAGGATCAGAAGAAGAACACCAGCACTTGTCTTCAGGTAGCTATAGGTGCAACTGTGCAGGGTACACAGTGCACTAACTGTAAATACTTCAATCTGCTTTCCTGTGGTATTAATAGGATGAGAAGAAGAACACCAGCACTTGTCTTCAGGTAGCTATAGGTGCAACTGAGCAGGGTACACAGTACACTAACTGTAATTACTTCAAGTTGCCTGCCTGTGGTATTAATAGGATCAGAAGAAGAACGCCAGCACTTGTCTTCAGGTAGCTATAGGTGCAACCATGCAGGGTGCACAGTACACTAACTGTAAATACTTCAAGCTGCCTGCCTGTGGTATTAATAGGATCAGAAGAAGAACAGCACTTGTCTTCAGGTAGCTATAGGTGTAAATGTGCAGGGTACACAGTACATTAACTGTAATTACTTCAAGCTGCCTGCCTGTGTTATTAATAGGATCAGAAGAAGAACAACAGCACTTGTCTTCAGATAGCTATAGGTGCAACTGTGTAGGGTACACAGTACACTAACTGTAAATACTTCAAGATGCCTGTCTATGGTATTAGTAGGATCAGAAAAAGAACAACAGCACTTGTCTTCAGGTATCTATAAGTGCAACTGTGCAGGGTATACAGTACACTAACTGTAATAACTTCAAGCTGCCTGCCTGTGGTATTAATAGGATCAGAAGAAGAACACCAGCACTTGTCTTCAGATAGCTATAGGTGCAACTGTGCAGGGTACACAGTACACTAACTGTAATTACTTCAAGCTGCCTGTCTGTGGTATTTTATAGGATCAGAAAAAGAACAACAGCACTTGTCTTTGATTAGCTATTGGCGAAACTGTGCAGGGTACACAGTACACTCACTGTAATTACTTCAAGGTGCCTGCCTGTGGTATTAATAGGATCAGAAGAAGAACAGCAGCACTTGTCTTGAGATAGCTATATGTGCCACTGTGCAGGGGTACACAGTACACTAACTGTAAATACTTCAAGCTGCCAGCCTGTGGTATTAATAGGATCAGAAGAAGAACACCAGCACTTGTCTTCATGTAGCTATAGGTGCAACTGTGCAGGAGTACACAGTACACTAACTGTAAATACTTCAAGCTGCCAGCCTGAGGTATTAATAGGATCAGAAAAAGAACACCAGCACTTGTCTTCAGGTAGATATAGGTGCAACTGTGCAGGGTACACAGAATATTAACTGTAAATACTTCAACCTGCCTACCTATGGTATTAATAGGATCAGAAAAAGAACAACAGCACTTGTCTTCAGATAGCTATAGGTGCAACTGTGCAGGGGTACACAGTTAACTAACTGTAAATACTTCAAGCTGCCAGCTTGTGGTATTAATAGGATCAGAAGAAGAACACCAGCACTTTTCTTCAGGTAGCTATAGGTGCAACTGTGCAGGGTACACAGTACGCTAACTGTAAATACTTCAAGCTGCCTGCCTGTGGTATTAATAGGATTAGAAGAAGAACACCAGCACTTGTCTTCAGGTAGCTATAGGTTCAACTGTGCAGGGTACAAAGTAAACTAACTGTAAATACTTCAAGCTGCCTGCCTGTGGTATTAATAAGATCAGGAGAAGTACAACAGCACTTGTCTTCAGGTAGTTATAGGTGCAACTGTGCAGGGTACACTGTGCACTAACTGTAAATATTTCAAGCTGCCTGCCTGTGGTATTAATAGGATCAGAAAAAGAACAACAGCACTTGTCTTCAGATAGCTATAGGTGCAACTGTGCAGGGGTACACAGTTAAATAACTGTAAATACTTCAAGCTGCCAGCTTGTGGTATTAATAGGATCAGAAGAAGAACACCAGCACTGGTCTTCAGGTAGCTATAGGTGCAACTGTGCAGGGTACACAGTACATTAACTGTAATTACTTCAAGCTGCCTGTCTGTGGTATTAATAGGATCAGAAGAAGAACAACAGCACTTGTCTTCAGATAGCTATAGGTGCAACTGTGCTGGGTACACAGTACACTAACTGTAAATACTTCAAGCTGCCTGTCTATGGTACTAATATAATCAGAAAAAGAACAACAGCACTTGTCTTCAGGTAGCTATATGTGCAACTGTGCAGGGTACCCATTACACTAACTGTAATGAATTCAAGCTGCCAGCCTGTGGTATTAAAAGGATCAGAAGAAGAACACCAGCACTTGTCTTCAGGTAGCTATAGGTGCAACTGTGCAGGGTACACAGTGCACTAACGGTAAATACTTCAATCTGCCTTCCTGTGGTAATAATAGGATGAGAAGAAGAACACCAGCACTTGTTTTAAGGTAGCTATAGGTGCAACTTTGCAGGGTACACAGTACACTAACTGTAAATTCTTCAACCTGCCTACCTGTGGTATTAATATGATCAGAAAAAGAACAACAGCACTTGTCTTCAGGTAGCTATAGGTGCAACTGTGCAGGGTACACAGTACACTAACTGTAATTACTTCAAGCTGCCTGCCTGTGGTATTAATAGGATCAGAAGAAGAACAGCACTTGTCTTCAGGTAGCTATAGGTGCAAATGTGCAGGGTACACAGTACATTAACTGTAATTACTTCAAGCTGCCTGCCTGTGTTATTAATAGGATCAGAAGAAGAACAACAGCACTTGTCTTCAGATAGCTATAGGTGCAACTGTGTAGGGTACACAGTACACTAACTGTAAATACTTCAAGATGCCTGTCTATGGTATTAGTAGGATCAGAAAAAGAACAACAGCACTTGTCTTCAGGTATCTATAAGTGCAACTGTGCAGGGTATACAGTACACTAACTGTAATAACTTCAAGCTGCCTGCCTGTGGTATTAATAGGATCAGAAGAAGAACACCAGCACTTGTCTTCAGATAGCTATAGGTGCAACTGTGCAGGGTACACAGTACACTAACTGTAATTACTTCAAGCTGCCTGCCTGTGGTATTTTATAGGATCAGAAAAAGAACAACAGCACTTGTCTTTGATTAGCTATTGGCGAAACTGTGCAGGGTACACAGTACACTCACTGTAATTACTTCAAGGTGCCTGCCTGTGGTATTAATAGGATCAGAAGAAGAACACCAGCACTGGTCTTCAGGTAGCTATAGGTGCAACTGTGCAGGGTACACAGTACACTAACTGTAAATACTTCAAGCTGCCAGCCTGTGGTATTAATAGGATCAGAAAAAGAACACCAGCACTTGTCTTCAGGTAGCTATAGGTGCAACTGTGCAGGGTACACAGAGTACTAACTGTAAATACTTCAACCTGCCTACCTATGGTATTAATAGGATCAGAAAAAGAACAACAACACTTGTCTTCAGGTAGCTATAGGTGCAACTGTGCAGGGAACACAGTACACTAACTGTAATTACTTCAAGCTGCCAGCCTGTGGTATTAATAGGATCAGAAGAAGAACACCAGCACTTGTCTTCAGGTAGCTATTGGTGCAACTGTGCAGGGTACACAGTACATTAACTGTAAAAACTTCAAACTGTCTGCCTGTGGTATTAATAGGATCAGAAGAAGAACAACAGCACTTGTCTTCAGGTAGCTATAGCTGCAACTGTGCGGGGTACACAGTACACTAACTGTAAATACTTCAAGCTGCCTGCCTGTGGTATTAATAGGATCAGAAAAAGAACACCAGCACTTGTCTTCAGGTAGCTATAGGTGCAACTGTGCAGTGTACACAGTACATTAACTGTAAATATTTCAAGCTGTCTGCCTGTGGTATTAATAGGACTGGAAGAAGAACACCAGCACTTGTCTTCAGGTAGCTATAGGTGCAACTGTGCAGGGTAGACAGAACAAAAACTGTAAATACTTCAAGCTGCCTGCCTGTGGTATTAATAGGATCAGAAGAAGAACACCAGCACTTGTCTTCAGGTAGCTATAGGTGCAACTGTGCAGGGGTACACAGTACACTAAATGTAAATACTTCAAGCTGCCAGCCTGTGGTATTAATAGGATCAGAAAAAGAACAACAGCACTTGTCTTCAGGTAGCTATAGGTGCAACTGTGCAGGGTACACAGTACACTAGCTGTAATTATTTCAAGCTGCCTGTCTGTGGTATTAATAGGATCAGAAGAAGAACACCAGCACTTATCTACAGATAGCTATGGTGCAACTGTGCAGGGGTAAACAGTACACTAACTGTAAATACTTCAAGCTGCCATCCTGTGGTATTAATAATATCAGAAGAAGAACACCAGCACCTGTCTTCAGATAGCTATAGGTGCAACTGTGCAGGGGTACACAGTACACTAACTGTAGATACTTCAAGCTGCCAGCCTGTGGTATTAATAGTATCAGAAGAAGAACAGCAGCACTTGTCTTAAGGTAGCTATTTGTGCAACTGTGCATGGTACACATTACACTAACTGTAAAAACTTCAACCTGCCTACCTGTGGTATTAATATGATCAGAAAAAGAACAACAGCACTAGTCTTCAGGTAGCTATAGGTGAAACTGTGCTGGGTACACAGTACACTAACTGTAATTAATTCAAGCTGCCCCTCTGTGGTATTAATAGGATCAGAAGAAGAACACCACCACTTATCTACAGATAGCTATAGGTGCAACTGTGCAGGGTACACAGTACATTCACTGTAAATACTTCAAGCTGTCTGCCTGTGGTATTAATAGGACCAGAAGAAGAACACCAGCACTTCTCTTCAGGTAGCTGTCGCGGACACTGGCTGCAAGGACCTTTTTCTGTCCACATTCACCCTGTTATTTGGTATTTCTATATTAATCTTTTATTTTTTTGAACTTGTCCAATACATGATTCTTGAAAGAGCTGATCACATTAACCTGCAGAGACGAACTGTCTGGTCACCAGGTCTGCCTTAAGTGTTGTGTTAATTAACATGTTAATTATATTATTGTCTTTTAAGTTTTTGCTAGAGGGGAGGGGGGAGTGTCCATGAGTCAGCCCTACCTCGTTATCTAACCCCTTGTATTAAATGTGTATAAAAAGGCTGTGTTCTGCCCAATAAAGCAGTCAAGATTCTACAAGCTATTATCGACTAGACTTGTATTTATTGCAGCCATAATATTATATCTGTCTGATGGTCATACTGGAGTAAGCGGTGTTATTGACGGAGGCACTCAGTGGAGTGTGGAATAGGATCCGTCACAATTGGTGGCAAGCTCTGGGATGTTCCTCTTGCCTAGGCACACCCAAATCACCACCGGGACCCCCTGCTCCTAACAGCAGATGGAACATCACTACGCCAGATTCAAGCGCAGCACCTTGAAGGATCTCTTGGAAGCCCGTAGAAAAGTCTCCAGCAACAAATCCAAAGCGACTCTCATCACCGAACTAATGGAGATTGACCAGGCCAGTAACCCACCAGCAGACACCTCAGAGGCGACAGAGTTCCAGCGTGACGTCCAGTGGCGACTGGCCTTGTATGGTACTCACCCCCCGCAGGAGGTTATCAGTCAAGTGTTAACAGAGGTGTCCCAGCTGCGAATGGCTGAACTCCAGCGGGACCCAGGAGCGTCAGTTATGTTCAACCGGGAAGCTCCAGCGGCCCGCAAAAAGCTACCCTATGCCGCCTTCCGCATGTTTCAAGATGGTGAAGATGAGATGGATGTTTACCTGCAAATGTTTGAGCGTCAATGCGGTCTCCAAGGGGTCAATAAAGCAGATTGGGTCAAGCTCCTGGTCAGCCGTCTCACAGGAAGGGCTGCAGAGGCGTACAATAATGTCCCTGATGAGATCAGCCAGGACTATGACCGGGTAAAAGAAAGACTATTGGCTCGCTTCGGCATTACTCCAGAGGCACACCGTTTGAGGTTTCGCAACCTCTGCCGAAAGGAGAGAGAGCCTTACACAAAATGGGCTCATCAAATGACCCGAGCAGCAGAGAGTTGGATGACCGGGCGCCAAGCTGTTACCATGGCAGATGCGCTCCAGCTAATACTCCTGGAACAATTCTACGATCATACCCCACATGAGGTTAGAGACTGGGTAAAGGATCGGCGGCCAGTCACAGTAGATGAAGCTGCCACCCTAGCTGACCAATACGCGGATTCAAGGTGGACTGTACAACCAGAGCCTAAGACCCCAGCTCGGCCTGTCCCCAACATTCCACGGAGCTTTGCCCCTTCACACCAGCCGTCGATCCCCGGCCCCACTCAGCTACCATCTTCACGAGGAAAAGGGGACCTCTGCTACAGATGCAACCAATCAGGGCATGTTAGGAGGTATTGTCCGCAGAATGTTTCCCAGGACGCGCAGAACAACAGGCCCCTTGGACCTGCCCGGGCTGCTGCACACTGTCTGGAGAGAGATGATGTGACTTACCCAAGCGAGGAGAATATTGGAATTCTACATGAGGCAGACCCTGTGCAAGCTGCCACTACAGATAATCGTTTGCACCATCGACAAGCCGTGTGGATTAATGGTCGGGCTGCCCAGGGACTGCGGGACACGGGAGCTACTATTACCCTGATACAGTCCCGAATGATAAACCCGGCAGAGCAGACGGGACGGTCTGTGGCTGTGCGGGTGGCCGGGGGAAATGTTATGCGGGTCCCCACTGCCAGGTTTCACCTTGATTCGGGTTCGGGGGCCAAAGAAGTGGAAGTGGGAATAATGCAGAACTTACCTGCAGAGGTTTTGTTGGGCAACGATTTGGGACGTTTAAATTCAGCCTTCTCCCTGGATGTATCTCCGGAAGCCTATCCTGTTACCACCCGCCAGCAAGCCCGGATGGAGGTGCGCTCCCTCGAGGACGGGACCCAGGTAAGACCTGTCACCCCTGACCTAGACTGTACTACCCCAACTAACCCTATCCCGACTTGGGCTTCTCCCCAAGAATTTGCTCAGGCAACTCTTAGCGACCCTTCCTTAGCTAGCTATAGGGAAAAAGCAGGATTGGACCCTGGGGGGGTTGGAGAGGGAGCGAATAGAGTGGGTCCAGGGATTACTCTATCGGGTTACTAAGGGAAAGACAGCCTCCCATCCACCCAAGCGGCAGCTGGTTGTGCCGCAGAAATATCGTCATGACCTGCTGCGCATTGGGCATGACATACCCTTAGCCGGACACCTGGGGATGTCCTGGACCCTCCACCGTCTGACTCAGTCGTTTTTTTGGCCAGGGTTTACAGGGGATGTCCGACAGTATTGCAAGACCTGTGACACATGCCAGCGGGTGGGTAAGCATGGGGGCCTGCTGAAAGCTCCCCTACACCCTTTACCGATCATTGATGAACCCTTTAGCCATGTTGCCGTAGACCTGGTTGGACCATTGCCCAGACCTAGTCCTTCTGGGAAGAGATATATCCTTACTGTGGTGGATTATGCCACCCCGGTACCCGGAGGCCATTCCCCTGGCAAATATCCATGCAGAAACTGTGGCTGATGCTTTGCTCCGGATCTTTGCCAGGGTGGGTTTCCCTCGGGTTATGGAGGCTGTGTGGGATAAAGCCCCTACAGAGCTCTCCCTATCACCCCCAGACCAACGGACTGTGTGAGAGGTTCAATGGAACACTGAAACAGCTGCTTAGGACATTTGCAACCTCTCGCAGGGATTGGGAGACATATCTGCCACACCTTCTCTTCGCTTATCGGGAGGTGCCGCAGGAATCTACCGGGTTCTCCCCATTTGAGTTACTGTATGGGAGGCGGGTGAGGGGGCCCCTAGATCTAGTCAGAGCCCACTGGGAAGGGGGAATTGATCCCCAAGGGTCCTCTATCGTAGCATACGTTCTTGAGTTTAGGGACAGACTGAAGGAGCTCACGAACACTGTCCAGGAGAACCTTCGGGCTGCCCAAAGGCGGCAGAAATGATGGTACGATCGTACTGCTCGGAACCGCACTCTGGAGGTTGGGCAGAAGGTTCTTGCCCTCAGACCAACCAAGCAGGACAAGTTACAGGCCACTTGGCAGGGACCTTACCGGGTTGTGGCAAAGCTCTGTGACACAACCTACCTAGTGGCTAATGATGAAAGAGTCCGACGGACTTTTCATGTGAACATGTTGAAAGCATACTGGGAAAGATCAGGAGAGGTAGCCGCTATATGTGCTCCAGCTGTGGAAGATTCTGAGAATCTTCCCCTGCTGGTGCTCCCGGAGCTAAATAGTATTACTGCAGGGATAGAGATGATAAAGCTTGACGACCAGCTAGGGCCGACGCAGAGAGAACAAGCTAGACAGGTCCTTAGTCAGAGAAGGGAAATGTTCTCCACAGTCCCCGGGTACACTACTATGGCAGTGCACCGTGTGGAGACCCCGGGACAACTGCCGCTAAGACAGGCGGCTTACCGGATACCTGACGCAGTGAGAGAGGGGATGCATCATGAGATTAAGGAGATGCTTGAATTGGGAGTCATTGAGCCATCCAGCAGCCCCTGGGCTTCCCCGGTGGTCCTTGTATCGAAGCGGGATGGCACAACTCACTTCTGTGTAGACTACCGCTGATGCTTACCCTATGCCCCTGGTCGATGATCTGTTAGATCGCATTGCTCGGGGAAAATTCCTGACAACCCTTGACCTATGCAAAGGATACTGGCAAATTCCTCTGGATGCGGAATCTATTCCGAAATCGGCGTTCATTACCCCATTTGGCTTATACCAGTCTAAAGTAATGCCATTTGGGATGAAGAATGCACCGGCGACTTTCCAGAGGATGGTAGACCAACTCCTCGATGGCCTCCAGGACTATGCTTGTGCATATCTGGACGACATTGCGATCTACAGTGATACCTGAGAGGACCATCTGGTTCATCTGGGTGTCATGCTAGACCGCATCAAGGCTGCAGGACTAACCCTTAAGCCAGAGAAATGCAGCAAAGGGATGTCCGAGGTACAGTACCTTGGACATCGAGTAGGCAGTGGACAACAACGACCTGAGCCTGCTAAGATTGAGGCCGTTGCCAAGTGGCCGACCCCCCGTACTAAAACCTAGGTCCTGGCGTTCCTCGGCACAGCTGGGTACTATAGGAAATTTGTCCCGCAATATAGTTCCATCGCTAAGCCCCTGACAGACCTGACTAAGAAGCACCTTCCCCGACAGGTACTGTGGTCCCCTGAGTGTGAAGCTGCCTTCCAACAATTAAAGAATGCACTAACTTCAGCTCCTGTTCTAGCTGCCCCTGACCCAACCAAACGTTTTTGTGTCCACACAGATGCCTCTACATTCGGGCTGGGGGCAGTACTGAGCCAAGTAGGACCTGATGGAGGTGAGCACCCAGTGGCCTACATCAGTCGGAAGCTGCTACCCAGGGAAGTCGGTTATGCAGCCATGGAGAAGGAGTGTTTGGCGCTGGTGTGGGCTCTCAAGAAATTCCAACCTTATCTCTACGGACGATCTTTTACGGTGCTCACCGACCACAATCCATTAATCTGGCTTAATCGGGTCTCCGGGGATAATGGACATTTGTTACGATGGAGCTTGGCACTGCAGCCCTACAATTTTACCATACAGTATCGGCCAGGAAAGCAGAATGGGAATGCTGATGGACTTTACCGGCAAACGGAACTATAAAACTCTCCCGGACAGCCCCAAGCTGACCCGTGGTGGATCTAGTTGGGTCTGCCGGACTATGGGACAGGGGGGGGCACTGTCGCGGACACTGGCTGCAAGGACCTTTTTCTGTCCACATTCACCCTGTTATTTGGTATTTCTATATTAATCTTTTATTTTTTTGAACTTGCCCAATACATGATTCTTGAAAGAGCTGATCACATTAACCTGCAGAGACGAACTGTCTGGTCACCAGGTCTGCCTTAAGTGTTGTGTTAATTAACATGTTAATTATATTATTGTCTTTTAAGTTTTTGCTAGAGGGGAGGGGGGAGTGTCCATGAGTCAGCCCTACCTCGTTATCTAACCCCTTGTGTTAAATGTGTATAAAAAGGCTGTGTTCTGCCCAATAAAGCAGTCAAGATTCTACAAGCTATTATCGACTAGACTTGTATTTACTGCAGCTATAATATTATATCTGTCTGATGGTCATACTGGAGTAAGCAGTGTTATTGACTGTGGCACTCAGTGGAGTGTGGAATAGGATCCGTCACAGTAGCTATAGGTGCAACTGTGCAGGGTACACTGTAAACTAACTGTAAATACTTCAAGCTGCCTGCCTGTGGTATTAATAGGATCAGAAAAAGAACAACAGCACTTGTCTTCAGATAGCTATAGTTGCAACTGTACTGGGGTACACAGTACACTAACTGTAGATACTTCAAGCTGCCAGCCTGTGGTATTAATAGGATCAGAAGAAGAAGAGCAGCACTTTTCTTAAGGTAGCTATAGGTGCAACTGTGCAGGGTACACAGTACACTAACTGTAAACTCTTCAACCTGCCTACCTGTGGTATTAATAAGATCAGAAAAAGAACAACAGCACTTGTCTTCAGGTAGCTATAGGTGCAACTGTGCTGGGGTGCACAGTACACTAACTGTAGATACTTCAAGCTGCCAGCCTGTGGTATTAATAGGATCAGAAGAAGAACAGCAGCACTTGTCTTCAGGTAGCTATAGGTGCAACTGTGCAGGGTACAGAGTACACTAACTGTAATTACTTCAAGCTGAATGTCTGTGGTATTAATAGGATCAGAAGAAGAACACCAGCACTTATCTACAGATAGCTATACGTGCAACTGTGCAGGGGTACACAGTACACTAACTGTAAATACTTCAAGCTGCCAGCCTGTGGTATTAATAGGATCAGAAGAGGAACACCAGCACTTGTCTTCAGGTAGCTATGCAGGGTACACAGTACATTAACTGTAAATACTTCAAGCTGCCTGCCTGTGGTATTAATAGGATCAGAAGAAGAACACCAGCACTTGTCTTCAGATAGCTATAGGTGCAACTGTGCTGGGGTACACAGTACACTAACTGTAGATACTTCAAGCTGCCAGCCTGTGGTATTAATAGGATCAGAAGAAGAACAGCAGCACTTGTCTTAAGATAGCTATTTGTGCAACTGTGCATTGTACACAGTACACTAACTGTAAATACTTCAACCTGCCTACCTGTGGTATTAATATGATCAGAAAAAGAACAACAGCACTTGTCTTCAGGTAGCTATAGGTGCAACTGTGCAGGGGTACACAGTACACTAACTGTAAATACTTCAAGCTGCCAGCCTGTGGTATTAATAGGATCAGAAGAGGAACACCAGCACTTGTCTTCAGGTAGCTATAGGTGCAACTGTGCCGGGGTACACAGTACATTAACTGTAAATACTTCAAGCTGTCTGCCTGTGGTATTAATAGGACCAGAAGAAGAACACCAGCACTTGTCTTCAGGTAGCTATAGGTGCAACTGTGCAAGGTACACAGAACACTAACTGTAAATACTTCAAGCTGCCTGCCTGTGGTATTAATAGGAAAAGAAGAAGAACACCAGCACTTGTCTTCAGGTAGCTATAGGTGCAACTGTGCAGGGTACACATTACATTAACTGTAAATATGTCAAGCTGTCTGCCTGTGGTATTAATAGGATCAGTAGAAGAACACCAGCACTCGTCTTCAGGTAACTATAGGTGCAACTGTGCAGGGTACACAGAACACTAACTGTAAATACTTCAAGCTGCCTGCCTATGGTATTAATAGGATCAGAAGAAGAACACCAGCACTTGTCTTCAGATAGCTATAGGTGCAACTGTGCAGGGGTACACAGTACTCTAACTGTAAATACTTCAAGCTGCCTGCCTGTGTTATTAATAGGATCAGAAAAAGAGCAACAGCACTTGTCTTCAGGTAGCTATAGGTGCAACTGTGCAGGGGTACACAGTACATTAACTGTAAATACTTCAAGCTGTCTGCCTGTGGTATTAAAATGATCAGAAAAAGTACACCAGCACTTGTCTTCAGGTAGCTATAGGTGCAACTGTGCAGGGTACACAGTACATTAACTCTAAATACTTCAAGCTCTCTGCCTGTGGTATTAATAGGATCAGAAGAAGAACATCAGCACTTGTCTTCAAGTAGCTATAGGTGCAACTGTGCAGGGTACACAGAACACTAACTCTAAATACTTCAAGCTGCCTGCCTGTCGTATTAATAGGATCAGAAAAATAACAACAACACTTGTCTTCAGGTAGCTATAGGTGCAACTGTGCAGGGTACACTGTACACTAACTGTAATTACTTCAAGCTGCCTGCCTGTGGTATTAATAGGTTTAGAAGAAGAACACCAGCACTTGTCTTCAAATAGCTATAGGTGCAACTGTGCAGGGGTACACAGTACACTAACTGTAAATACTTCAAGCTGCCAGCCTGTGGTATTAATAGGATCAGAAGAAGAACACCAGCACTTGTCTAAAGGTAGCTATTTGTGCAACTGTGCATGGTACACAGTACATTAACTGTAAATACTTCAACCTGCCTACCTGTGGTATTAATATGTTAAGAAAAAGAACAACAGCACTTGTCTTCAGATAGCTATAGGTGCAACTGTGCAGGCTACACAGTACATTAACTGTAAATACTTCAAGCTGTCTGCCTGTGGTATTAATAGGACCAGAAGAAGAACAACAGCACTTGTCTTCAGGTAGCTACAGGTGCAACTGTGCAGGGTTCATAGTATACTAACTGTAAATACTTCAAGCTTCCAGCCTGTGGTATTAATAGGATCAGATGAAGAACACCAGCACTTGTCTTCAGGTAGCTATAAGTGCAACTGTGCAGGGGTACACAGTACACTAACTGTAGATACTTCAAGCTGCCAGCCTGTGGTATTATTAGGATCAGTAGAAGAACACCAGCACTTGTCTTCAGGTAATTATAGGTGCAACTGTGCATTGTACACAGTACACTAACTGTAAATACTTTAAGCTGCCTGCCTGTGGTATTATTAGGATCAGAAGAAGAACACCAGCACTTGTCTTAAGGTAGCTATAGGTGCAACTGTGCAGGGTACACAGTACACTAACTGTAAATACTTCAATCTGCCTACCTGTGGTATTAATATGATCAGAAAGAGAACAACAGCACTTGTATTCAGGTAGCTATAGGTGCAAGTGTGCAGGGTACACAGTACAGTAACTGTAATTACTTCAAGCTGCCTGTCTGTGGTATTAATAGGATCAGAAGAAGAACACCAGCACTTCTCTTCAGGTAGCTATAGGTGCAACTGTGCAGGGTGCACAGTACACTAACTGTAAATACTTCAAGCTGCCTGCCTGTGGTATTAATAGGATCAGAAAAAGAACAACGGCACTTGTCTTCAGATAGTTATAGGTGCAACTGTGCTGGGGTACACAGTACACTAACTGTAGATTCTTCAACCTGCCAGCCTGTGGTATTAATAGGATCAGAAGAAGAAGAGCAGCACCTTTCTTAAGGTAGCTATAGGTGCAACTGTGCAGGGTACACAGTACACTAACTGTAAATTCTTCAACCTGCCTACCTGTGGTATTAATATGATCAGAAAAAGAACAACAGCACTTGTCTTCAGGTAGCTATAGGTGCAACTGTGCTGGGGTACACAGTACACTAACTGTAGATACTTCAAGCTGCCAGCCTGTGGTATTAAAAGGGTCAGAAGAAGAACAGCAGCACTTGTCTTAAGGTAGCTATTTGTGCAACAGTACATGGTACACAGTACACAAACTGTAAATACTTCAACCTGCCTACCTGTGGTATTAATATGATCAGAAAAAGAACAACAGCACTTGTCTTCAGGTAGCTATACGTGCAACTGTGCAGGGTACACAGTACACTAACTGTAATTACTTCAAGCTGCCTGTCTGTGGTATTAATAGGATCAGAAGAAGAACACCAGCACTTATCTACAGATAGCTTTTGGTGCAACTGTGCAGGGGTACACACTACACTAACTGTAAATACTTCAAGCTGCCAGCCTGTGGTATTAATAGGATCAGAAGAGGAACACCAGCACTTGTCTTCAGGTAGCTATAGGTGCAACTGTGCAGGGTACACAGTACATTAACTGTAAATACTTCAAGCTGTCTGCCTGTGGTATTAATAGGACCAGAAGAAGAACACCAGCACTTGTCTTCAGGTAGCTATAGGTGCAACTGTGCAGGGTACACAGTACATTAACTGTAAATAAGTCAAGCTGTCTGCCTGTGGTATTAATAGGATCAGTAGAAGAACACCAGCACTTGTCTTCAGGTAGCTATAGGTGCAACTGTGCAGGGTACACAGAACACTAACTGTAAATACTTCAAGCTGCCTGCCTGTGGTATTAATAGGATCAGAAGAAGAACACCAGCACTTGTCTTCAGGTAGCTATAGGTGCAACTGTGCAGGGGTACACAGTACACTAACTGTAAATACTTCAAGCTGCCTGCCTGTGGTATTAATAGGATCAGAAAAAGAGCAACAGCACTTGTCTTCAAGTAGCTATAGGTGCAACTGTGCAGGGTACACAGTACACTAACTGTAATTACTTCAAGCTGCCTGTCTGTGGTATTAATAGGATCAGAAGAAGAACACCAGCACTTATCTACAGATAGCTTTTGGTGCAACTGTGCAGGGGTACACACTACACTAACTGTAAATACTTCAAGCTGCCAGCCTGTGGTATTAATAGGATCAGAAGAGGAACACCAGCACTTGTCTTCAGGTAGCTATAGGTGCAACTGTGCAGGGTACACAGTACATTAACTGTAAATACTTCAAGCTGTCTGCCTGTGGTATTAATAGGACCAGAAGAAGAACACCAGCACTTGTCTTCAGGTAGCTATAGGTGCAACTGTGCAGGGTACACAGTACATTAACTGTAAATAAGTCAAGCTGTCTGCCTGTGGTATTAATAGGATCAGTAGAAGAACACCAGCACTTGTCTTCAGGTAGCTATAGGTGCAACTGTGCAGGGTACACAGAACACTAACTGTAAATACTTCAAGCTGCCTGCCTGTGGTATTAATAGGATCAGAAGAAGAACACCAGCACTTGTCTTCAGGTAGCTATAGGTGCAACTGTGCAGGGGTACACAGTACACTAACTGTAAATACTTCAAGCTGCCTGCCTGTGGTATTAATAGGATCAGAAAAAGAGCAACAGCACTTGTCTTCATGTAGCTATAGATGCAACTGTGCAGGGTACACAGTACATTAACTGTAAATACTTCAAGCTGTCTGCCTGTGGTATTGATAGGATCAGAAAAAGAATACCAGCACTTGTCTTAAGGTAGCGATTTGTGCAACTGTGCATGGTACACAGTACATTAACTGTAAATACTTCAACCTGCCTACCTGTGGTATTAATATGATCAGAAAAAGAACAAAAGCACTTGTCTTAAGATAGCTATAGGTGCAACTGTGCAGGGTACACAGTACATTAACTGTAAATACTTCAAGCTGCCAGCCTGTGGTATTAATAGGATCAGAAGAAGAACAGCAGCACTTGTCTTCAGGTAGCTATAGGTGCAATTGTGCAGGGTACACAGTACATTAACTGTAAATACTTCAAGCTGCCTGCCTGTGGTATTAATAGGATCAGAAGAAGAACACCAGCACTTGTCTTCAGATAGCTATAGGTGCAACTGTGCTTGGGTACACAGTACACTAACTGTAGATACTTCAAGCTGCCAGCCTGTGGTATTAAAAGGGTTAGAAGAAGAACAGCAGCACTTGTCTTAAGGTAGCTATTTGTGCAACAGTAAATGGTACACAGTACACTAACTGTAAATACTTCAACCTGCCTACCTGTGGTATTAATATGATCAGAAAAAGAACAACAGCACTTGTCTTCAGGTAGCTATAGGTGCAACTGTGCAGGGTACACAGTACACTAACTGTAATTACTTCAAGCTGCCTGTCTGTGGTATTAATAGGATTAGAAGAAGAACACCAGCACTTATCTGCAGATAGCTTTTGGTGCAACTGTGCAGGGGTACACAGTACACTAACTGTAAATACTTCAAGCTGCCAGCCTGTGGTATTAATAGGATCAGAAGAGGAACACCAGCACTTGTCTTCAGGTAGCTATAGGTGCAACTGTGCAGGGTACACAATACATTAACTGTAAATACTTCAAGCTGTCTGCCTGTGGTATTAATAGGACCAGAAGAAGAACACCAGCACTTGTCTTCAGGTAGCTATAGGTGCAACTGTGCAGGGTACACGGTACATTAACTGTAAATACGTCAAGCTGTCTGCCTGTGGTATTAATAGGATCAGTAGAAGAACACCAGCACTTGTCTTCAGGTAGCTATAGGTGCAACTGTGCAGGGTACACAGAACACTAACTGTAAATACTTCAAGCTGCCTGCCTGTGGTATTAATAGGATCAGAAGAAGAACACCAGCACTTGTCTTCAGGTAGCTATAGGTGCAACTGTGCAGGGTACACAGTACATTAACTGTAAATACTTCAAGCTGCCTGCCTGTGGTATTAATAGGATCATAAAAAGAGCAACAGCACTTGTCTTCAGGTAGCTATAGGTGCAACTGTGCAGGGAACACAGTACATTAACTGTAAATACTTCAAGCTGTCTGCCTGTGGTATTAATAGGATCAGAAAAAGAATACCAGCACTTGTCTTAAGATAGCTATAGGTGCAACTGTGCAGGGTACACAGTACATTAACTGTAAATACTTCAAGCTGTCTGCCTGTGGTATTAATAGGACCAGAAGAAGAACACCAGCACTTGTCTTCAGGTAGCTATAGGTGGAACTGTGCAGGGTACACAGAACACTAACTGTAGATACTTCAAGCTGCCAGCCTGTGGTATTAATAGGATCAGAAGAAGAACACCAGCACTTGTCTTAAGGTAGCTATTTGTGCAACTGTGAATAGTACACAGTACATTAACTATAAATACTTCAACCTGCCTACCTGTGGTATTAATATGATCAGAAAAAGAACAATAGCACTTGTCTTCAGGTAGCTACAGGTGCAACTGTGCAGGGTTCATAGTATGCTAACTGTAAATACTTCAAGCTGCCAGCCTGTGGTGTTAATAGGATCAGATGAAGAACACCAGCACTTGTCTTCAGGTAGCTATAGGTGCAACTGTGCAGGGTACACAGTACATTAACTGTAAATACTTCAAGCTGTCTGCCTTTGGTATTAATAGGACCAGAAGAAGAACACCAGCACTTGTCTTCGGGTAGATATAGGTGCAACTGTACAGGGTACACAGAACACTAACTGTAAATACTTCAAGCTGCCTGCCTGTGGTATTAATAGGATCATAAGAAGAACATCAGCACTTGTCTTCAGGTAGCTATAGGTGCAACTGTGCAGGGTACACAGAACACTAACTCTAAATACTTCAAGCTGCCTGCCTGTGGTATTAATAGGATCAGAAAAAGAACAACACTTGTCTTCAGGTAGCTATAGGTGCAACTGTGCAGGGTACATAGTACACTAACTGTAATTACTTCAAGCTGCCTGCCTCTGGTATTAATAGCATCAGAAGAAGAACACCAGCACTTGTCTTCAGATAGCTATAGGTGCAAATGTGCCGGGGTAAACAGTACACTAACTGTAAATACTTCAAGCTGCCAGCCTGTGGTATTAATGGGATCAGAAGAAGAACACCAGCACTTGTCTTCAGGTAGCTATAGGTGCAAATGTGCCGGGGTAAACAGTACACTAACTGTAAATACTTCAAGCTGCCAGCCTGTGGTATTAATGGGATCAGAAGAAGAACACCAGCCCTTGTCTTCAGGTAGCTATAGGTGCAACTGTGCAGGGTACACAGTACATTAACTGTAAATACTTCAAGCTGTCTGCCTATGGTATTAATAGGACCAGAAGAAGAACACCAGCACTTGTCTTCAGGTAACTATAGGTGCAACTGTGCAGGGTACACAGAACACTAACTGTAAATACTTCAAGCTGCCTGCCTGTGGTATTAATAAGATCAGAAGAGGAACACCAGCACTTGTCTTCAGGTAGCTATAGGTGCAACTGTGCAGGGTACACAGTACATTCACTGTAAATGCTTCAAGCTGTCTGCCTGTGGTATTAATAGGACCATAAGAAGAACACCAGCACTTGTCTTCAGGTAGCTATAGGTGCAACTGTGCAGGGTACACAGTACACTAACTGTAAATACTTCAAGCTGCCTGCCTGTGGTATTAATAAGATCAGAAAAAGAACAACAGCACTTGTCTTCAGGTAGCTATAGGTGCAACTGTGCAGGGGTACACAGTACATTAACTGTAAATACTTCAAGCTGTCTGCCTGTGGTATTAACAGGATCAGAAGAAGAACACCAGCACTTGTCTTCAGATAGCTAAAGGTGCAACTGTGCAGGGGTACACAGTACACTAACTGTAGATACTTCAAGCTGCCAGCCTGTGGTATTAATAGGATCAGAAGAAGAACACCAGCACTTGTCTTCAGGTAGCTATAGGTGCAACTGTGCATTGTACACAGTACACTAACTGTAAATACTTCAAGCTGCCTGCCTGTGGTATTAATAGGATCAGAAGAAGAACACCAGCACTTGTCTTCAGGTATCTATAGGTGCAACTGTGCAGGGTACACAGTACACTAACTGTAAATACTTCAAGCTGCCTTCCTCTGGTATTAATAGGATCAGAAGAAGAACACCAGCACTTGTCTTCAGGTAGCTATAGGTGCAACTGTGCAGGGTACACAGTACATTAACAGTAAATACTTCAACCTGCCTACCTGTGGTATTAATATAATCAGAAAAAGAACAACAGCACTTGTCTTCAGGTAGCTATAGGTGCAACTGTGCAGGGTACACAGTACACTAACTGTAATTACTTCAAGCTGCCTGCCTGTGGTATTAATAGGATCAGAAGAAGAACACCAGCACTTGTCTTCAGGTAGCTGTACGTGCAACTGTGCATGGGTACACAGTACACTAACTGTAAATACTTCAAGCTGCCTGCCTGTGGTATTAATAGGATCAGAAGAAGTACAACAGCACTTGTCTTCAGGTAGCTCTAGGTGCAACTGTGCGGTGTACACAGTACACTAACTGTAAATACTTCAAGCTGCCTGCCTGTGGTATTAATAGGATCAGAAAAAGAACAACAGCACTTGTCTTCAGGTAAGCTATAGACATGTGCACACTGAAATATTTTGTTTCGGAAATTTGTATTCATCCGAAAAATAAATTTATTTAATTACTCCCAAAATTCGTTTTTATTTATTTCATTTTTTGTTAAAAATTGCTGAAATTGTCTGAAAATCCAAATTAATTAAGGTCAAATCTGTCATTGAAGGCTTATGGTGTCTGTCAAATGTTCAAAGAAGATTCGACGGAGCAGCTAAACTGTACGTGTACATTTCCGGTCGAATTTTCCGCCTACAAGCTAGCTGTAGTAGAATTCTAATGTTGTATGACTAGTAATAATTATATTTATTAATTATTTTACTAGTCAACCAACATTAGAATTTTTCTATAGCCTATGGGCGGATGCATTTGAACGAAAATGTACAATTGCAACGTTGTACAGTTTAGCTGCTCCATCAAATCTTCTTAGAACTTTTGACAGACACCATAAGCTAAAGATTTCACGTTTTTATGTTTTTCGTTACTTTGTCGAATCTTCGTCGTTCATATTGAATGGTCTACTCTACCCCAACAGTCAGCCAACTTTTACATTAGTTTCTCAATCTCCAAGTGCAATGGCGGGCGTGGCATCCGACGTTGTGTCAGATATTGATATGGCATTATAATATAGAATCTATAATAATAAATCCCCCCCGCAACACAGGCAGCCTCTGAGGCTATCACAACACTAGCAACACTAGTATCACTATCAAGTTCACAACACTAACACAATAGCAGCAGATTATTATGAAAGATTTACGATGAACTGTAGCTTGTTTCACTATTGTTCCGCTGCTGTGCTTATGCTTAATTGCTAAATAATTCAGGTTCTCTGACAAACGGACCAGCTAAGATTGACTGTCTTCTGAAATGATTCAGTGTGTGTGTCTCTCCCTGCTAGCAAATCGTAAGTGAAAGTAAGTTGGCTGTATGTGTGTACTTAGTTCTAGCTATTTTACTGCCCCTCCTCTTTGGTTACAATTGGCCAATAACATTCATCATCATCATTATTTTTATTTTACTTCCCCCACCCAATTCCAGCAGCGATCTTTTCTCTCTATTTCGAATCTCTTCTCTCTATGTCGAATCTTTTTTCTCTATGTCAAATCTTTTCTCTCTATGTAGAATAATCTTGGACTAATAGAGTTAAGGTTAGGCACATTCGACCACAGGTTCGATAGACACAGATTGTTATTGTCAGCGTCATGTCGAATCTCCTATCTATATATCAAACTGTTGTCGCAACGAAAACGAAATTAAAGCATTTGTTTATGTTGTATCTTTCAGTTTTCGTATTCTGCACTTGCGTTATCATTTGTTAAAACAGTAACGAAAATATCTGAAATTCGGATGAAAATGCATTCGGACGAAAACGAATGCACGTGTCTAGTAAGCTATAGGTGCAACTGTGCAGGGTACACAGTACCCTAACTGTAAATACTTCAACCTGTCTGCTTATGGTATTAATACTATCAGAAGAAGAACAACAGCACTTGTCTTCAGGTATAGGTGCAACTGTGCAGGGTACACAGTACACTAACTAAATACTGTAAAAACACCTGCCTGCCTGTCAGTATATTAGAAAGAGAATAACAGGAACGGATCTAGCTAAACTGAATACAGTATATATATATATATATATATATAACACCTGGGATGCATATATATACACAATACACTGTAAGTGCAACTAACTGACTCGCCTGCCTAATCTAACTTAAATCAAATGACACTGTCTCTCTTTCTGTCTAATTCTCTTCACCGCCGCAACACACTACACAAGGCCACCATGCAGGTGGCCTTATATAGTGTGGGGCGTGTACTAAACCCCTGAGTCATAATTGGCTAAAGCCACCGTGGCTTTGGCCAATTACGGCTCTCTGTGCAGATGGCGCTGTGATTGGCCAAGCATGCGGGTCATAGTGCATGCTTGGCCAATCATCAGCCAGCAATGCACTGCAATGCTGCAGTGAATTATGGGCCGTGACACGCCACTCAAATTTGGCGCAAACGGCCCATAACATTCGCAATTCAGCGAACGGTTGAACACATGATGTTCGAGTCGAACATGGGTTCGACTCGAACTCGAAGCTCATCCCTACTTCTAGGGATCATCAAAGATTTGAATATTTTTTTATAACCTAACCCTGATTTGTACTACTCAACAACATTGTTTGGAGAGTTCCTTGGTCTTCATGGCAGTGTTTGGTTAGTGGTGCCTCTTGCTTAGGTGTTGCAGCCTCTGAGGCCTTTCAAAAAGGTGTGTATATGTAATGACAGGTCATGTGACACTTTGATTACACACAGGTGGACATCATTTCACTAATTATGTGACTTCTGAAGGTAATTGTTTGCACCAGAGCTTTTTATGGGCTTAATAATAAAGGGGGTTAATACATACGCACATGCCTATTATCAGTTTTTTATTTCTGAAAAATTGTTTTATGTATATATATTTCTAATTTTACTTCACCAACTTACACTATTGTGTTCTGATCCATCACATATAATTCAGATTAAAAAAAATTGAACTAAAGACAAAACAAAAAAAGTGAATGAATGAATACAATACTGGTCAGCAAATGAGACCTGTCAAAAGATCACATCGTATACCTTTTGGAAAATAAATAATTAAAAAATAAAAATAATGAAAGAAAGAAAGAAAGACAAAAAATAGAAAAAGGACCTGGAGGTATACAAAAATACAGCAATGTGCTGAAAGAGCACACAAAAGTACACTGTTTGCCTGCATCCTCAAGGAACTGGTTTGGGGTTGTTTGAAATATAATATAACCACTGTGCAACCACCCTAGTAAACTCAATACACAAACACATGGGTAGCTGCCAACATTTACACGTGTCCCCATGTCAGGAAGAAAAAAATGCAGCACTACCTATAATACTATGAACTTGTGAATGAAGCCCCACTGAACTTTCCAAACCTTAAATTTAAAAATAATATGAAAACAAGTAAGAAATAGTGGTGGCACCAAAATACCTTTGATAATGTGCTTTTGGATAATAAACATGCTAAAATAACAAAAAAAATGGTGATTGTGTCAAAAAAATATATTTTATACATGATTCTGCACAGAAACCTTGCCCAAAAAGGGGTGGACAAAAATGGTGAAAGATCTAAGGGATAAAAACATATCAGGAGAGACTACAGGAACTTAATGTGTACAGTCTGGAGGAAAGAAGGGAAAGTCAAGACATTCCTGAAACCTTTAAATTCAACAGGGGGGTGAACAAGGTTCAGGAGGGCAGTATTTTTAATATGAAGTTAAGAAAAGAACACAGGGATATGAATTTATACTAATAAGATGAAAGTTCAAAACTTATTTTAGAAAGTATTATCTTACTGAAACAGTTTTTGATCCTTGAAATAGACTTCCAGCAGAGGTAGTGAGTCAGTCAACAGTAAGTGAACTCAAGCATGCTTGTGATAAACCTAAATCTATACCAGGGACAGACTGGCAACTAATGGGGCCCCCAGGCAATAGTAGATCATAGGGCCCCTGTGTCCATGCCCACACTCAAGCCACACCAACACAATGCCCCACCTCCATTGCTATTGCTAATGTACAAATCTCTGTATGTAGAAATATTTGCAGACTGGACATTTTGGAGGCTCTGTATGTAATAATGTTCAGTGACAGGAGACAAAGCAGTCTCTGTATGTAGAAATATTGGCAGACAGGACATTTTGGATGCTCTGTGTGTAGTAATAACATAGTAGAAGTTACTGTGGTGTTATATATTGTCTCCACAGAGAATTTTGCTGTCAGAAGATCCTGTAAATGGGACACACACACACCTCACAGAGGGGAGGATATTGTAGGGAGGACACACCACGTTATATAAGCTCTGTGAACTCAGAGGAGCCTCCATCCCTCATATCAGCTCAGAGGAGCCTCCATTCCCCATATTACCCTCAGATGAGCCTCCTTCTCCTCACAGACTGTCTCTGTCCCTCATATCTCCTCAAAGACAGTCGGTCACCTCAGGAGCAGCCTCCATCCCTTATTTTACCTCAGAGGGAGCCTCCACCTCCTCACACTCAGCCTCCTCTCCCCCGCCATGTCTGAGGAGGGTGCCGCTTTTCTGTCGGCCTAGACTGCTGCAGCTTCTGCCCAGACCTCACTAATCAGGCAGAGCTGCCAGCGGGGGACAACAACAATTTGGCCAGCCTGACCTCCGTTGCTAGCCATTTCCAAGCCCTGAGGGACCGGCTAGTGCTGGAGGACCTGGTAAGGCTGAACCAGATTATGAGGCAGGACTCCCTGGAGCCAACCCTCAGGGACCCCAACTACCTCCTCAACCAGGGACTGCATGATGGGAACATCAACCAGAACATGCTGTCCAATATAGTAGCAGGAGATTTAAAGCTGGGGACCCAATAAAGGTACCATGAGCCTCTCATGGGGCCAGGGTTGCCAACCTCCTGCAGCATTTTTCACTGACAAAACATGGGAAATTTACTGACAGGCTAATTGTTTTTGCTGGCAACCTGAAAATTTTCAGAACACCTATTAAAAATGAAGACAATTGATATTTAAACAGCATACACACAACATGTAAACACTGAGAATACCCATAACAAGTAATTTGCCTAGTTTACACTTATAAGTCAACAAAGTGTGACAAATGATCAGCCCACCTGGGATCAGCTGAAAAACATGTTCTAGTATACCGCAGAGAGCAATGGGCATGACCAGATTGCATCTAAGATTATTTCAAATGAGAACTGCCTCTTGACCACCTACCTCTACATGAACAGAGCAGCTGCTTGGGTGTGCACACATTGCTGTGATGGTCAATTGAGGAGATTTTGGGGGGCTCAACTGCAGCCCCTGACACACCAAAATGATGTGCATATTATTTAGTACTAGGCATACTACAGGAGATGGTCAGAGACTTCAGACATACTACAGAAGATGGTCAGAGACTACAGACCTACTACAGGAGAAGATCAGAAACTGCAGACCTACTACTAAAGATGGTTAGAGGCTGCGGACATACTACAAGAAACGGTCAGAGACTGCGGACATACTATAGGAGATGATCAGCCTGTGGACAGGACAGGATCGGAGGCTGCAGACTTACTACAGGAGAGGATCACAGATTGCAGCCATACTACAGAAGACTGTCAGATACTGCAGATCTACTACAAGAGACTGTCAGAAACTGCATACATGGTACAGGAAATGGTCAGAGACGGCAGACATACTACAGGAGATGATCAGATACTAAAGACATACTACAGGAGATGGTTGGTGACTGCAGACATACTAAAGGGGATGTTCAGAAACTGAGGAAATACTACAGGAGACAGTCATCAGGTAAGTATGATATCTTTTTAATTTTAAAGAAAGAAAAAATTACCCTTTAGTATCACAATGGTGAATCTTTTCACAGCAACTTAGACAGAAAACAAGTTAACATCAAAAACATATGGCTCATTACCAAAACACACAAAAAAAAAAAGAAAAAAAAAGAAACCATTTAATCAGCAATCAGAAAGAAGTATACTGCTTCCAGATAAGAGGATGTCTCCAGAGGGGAACGATTCCTACATAAGGATCCCAGGAAGAAACTAGACAGAACAAAAGGAGTGCAGCCCCCAATGCGATAAGTACAGTGTACACACAGACTGGATAGGAAGACGCAGCAGAGGTGGGGGGTTGCCGCTCCTATACACTTAACATGTCATATACATTAAGGTGACAGGCTGGTTGGCTATCTGTCTTTATGTAAACCCTCAGCTTTCTAGCTGAAAGAAGACATCTTCCCATGCCTCATCCCAGGAATGTGGTGACTGTTACAGCTGTGTTCTTATCAGTAAAGGGAGGGCATACTGGATGAAGATGAACCATCATGACTGGGGATAGGGCTCCTGGTCTGGACAGCAGCCAGTTCCATTCTGCTGGGGCCTCCATGCACCAGTTTTCACACACAGCACACAGGTGGGAGGCTGCGGCGAGATTTGGGATGTGGGAGACTCCTAAACCTACAGGGGAAGCCAGCCTCAGTATTTTTAGAGACAGTTTGACAACACTGCATGGGGCCCCCTATTGGCCCTGGGCCATTGAGCAGTGCCTGAGTACCTGAATGGTCAGTCCTCCCCTGATATATACACACACAAAAAGTTTTCAAAAGTTCATATATAAATAAAAAAGAAAAGAAAAGGGGACAGACTCGATGGACCACTTGGTCTTTATTTCTGCCATCATTCTTCTTTGTTTCCATGACTGAATATAATTGTGGGCTTCCACAGCTAAGAGCTCATCTAATATCTTAGCATTAGAGAACTCATATTTTTGTTTTGTGGGTATTTAATTCCTTGTTGTATCAATAAATATGTACATAACTACTCTCCTGTTTTCTTTCTGGATGTAGACAGGAGAGTATGATGTTACATGTTTGGTGGTCAGGGCACAAAGTCTATGGATTTGGGTTTATTCATAAATACAGTTTTTAAGTGGTTGTAAAGGCGATAGTTTTTTTTTTTTAATACCTTATATTGGCCCCTCCCACAGCCCCCTTATACTCACCTGAGCCCAATCTCAATCCAGTGATGTACTTGATAGCAGCATCACTCTCCCACATAATTGGCTCAGAGACAGCAACAGGGCCATTCGCTTCTGCTGCTGTCAATTGCAGCCAGTGAAAAAGGAGTGGAGGCAGGGTCGAGATGTGCTTGGTGTGTCTATGTATATATAGAGTCGGCTCAGAGTGAGCCCACACAAGTGTAATGCTATGGTGGGTATTTGGCTGAGCAGTCAGGAATGCCAGCAGGGGCCCCCAGAAGAGGAGGGTCAAGGGTGCTCTGTGCAAAACCATTGTATTGACCAGGAAAGTATACCATGTTTGTTATTAAAAAACATATATGTATACTGTATATGCATTTCATTTGATACCCAAGAGAAATCTGGTCCCCATGGATAGCCTTCTCCAAACCTAACTCTAGAACTTTGCAAATATAGTTACAAGCACGTGATTGGCTATCCCCTCCCTCATGAATAGTAGACCTTCTCTGTTCCCTTTCCCCCTCAACCCTCCATATCCCCCTCCCCTTCAATTCTTCCCTGCATTATACTTCTGTGCTCTTTATTTTTCTTTTTCATATTTCCTCACACATACATTCTTTTCCTTGGTCTTCCTACATTCTCTATATTCTCTTTGGGTAGTGTATATATAGTGAATATGCACTTTCAAACAGACTCAGTCCCTCCACAATCCATTCTTTAACATGCCCTAATAGGTATAGGTACTCTTTCATCTTGAGCTAGCCTATACTAAAATGCCCAAGTGTGGAACGTTCAGTTATATAGTAAATGATCCCGATCCCCTGTTTATCTGTGCCCTATTAAAATTGTTCTGTGGACTTTGACCTAATATTACACAGTGTACACATGTTCATTATAAATGTAATAAAAAAACATTGAACAAGTAATTGTTAACTATATTGATAGATTAGTAGAGGCTCATAGCCAAGCAGTGGATTTTGAGATTAAAATGATTAAACTGAAAAATGCATTGAATATATAAACCTTTTTAAGCCAAAAAATAACTAGATTAAAAGACAGACTAGATCATACATTTTTATTTATGGTCATATTCTATCATTCAAATGTGTTGATGGTTTCTTTCCATTTCTGGAGAAGACAAGATGTAGTTTTTTTTTCTTTTAAAAAAATCATCTTGAACATAGTGGTTACTAATTTTAGTTTTCAATGTCAATTTAAACATCAATTTCATTCACCTTGTTGGTAATTATGATTTTTGTGCACTTTCCTTTCACTTGAGTAAGTGGCTTCCAGCATTTGCTGTATTGCTCTAAAGTGATACAGCAGGGGCTTCTAAACTAGGGAGCAATAGTTATCTCAGTTGGCACCCTTACATACAGCTTTAAAGCATGTCTTCCGCAAGTCGTTCAGCATCCTTTCTCATTATGGATAAAAATATAAATGAAGTGACAGAAAAAGTGTCAGAGACAGTGTTTTAAAGGACTCTTTTCTTATATGTATATTATCTCACAGTGTAAAGGGTTAATTCCATCTAGTCAGTAAATTATTCATTCCCTGCTGTCAGTTAATGAAATCTTTTCTTCTGAACACAAATTGTTATCACAAAGATTCCTCCTACACTCACAAATTGTCATGTTTAAATTGATGTAGAAAGTGTAGGTGTGCAGCACATTAGCAATCTTTCTAAAGACTGCAGTGTAGAAAGTGACTATATTGAAAATCCACCTGATTTTCGTTTCTCAATTAATTTTCTATCATTAAGTCAATTATATGTTACAGTTCCTGGTAGTCAAAAAAAAAGCCCGCAAAGACTTTATACTGGGAAAAACACAAGGTACAGTTTATAAAAAAACTTAGGACATGACATGTTATAAATAAATCAGAAAGAAAACCCAACGGAAAATATGGACCAAAGTGTTTTATTTTATTATAACAGGAGAAATACAAACTAATGTTATCCTATGTACAGATGTTACTAAAGACCAGTCATTTAAGGTCTAAGTATACCCAGTTAAACTGATATGGATGAAAGACAATTGTTTATTGTCAATATGGTACATTTGACTCTCTGCACAAAAGAAGGACAGATTAAAATCTTTTGATTTGCCTACTTTCCCAGGAGTAAAAATAAACAAGTAAATTTGTCTAGATTGATGTTAAACTTAGACTGATTTCTTTGCTTGTAAAAATGTACAAACTTTCGGTTGCCATTTTGGTGTTTTTAACCAATCAATTTGCACCCCTATGTAATCCCAGGCTTAAAGTGGTTATAAAGGCTCAAGGTTTTTTTACCTTCATGCAATCTAGGCATGAAGGTAAAAAAAAACCTTCTCTGTGCAGCAGCCCCCCAGTCCCCCTCTAATACTTACCAGAGCCCCATCGCAATCCAGTGCTGTGCTGAGAGACTCAGCTCTCTGGAGACTCTCCCTCCTCAGTGGCTAAGACAGCAGTGGCAGCCATTTATGTCAATCACAGCCAGAGAGGCAATAAAGAGAGAGAGGGGATGGGACAGAGTTGTGTCTCTGTGTGTGAATGGACACGCAAAACATCAGCTTGGGAGCGAGCCTGCTCGGGTGCTTGCTCTGGGGGCACTTGGTAGGAGGGAGGGGCCAGGAGCATCAGTGGGGGACCAGAGAAGAGGAGGATTGGGGCTGTTCTGTGCAAAAGTACTGCACAGAACAGGTAAGTATGACATGTTTGTTATTATTTTTTTTTTAATTGCCTTTAATATTACTTAAAGAAAGAGGTTTACACCTCTAAATCCATTGCCTGCTTCCTTTGGAGACGTATGTAACACAGCCTACAACCCCTTCCCTGTAAAGTAGTAACCAGGAGAACTGGATTCTTCTGCTTAAATCAAGACTGATACAACAAATCCTCTCTGCAGCAATGACTTCAGCAAGAACATCTTCCCAGTCCCACCAATGGCCATGGCATGCAGACTACAGTTAGACTGTCTCCCCTGACCTGAGATTTCCTATACACGCTGTGAAAATGTGAGATACCATTTTGACCTTCTCTTTGTTTCCTTGTCATTTTCGGTCTGTGGATACCTTCCATCTGGATTGGAGCTGCTCCGCTGGATCAAAGTGTTCTGTTCTATTTCTATCCAGCAAATACCTGCCGCTGCTACCCTATTGCTCTCCAATGTTACAGTTTAGAAAGTACTGTGCCGTTTTCTCAACTTTTTTTCATTTGAACTATGAAAATCATTCTGACAATTTTTTTAAATTATCATTAATGATTTGGTTAATGGCATGTCTGTATCTTTTGCTTTACTTCACTGTAAGGCGCCCTCAGAAACAAACCATCAGAAAACACTTTTAACTGTGCAGCTCTCATGCATGTTATTTTATATAATGATGTAATAATTATTTTATAATTATATTTTATATATTACATTTTAACCACTTGCTTACTGGGCACCTTAACCCCCCTCCTGCCCAGACCAATTTTCAGCTTTTAGCGCTGTCACTCTTTGAATGACAATTGCACGGTCATATAACACTGTACCCAAATTACATTTTTATATTTTTTTCCCAAAAAATAGAGCTTTCTTTTGGTGGTATTTGATCACCTCTGGGTTTTTTATTTTTTGTTAAAAAAAATTTAAAAAGACCAACATTTTTTTAAAAAAATACAGAACCGTTTTATATTTTGTTAATAAATTTTACAAACAGGTAATTTTTCTCCTTCTTTGATGTACGCTGATGAGGCTGCATTGATGGGCACTGATAGGCTGCACTGATGGGCACCGATAGGCTGCATTGTTGGGCACTGATAAGGCAGCACTGATGGGTACTAATAGGCGGCATGGGTGGGCATTGATGATGTGGCACTGGTGGTCACTGATAGGTGGCATTGGTGGGCACTGATTGGTGGCAGTGATGGGCACTGATGGGTGGCAGTGATGGGCACTGATCGGCACTGGTAGGTGACACTGATAGGCAGCACTGCTAGGTGGCACTGATGAGGCACTGATTGGCACCACTGGTGGGCATTGATAGGTGGCACTCGTGGGCATTGATAGGTGGCACTGATTGCTGGCACTTATGCACTGGTGGGCACTGATTGGTGGCACTGTGGGCACTGGCAGGTGGCACTGGCAGGCGGTACCGGTGGGAACCGGGACCGATGTCCCTTGCACAGAAGCCGGTGTCAGAGTGAGGAGAAAAAAAAAAACGATTACCAATATTTTGTTTACATTACGTGATCAGCTGTCATTGGCTGATCACGTGGTAAGGGGCCGGGAGCGTGCAAAGGGGAGGACGTCTATTGACGGCCTCCCGGCAAAGTAGGTCCACGCTGTAGCTGTCATTCGTCTATAGCACGGATCTGAAGGGGTTAAAACATATTTTTATGGCCTTTTTTCCTTGAGTGCAACAGACACTTCCTGTTTTGCTCTTAAAGAATGAAAACTTTTTTCATTTAAGGTACACAGATAAAGGTATTATTGTTGCATGTCTCCATCACGTTCAGTTTTCATTGGATTAGAGGAGTGGAGACTGTTTACTTAGCAAAAGTGAATTTTTTTCTTGCAAATGATTATAGGGGAATACAGCTTCACCTTTACTAATTGAATATTCACTCTGGAAAATAAACCTATGATTTGGTAAGTGGATAGTCCCCAATGTCTACTCATTTTCAAAGGATTTTTGTAACTTAGGAACACATTTTTACTCTCTTACAGTTGAAAGTTGGTATTGTGTGCAAGCAGAGTATGACATCCATGTTATCTGGTTCTTAGCCTCCTTGCCTTTCATCCTGTGAGTGTCCAGTGTTGAATTTCCAAGACCTGCAACCCTGGAGATGAAATGTAGACAAGTTTAAATTACCTGGATTGAAGAGCACTCCCTGGGGTGCACAGAGGTGTGATCTGTTACTGCTGCGTTCACCAAACACAACCAATAGGTGATCATGGGACCCGGCTGCTATGAGTGGCCCTCGTACCATGTGATTGCTTTGACTAATCACAGCATTCACAGTGACAGTAGTAAGCAAGGCTGTTTACTACTGTGTGATCTCTGTGATTGGTCACATGGTACCAAGACCAATCACAGCGGCCATGTACCATGTGATAGCTGTGACCAATCACAGCATCACATTATTAAGCAAGGTTTCATGAATGAAACCTTTAAACAGTGTTACAGATTGCTTATTACCATGATCCTCAGTGTTATAATTAATCAGAGTGTAAAAAAAAAAAGAAAAAATCCTGATCAACCCCACCCCCCCCAGAGTAGTAAATAAGAATGTAAATGCAGAGAAAATGCAGTGTCACTATGGTTTAGTATAAAAACCCTGCTCTATTATTTATAAGAAATATACTACCATAAAAAATAAATAATACAAACCATGAATGAGCAGCTATCACTCCACAGTGCAATCATTACACTAATATTAATAAATGTACACCTACTAACAGTGAAGTGCTCCTTGATATAAATTACCAAATGTAGACTCAAATGTGCATATAAACAACATAAATTATACAGTCATCATAAATCATGTGCAGACAAAAAGTGAAAAATGTGAAAACAAACCCATATATCATCTAATTAGGTTGTAAGTAAATAAATGTGAGAACAGTCCCATATACCATTCAATTGGATTATAATGTCCAGAAAAAAATGTAAAAACAATCCCATATAATATCCAATTAGATTGTAAATAAAAAAGTTAGAACAGTCCCATATACTATCCAATTTGATTATAAGTGTCCAAAAAAAAAGAACAATGCCACAGTTCATGTGCCACAAGTAAGTATTCCACAATATCAGAAATCTTTCAACATGGACTGCCACCAAAGAGTATCACCAATGTGCCCAATCAGGTGTCTCCTCACCTGATGTGCTGGAGCCCTTAGGCCTCATGCACACTGGATGTTATAAAAATGCCAGGAGCTTTGCAGTGAGTTTTTCAACATTTTTGCAATAGCAGTTTTTAGCTTTTCTTTATCGTACATCATGGGACACAGAGCCTAAGTAATAACTTAAGGGTTATCGGCCACCTTCAGGTGTGGACACTGGCATACCCAATACAGGAAGTTCACTCCCCTATATAACCCCTCCTCCTTCCAGTAGCACCTCAGTTTTTTCGCCAGTGTCTAAGGTGTTGGTCATGAGTGAAGATGTGCTCTGAGGAGCTCCGGGAGGCATCCATGTTGGATTTAATATAACCTCCACAACTGGATCCATCCAAGTCACTGAGGCCACAGGATGGTACCCGGGCCTTGCATAGAAGAATGAGGTTTTGCCTGTAAGGCTCTCTTTTGAGGGCTGGACCCCAGGAACCAGAACTCTTTCTGGTCATGTTACGTTACCTAAAGTTGCTCCTGAGGGGTGCTATACAGGTTCAAAGGAGTGCAACCCCTATAATAGGGAGACGGTCTTCGAAGGTTTACTAACGCTGCCCGCCGTGAGGGGTGAAATTTGGATCTGTCTGTTTTCAGCAGTATCCTGCAGTGAGGAAATGGTAAGAGAAAAAGCTTAGGAACTGTAAAAAGTCCACCTATGCCTTTTTTCCATATAAAGAAACATTGTAATGCCTAAAAATCTAGAGGGAGTAAAGATAACATACCTTGGTACGTTGTTCCTCAGCAGCTCTGTGTCCAAGCTTTAAACAGCATGTGTGTGTCCCAGCAGCAGGAGGGGGTTCTTAATTGAACAAGAGGTGTTACTCTCCCCCCTGGGGGAACTAAGGGGCTGAGGGGTACAGCATATTATTATCTGTAATGGCTCTTGTTTTTTTTTTTTTTTTTAAAAAGTACCATTCATGCCTGGTCATGTTGGGAGTACTCATTATGTTGGGAGTACCCATGTTTAATAACACTGCCTGTATGATTTTCAGACTGTGAGTACACCACCCTCCCCCCTTGGAGGGCTGCGGTAGCGGCTTTCTATGACTTACATTTTTGTTGTCTTGCCTTCTACAATTTAACTGCCATTTATTAAATCTTGTTGTGCCCCAGCCTGTGTGTTCAAAGAGCGCTTGCATACCTAAAGCAGCGGCGATCAGGTAATCCCTGTTTCACAGATCCTCCTCTCTTCGGGTCTGCAGACCCGAATGTCGTGCTGTCTGTGCGCCCGCACTAAGGTTCAATTTTAAAAGGACAAGGAGGAGGGCAGGCTGGAGGGGGTGTGACTTGAAGCAGGCGGCGCCATGTGCAGCAATTAGCTTTCACATGACACACAGTGCACAGCTGAGGACGTTAATCAGGTTTTACACCTGAAGTGTGTTATAAAACAAATGCTCTCAATGTCAGAAGATCTCTTAAGTATAACTGAACAGAAGAGTCTGTCACACAGAACACAGGAGCGCTGGGACACGTAAGGGATGTATACAGGCATTCCCAGTACAGGAAATACATTGTTACTCAGCATCAAGCCGATCTTTATGGTGAAAAATGGTTTTGCTAGACTATTGCTCAGCAAGTAGTATATTTTTTACTAGAGTGCCTCTGCTTTTGTGCTTAGCACTATTGTTATGGAAATTTGGCTGTAAGCTATGCACACAGCCATATCTCCTGTGCTAATAGGCACCCATTTCCATCTTATGATATAATACCAATTTCGTCTAATGAAATAAATGCATCTTACCTAAAAACCCACACATTCCAAGTAATCAGACATCAGCACCTCCTTACGTTCTTAGCTCAGCATCACTCTGCCAGCAAGCCCCCCCTGCCAAGCAGTGTCCTGGCTCTTTATTAACATAACAGGAGGGGGGCGTGTCTGGACGAGCTAGGAGAAGGACGTGTGGAAGCTGAGCTCCGCTCTACACATACTCATCCGACGCCATCCTAGCCCTTCTTCAATCTGTGGAGCTCCTCTCCACCTCCAGAAGTGGTTAGCCTACCTCCGCTACAGCTGGCAAGGGGAATTGGCTACCAGGGCTGCACACTATCTAGCCCCGGGCCTCCGACCGGACCTGAGCCTTGGGCGCCCGCCGCCATCTTGGGGCCTACGGAGGGCTCCGTACATGCCGCCCATCACCCCCACAGCCAAGCAGACAGAAGGAGCCTTTACCTGGCGGCTCGATCGTGTCGCCGTTGGCGATCGAGGGGGCCTTGGGCGACTGAGGGTTGCTGCCTGGTGATCTCCTCCTCTGCCCCGGACTACTCCCCGCCAGGCGCCATCTTGCGGCCTACAGGATCGGCCTCCGCAACGCAAGCACAGTGAGTACAGAGGCATCCGCCTACCCACCCCTCTGCAGAGTCCTCCTTACCCGAATCGGCGTGTTCCCACTCCGCCAGGACCTCCGTTTTGATGCTCCACGGTGCTGAATTGGGCCCACAGCGAACGGTGCTCACTCGGCCGGCCGCGACTCTCAGGAAAGACCGCGGCTTCGGCCTACCTGTGGAAGACGGCGGCCATCTTGGTACTCCAAGCCACTTCCCCTGCTAACCTGCCAGCCACCACTATAAATACTGAACTCTCAAACATACCATCCATTAACTGGCCCCTTCATATGGTGACAGAATACATACTCAATTACCGCAAGAAAAGACTACCCTCCGGCCTACCTCTGGAAGCTAGCGGCCATCTTGGTGCTCCAAGTATTCTTAAGCCAATTCCTTACTATTATATCTTACACATAGCTTCTGCTCCCATAAACTTCCATCAGTACAACTATCATCGCTTTTCCCTGTGAATGTTGAAGCGCTTCTAACATTGCTTGCATACTTCCTTCATAAGACTATTTTTGAGTAACAGGGATATTATGATGGAAGCGTGTCTCTGAACTGATGTGAGTAGGGGGTGACCCCCACGGCGATCGACCGTATAGTTCCAGTAATGCCCGCCAAAACACCTAAACTCCGGTCTGCCAAAGGTAAACGTCCAGGCAAGAAAACACTACCCGTTTCAGTCTCCACTGGCTCTATTCAACAGTACTTAGCTAACGCAAGAGACGAGCAGGTCCGAACCTCACGGACCAACGTCTCTCCATCATCTCACGCTGCATCTGTGCGAGACAGCTCACCGGCCTCCTCATACTGTTCAGGCCTCATGGATGATCCAGGATCCCCCGTGAGTTCCGAAATGAACACGCTAATGAGCGGTCTCAAAAAAGAACTTGCAGGAATGTTTCACAGTTTGGAGAAATCCATAAAAAAGGAAATATCTGCTGTCAGATCTGACATGACACATATTCTGGTCAGAGTTGAGGAAACGGAACAGCGACAAGACACACATGATGTAGCTATTAAAGAACTACAGGACACTGTTACCCAGCTGGCCTTTGCCCATCGAGCCTCCCTGTATAAACTCGAAGACCTCGAGAACCGTAACCGTAGAAATAACATTCGTGTCAGAGGTCTGCCAGAGGCAACAGGAGATAATGACCTAGAACCATCTATAAGAGGCATCTTTAATACCATTTTGGGCAATTCAGCTACTGAACCGCTACGTTTTGACCGTGTACATCGTGCCCTAAGACCCCGTAATGCTAAGTCAGATCAGCCCAGAGACGTCATTTGTCGCTTGCATTACTTTGAAGACAAAAATGCTATTATGATGAAGATGCGGGGCTTGCCTAACGTAGACTTTGACGGAGCAGTCATCACCATATCTCCAGACCTTTCTAAGGAAACCTTGGACCGTCGCAGAGCTCTGAAACCGCTCCTTGACCACCTGCGTTCAGATGGGATCACATACAGATGGGGATTCCCAGCCTGCCTAATTGCCACAAAAAATGGTCGGTCACACACCCTGAGATTTCCGGAGGAACTTCCAACCTTTTTGCAAGATCTTAATCTTCCACTCATGGAACTCCCGGGTTGGCAAGACCCAATCCCTAAATTCCTGAGCCCAACGGACCCATCTTGGATAAAGACCCCCTTAAAGAAAAGGCGTACCTCTCTTCCAGGCTCTGCACAAAAGCATGGTCGAAATATGTAACTTTTCACAAGTACTAATTTTCTTATTACGGATAATCTTTTTCCTATAGGTTGTCTATCTTAAGTCAGGTTTTGGCCGCAGTTTTTCTCTTTTTTTTTTTTTTTTTTTTTTTGTGTGCCTGTCTAAATTTGGCCAAAACTGTCATACTGTGGAAATGACCAATGTTCTTTATTACCTTTTATACTTGGGTTTGTAGTTTAGGTACCGAATTGGTTTACACTTTGTTGCCTGGGGATAATGTTTTGTTCAAGTTGATTCTGGTTACAAACTGGTAATATTTACATTCCTAAATGGAACTAATTATTTATTTACTTATAGTTATAAGTTATTTGTTCTCTCATAGGTCGCGCGCTGTGGGGATACACTCCCTCTATTTACCCCCCTTCACTACAGCTCAATCCTGTCACCCCCTTTCCTTCTGGGGTTGGCGAGAACGATTGGCCTTATAGTCGCCCTATTCAGTCCCCATCTAGGGATTGGGTTGGCCTCTAGTTCTCTCTCTCCCCAATGGGAACACTGCAGATTTCTGCGTGATAACTATGTGTTTCCCACAAGTTGGTTAACTTATATATGTGATTTTCACATGTGTTTTTTTTGTTTTTCTTTTCTCTCTCTTTCTTTCCAAAAAAACTCTCTCCTTTTCTCCTTCCTACTCCCCCCCTCTGGCTGGTATGCATGGAAATATAGGCTAAAGGTACGTACTATGCTTTAACAATGGCTACATTAAAGGTTATATGGTATAATGTTAGGGGTCTTAATGTTGCCGCTAAAAGACACCAATTAGTCCGTGAACTTAAAAGAGCCTCATGTTCTATTGCTTTTCTTCAAGAAACGCATTTAACTCACACAACACCCGTTAAGCTAACCTCATCTCACTTTCCACAGTGGTACTATAGTTTATCAGATACTAATAATGCTAAAGGAGTGGCCATTGGATTCTGCAGTGCTGTATCCTTTAGGTTATCTGACATGATGGCAGACGACCATGGTCGCTTTCTTTTCTTAAAGGGCTTCCTAGGTAACACTCAATGTACTCTTGCAAACGTGTACTGCCCTAACCAAAATCAGTCAACTTTCCTAACACAAACACTGACTAAACTTTCAAACTTCGCCAAAGGCCTTACTATCCTAGTGGGCGACATTAACATGCCACTAGATCCAGCAATTGATACATCCCAGGGACGCTCTAATATTTCCTTCAAACAACTGAAGCTTGTTAAAAAAAAGCTTCTGGATCTTCAATTGATAGATGTCTGGCGCCTTCTTCACCCTAAGGAGAAGGATTATTCACACTTTTCCACAACACACCAATCCTATTCCAGAATAGATAATATATTCCTAGACCATTTTCATCTCCCCCTCCTGCAATCTGCTCACATTGGCACCGCATCTATATCAGACCACGCACCTGTATCAATGACGTTGACCGTGCCTTCCTTACCACAACGCATTAACAATTGGAAACTCAATGATTCCCTTCTCTCTAATGAAGTCGAAGTTTCCATGTTAGCCTCTCATCTCTCACAATATTTTAAAGAAAACAAACCCTCTGACACCTCTCCCTCTGTTGTGTGGGAAGCCCATAAGGCTACTATTAGGGGTCGTCTTATTGAACTCGGTGCTAGGAAAAAGAGGGAGCATGGTCAGCGGATTGATCAGGTCCTACAGCAGATAGCAGCTCTTGATAAACAACACAAACTCTCCATGCATATTGAGCACCTTCAATCCCTCACACTCAAACGTGAGGAACTAAAATCCCTTCTCAATTTAGATACTAAAAGAAAATTCCAACGTTTATCACAGAAATTTTATGAATGGGGAAACAAACCAAGCAAGCTGCTAGCTAGGTCTTTAAAGACTAAACAATCACAGTCCTTTATTTCCAAAATCAAACTTTCAACAGGGGAATTAGCCCATGCAACCCCAGATATTGCTAAGGCCTTTAGAGAGTATTACAAGGACCTATATAATGTTAAAAATGACCTGTCCTCTCTATCACAAAAAGAGAGAAGAAACCGCTTGCTTTCCTACTTGGGAGCAGCTAACCTACCTAAATTGCCCATATCTGCCCTTAAAGAAATGGAGGAGGATTTCTCGGTTGAGGAGTTCCAGGTAGCATTGAAATCATCCCCATCCGGCAAAGCTCCTGGACCGGATGAGTTCACCATTTTATACTATAAAACATTCAGCGACATTCTGCTCCCCCGTCTCACCGCTTACGCAAACTCTATATCTCACTCTTCAGGTCTACGCCCAGAATCTCTATCAACTCATATCACTGTCATCCCTAAACCAGATAAGGATCCCACTCTATGTAACAGTTTTAGGCCAATATCACTAATTAACGTTGACATCAAACTTTTTGCTAAAGTAATTGCAAACCGACTGCTCCCTTTTTTGCCCAACTGGATATCAGCAGACCAATCAGGATTCATACCCAATAGAGAAGCAAAAGACAATTCACTTCGTGCAATATCCCTAATCCAATACGTTCGGAGATGCGCCCAGCCCACCCTACTCCTCTCCACCGATGCTGAAAAAGCTTTCGATAGGGTGGACTGGGAATATCTTAAGATGACCTTACGCCACTTTGGGCTGGGACCTAGGATGTTCCACCGAATCTCATCCCTTTACTCTAACCCCTCAGCACAAATTAGAATTAATGGGACGTTGAGTGACCCCTTTGTCTTACATAATGGAACCAGACAAGGCTGCCCCCTCTCCGCTCTCCTCTTCGCTATCACCTTAGAACCCTTCCTAGCTACAATTAGGCATAATGTTAATATCAAAGGCATACAAATAGGCAAAAGATCCCATAAATACGCGGCGTATGCGGATGACGTACTATTTTTTATCCAGCAACCACGCATCTCAATTCACAACTTAATGGCTGAATTTTCTACCTTTCAATCCATCTCTAACTTCAAAATAAATCTATCCAAATCTGAAATTTTAAACATTAATATCCCCAAGTCCGAAGCTCTTTTCCTTAAGCCCCTGTTTCCCTTTAAATGGGTATTTAAAAGCATGAAATACCTAGGTATATATCTGACTCCCAATCTCCATTCTCTATTTCGACATAATTATATCCCTCTGCTAAACAGGATCAGGGAGGATCTATGAAAATGGTCCAACTTATCACACACATGGTTGGGAAAAGTGAATATAATCAAAATGAACATACTGCCCCGCATCCTTTTTCTCTTTCAAATGCTACCAATGGGAGTACCAGTGGGGTTCTTCACTATATTACAAACACTGATTTCCAGATTTATTTGGAAGGGTGGTCATTCCAGGGTATCGAGAGAGCTGCTATTCCGCTCCAAATGCTCAGGCGGTCTAGCACTTCCTAATTTTAAGGCATATTATCAAGCAGTTATCTTGTCCAGGTTGGCTGATTGGAAATACGCTCTTAAATCGAAACTATGGGTACAAATTGAATATTTTTTAAGTGGAGTGAATCTCTCGGTAGCCCCCTGGATACCCCGTTCTTGTAGGAACCTAGCTCGATCTACCTCGACTCTCACTATATCCTCCTTAGATATCTGGGACGCCCTACACAAAAAATTCTCTTGGAAGTATGATTCTCCTCTATTACCTCTCCTCAATCATAAATATTTCCTACCGGGCTTATTAGATCCAGACTTTAAATCATGGGGAACGGAAGAACCTCTTCTATTACATCATGTCCTCCGGGACAACATACTTAAACCATTACACGTGATCCTTGCTCCTAAACCCACCACATTTCTAGATAAATGGAGATATCACCAATTACAACATTTCTTAGGATCCCTTCCCAACCCGCTTAGAGGTCTGAGTGAATTAAACGCCATAGAAGAAATATTCTACCCAAAAGATCCCCCTTTACATGGAATTTCTCTATTTTACAAAGCTCTCATTGCACTTCAAAATCCCAACTTCCCACCTTTCCTGGCTAAATGGGAATCTGACTTAGATTCCTACCTAACAGATAATCAAAAGGATAAGATCCTCCAATTAGCCCACACTTCCTCATTGGCCTCAAAAATGTCAGAGGTCAACTATAAATTACTTACTAGATGGCATTACACCCCAGCCAGATTACAACAAATGTTCCCCGCCAGTTCCCCATTATGCTGGAGGAACTGCGGGAACAAAGCCACTCACGCACACATCTGGTGGTTTTGCCCACTCATCCGACCTTACTGGGATGTCATCCGCAATTTAATATTACAGATCTCGGAAGTCAATATACCTAATGACCCATGGACTATCCTTTTTCATTCTACCAAAACCCCCATAAGAATATATAAATGTTCGATTATCCCTCATTTACTAAACACTGCCAAAGCATTAATCCCTACTTTATGGGGTCAACCAACAATCCCTTCTATAAGAGTTTGGTTACAAATGGTTGATAAGGTACATCTTATGGAGAGCATCACCCACGACATTAGAGGTACCTCTAAAAAACATTCTCTAACCTGGGATTCTTGGATAAAATTTCAATCCACATCTGTTTATAAGGAACTAATAACACAAACCTCTTAAATCTTTCGTCCAAGCTTAGCCAACTACACCTTAACATATCATTCCCTTTTACTTTGTAGACATGCATGCCAGCAACAACCCCCCCCCTCCCCCATACCCCCCCTCCTACCCTCTACTTTCTTACCTTTCCTATTTTCCACTATTTCTCCTACTCTCTTCTCTTTCATCTAATTTTTCTTAATTTTATTTTTCCTGCATTTATTTATCTCTCAGTTTCTATATACCAAAGTAAGGATTTTTTCTTTTCTTTTTATATTAATTTAGTTTTGTTTCAAGTGCTCACAAAGTATAAACCCTATGTTATACTAACACTTTGTTTAGCTTCCGAGCCAATTAATTAAGTGCTAGCTTATAACTACTCATTGAAATCTGTGAGTGCTGAAACTCTTGTTGCTGTATTTTCAAGAATGCATTTATTCTGAGACATATGTATATCTTTGTCATACTTTACTTTAATAAAAATATATTAAACAAAAAAAAAAAAAACATAACAGGAAGTCCCAAAACTCGAGGGTTGGGCTTCCAACAGCCAAACACCTCTTATAAAGTTTGTGACCTCACAGGAAATGAACACATAAGGACATGACCAAATAAAGACATGACTTTCAACACAGGAAAATACAACAATCCATTAACCAAATGACGATGAATAGAGTTCCTCATGGATGGGAGATTATCTGCAGGTGTACATCATGGCACCCCAAATATGTTGATCAGGCATACCTGGGTGACAAGAGCAAACAACCGCTAAACCGATAATGTCTTTGTAGAGCGAACACACCCCCACCAGACGATCGTTCTGTGCATTGCACAGGGGCCCTTTGCTGGCGGACATGTCCTCTCTCCGCAAACATCTCTCTCCAAACACCAGGAAGTTTTCCACTACCTAACAGGTCTCAACCAGCATCAGTCTGCCCCAGTCAGCTCTTTAGTGCGGGCTGCGAGAGAACAGACACTGGGAGACTCTTATGACAATACATTAATATAAAATTTTCCACAACACTATGGCTTCCAGAGCTACCACAAAGGTACCAAAATTTTCACCCCCAGACCCTGGAAACTCCAGTCATGCCTCCAAACTGTCATCCTCTCTGGAGATACCAGATATGGCAAACCAGGGTGAGTCATTGGAACCTATTAGTGGTGCAACTGCTTCTCACACTTCAGCCCCTGCATACATGACTGAAGATGCATTTTCCTCTGCCCTGCAGGGCTTATGCCCTGTACACATGGTCGGACATTGATCGGACATTCCGGCAACAAAATCCATGGATTTTTTCCAACTGATTTTGGCTCAAACTTGTCTTGCATACACACAGTCACACAAAGTGGTTGGAATTTCCAAATGTCAAGAACGCGGTGACGTACACCACATATGACAAGACTATAAAAGGGCAGTTCAATACCAAGCGTGGCACCCTTTGGGCTTCTTTTACTAATCTTTTGTCAATAAAAGTTTGGTGAGAGACGATTCGTGCCTTTTCAGACTCGTGGTCTTTAGATCGTATTTCTGTTGTTTAGTTTGTGCTTGTGGGTTTGTATCTGGTCTTCAGTGCGTGCAGCGAGTTCCCATTGATTTGTCATTGTGTTCTTGTCCGTTCGTTACCGATTTTCAGGTCGCTCTTCACAGGCCTTGCTGTTCTTCAGTGTGTTCTGTTACTTCGTTCTGACCAGCCGACTGTTTTCTAGCTATGTTGCATGTACGTACTCATCGTAGAGTTTGTGCTGTGCGGGGGCTTGGTGTTGGAGTTCTTTCTTTGACACAAGCCCAGTCCATGAACAGGGCGAGGAGGAGTTCATGGACCAAGAATTGATTGCTCCAGAGTGACCAATTCTGTCACATGCCTTTGCTCCATGAGATCCGTGAGAATAATCCTGACGATTTCAAGAACTTTCTCAGGATGACGGACCCCCTTATTTCACCGTTTGTTGGCTTTGCTGACCCCTTATATCAGCAGGCAGGATACCTGCATGAGGCAAGCCATCACTCCGGAGTAGAGGCTAGTCGCCACGTTGCGGTACTTGGCGACGGGGAGAAGCCCGCAGGACCTCATGTTCTCGACAGGCATCTCCCCCCAGGCTCTGGGGATCATTATCCCAGAGACCTGTTCTGCCATCATCCAGGTCCTGCAGAAGGACTATATTAAGGTAACATTTATCCTTTAACATCGCATTTTATTGTATTTAATGTTTGCTAATGTAATGTATTTCTTTCCTTATTCCCTAATTACCATGATTGTAATATGCTGTGAATGTCCCCTTTGTCCTCATGCATGCTGGCTTTATTTTACATTTTTTTGTCCATCATGCATATTTGCCTTCACTTACCTCCCCAGCATGCTCTTCTGGGCCTATATCCACCTCGTCTAGTAACTTAACAATGCATTTAGTCAGCTCCATAGTAGTGCTTTACCCTAAACACCCCCTAAAATGTGTAAAAATGTTTTTTGTGCTTTAAATTCTGGCAGAGTGCCAGAGGCTTTTTTTGGGTCCCAAAATAATTTGGAACCCTCCCTCCCCCCAACCACTAAGTCAGCTGATACCAATCCTCTATCTGCTGACTTTGCCAAACCCATACACACTATATTTATGGATGAATTCACCAAAGCATGTAGTGCAAGGGCCTGCCTGAATACTTTCAAATGGTACTGTTTCAAGTTTTTGTATCCTATTATTATCTTGAATAATAGGTAATAGCAGAATGTAAAAATGTGCTAAAATGTGTACAGTGTGTATTATATCTTTGTATTATGACACTTCTTCCCTGTCCAGTGGGCTGCCAATAGTGTAAGTAAGCAGAGGCTGGACAAAGTAATACACATTATTTAGGCATTCATCTCTCAATGAAGTGGAGAGGGTTACCTGTCCAAAACATCTCCCCCCCTAAAATTTTTTAAATCGCCCATGAGAGGCGGGGAGGAATCTGATAGGTAGACCTTATACCTTTGTCTTTAAATACTCCCTAAAATAAATGTTATACTGATGTTGGCCAAGAATGTTTGTGTCTAATCTGCTTTCAATGTTTATGTGCAAAATGATTAATTTTTGGTTCTTGTTTGACTCCACAGTTTCCTTCCAACCCACAGGAATGGCAGACGGTGGCCTCGCACTTTGCCCAGCGGTGGGACTTTCCTAACTGCATAGGGGCAATTGATGGGAAACATGTCCACATAGTCCCACCTCCCAACTCGGGGTCATACTATTATAATTACAAGGGGTTCAATAGTATTGTGATGTTGGCGGTGGTGTCGGCTACTTACAAGTTCCTGTATGTGGATGTGGTGAAGAATGGCCAGATGTCAGATGGTGGAGTCATCGCCCACACGGAGTTCTACAGGCATCCCCAGAATGGCAGCTTGGGCTTGCCACCTCCATAAGACAATGCGGAAGGACTCCCATTTATCTTCATTGCGGATGAAGCATTTGCACTGGGGACCATCTTATGCGGCCATTCCCTATGAGGACCCTCACCCCGGACCAGAGGGTTTTTAATTACCGGCTCGCCAGAGCCAGAAGAGTGGTGGAGAACACGTTTGGAATAATGGCCAGCCGGTTCCCCCTATTTTTTACACCCTTACACATGGCGGAATATAAACTGAATCACATCATGCTGTGTTGCTGTGTTCTCCACAACTTTTTAAGGAGAAATTCTTGGAACTATGCTGCCTCAGTTGGGCCTGAGGCCGGAATTAATATTAATGAACCAACCCTGACGGCGCTTGAAGCTGGCTGTCCTGGCTTGCCCCCCCAGAGTGCCCGCGAGGTCCATATAAGATACACGGAATACTTTGCGGGTAGGGGGCCATCGATATGCCAGACAATGTCTGAAACATTTTTTAAATAAAAATATATTTTAAACTGAACAAATATTTGCTTTGATTTCCTGCTTGGCTTTCTTTTAGCTGTCTCCTCGGTTATCTTTTATTAATAGTCTAATTTTTTGGCCTTTTTCTTTAACAGTGCAAATTAAATTTCATTGACACATGAGGTGACAATCTCTTCTTCGGCTAACTATTAATTATTATGTTGTGGGTCTGCCACACACACACCTTGTTTTTTTTTTGTGAATGTATGTAATGCATTACTGACAAAAATAATAATTTTCAACACCATGCCCTAAATCTGTGGAGTCCTGAAAATGGCGTGATTGTGTAAAATTAGAAAGCACTGTTGGATGTTATTTACTAAAGGAAAATACACTTTGCACTATAAGTGCACTTGAGACTGCACTGAAACTGCACTTGTAGTGCAAAGTGGAGTTGCCTTTAGTAAATAACCCTCATTGCCACTGAAAACACCAACTTTACTCCAAAAAATGCTTTTGAGCATTGAAAGAAGAAGTCACACATTGTTGATTATCAATCTTTTTAATCAAAGCACAATCACATGTGCATTTCTAAAAGGTTTTTTGAACAAACCAACATGTTTGTTGTATAACAATTTTTTGGGTCACATTAAAATAAGTAGAAATTGCCTTTTAAGGTAAGACAGGCATGTTTAAAACCATAAAAATACACAACTCTGGAACTTACAAAGTTCAACTTTTCAAGAAAGTGAAGGCAATATCAGACGTGAGTATGTAAAAACTGTGTTTGATATTGCGTTCAGCAGATGGGGTGAAGTCACCCCTGGAAAAGCGAAATTTTGAAGATGCACACAAATTGCCTAATGTCAACATGTGCTAGGCTGCCATCATGGGGGATCAAGGGACATGTTTTGTGGGTGCAACCCCTTCCTCTCAGCTACTTTATTATTGAGGAAGGAGTTGCACCCACAAAACGCGTACATTGAACTCCCGTGATGGCAGATAGCACATGTTGACACACTGTGTGCATCTTCAAAATTTGGCTTTTCTATAATATGTCAAAAATTAGTCATAAAAATAACAATAATAAAGTTGCAATAAGTTAGGGATTTCTGGGTGTTTTAAATTCTCCCTAAAACATCAGTGATGTTCTTCATTTTGTTTTGAACATCATTGATGTTGTGCTTGATATTTTCTAAATCCCTATTACACCCCATTATCTCCCCAATGAGGATCTGGGCACTTTCACTGATGAAATGACATTCCTCTTCCACAACATCACGATCACCTAAAAGATAAAAAAAATAACACACCATGTATTATAAATATGCAGGCATCCACCTCTTACCTGAGCCTAGGGTCGCAGACACTCACCTGTTGTGGTGACAATTTCCACAACATCTCCCCCCTCCTCCTCTGGTTGGGTTTGGGGGATTTCCCCTTCTTCCTGATGTGGGGGGTCCGTGGTCTCTTCTGATGAGTGGTGTCCTCGGAGTCTTTTCTCCTCTATGTGGACGAAAATAGATATACTTACCACACAGATATTTGATGTCAGAAATAGGAATATGAAACATTGCTTGGAACTGGGGTACAATTGTCGTTTTGGCAGAGTAACAAGATGAAGAAATATTTTTGTCCTTTGTCAAGCTTGAATACTTACCTGTTTTGTACAAGCTTCACAGATGGGCACACCCCTATAGTATACACTGGAGCACCTGGGTGGGCTCCCTAATAAAAAGGGTGTTCTTTTGTCCCACACTAGTGCCCCTGCGTCCAGTTGTGTAAACAGCTGCTGAGTGTCCTCTCCTTACACAGAAACTATTTTGCATTTCATTCTAGTTACAAACCCATCTAGACAACAAACTTATTTTAAGAGAAGTAGGCCAGAAAAATGTATTGAACTGCATCTGGACAAAACATGGTGTTTTATTGGCCGAATGAACAATGTGTCCTACGAATGAATAATGTTTCCATGAACATGAAAGTTGCCATTTTAAACTGTACAACAGTAAAGAAAAGCACATGGAGCAGCATCTCTTGATCCTTCTATACTGCTCGTGCTCCCTGATTTTGAGGTCCGACCACCATTTCCTGAGTTGATCCTTGGGTTGCCGTACCCCAAAATTCCTGTGCAGACTCCATGCTTCCCGTCATAGTCGGCCCTCTTCAAGATGTCCACCATCTCCACCATCTCAACAAAGGACAAATTTGATGCCTTAAATCTCCTCCGGGATCGTGATGTTTCTGGCTCCGGCCTTTCCTTCTCCTCCTCGTTGCTGCTATTAGCACGCACCTGTTGTATCTCCGCCATGTGCTCTTCCCCACTGCACTGAATGAGAGGGGGCGGGGAATAGACTAGAAAGAACGTTAGGGGCGGGCGGAGTTTCACGCATGCATAGTGCATATAAAGCGTAACACGCGTGCATCGTACGTACGATCTGTGAGCAGAGGAAGGAGTATCGGAGGTGCCGATCGTGATAACGAAGGTAAAATTTAAACTTGGGCCTATACTGCTTAGAGATTGAGGCCTATATTGGGACATGATTAGGGGACTTTAGCCTGACATTAGGGTTTGTCTTGAGTATTACAGATAAAATGGATGGCTTCAATGACCACAACTTCCTCCCCCTGTTCATAGATAAATACAGGGAGCTGCCTTGTCTATGGCAGGTCAAACACCCACATTATAATCATAAACAAAAGAGGCAGGTAGAGTTGGAGAAACTGCTGGAGTTGGTGAAGCCGGTGGTCCCCGCGGCAACCATCCCCTATTTAAAAGCCAAGATTGGTGGCCTGAGGAGCACTTATCTTAGGGAGTGCAAGAAGGTCCAGGATTCCCAGAGATCCAGAGCTGCAGCAGATGACGTTTATGTCCCCAGGCTGTGGTACTATGAGCGACTGTGATTTCTGTCAGACCAGACTGAAGTCAGGGAATCCCTCTCAACCCTACCTTCCACTCTTCCTTCCACCCTATCTTCCATCCCAGCTGAGGCTTCCGATGTCCAACCTGGGACTTCCAGCCAGGAAAAAGTGGAGGAGCCCAGATTGAGCCAGGTATAGCATTGTTCTACAGATTTCTTGTCAATAAATAAAAGATGTTTACTAGATGTTATTATTGATCACTAATTGCTGATTTAATAACGTGTTTTACATATCACTAGACAGTAGTGGGCAAAAATAATTGAGACAATAATGAAAAATGCTGGGCTCAGAATGATAGTCTGTTATATTTATTAACATTACATTTGCAACATTCATGAGATGAAAATTGTGTGTGATTGATAAAGAAAAAATTAAAACTATGTCCCTTTTTCATACACAGGAAGACCTCAGCCAGGAGGAAGATGTGGAATGTGGCACACAGGAGGAGGCGGGGGTTAGTGGCAGCCAGGAGGAGGCGGGGCTAAGTGTCAGCCAGGAGGTGGCCATGCCCAGCAGGAGCCTCACAGAATCCCAAGTCCCTCCCCTCCGCCTTCCAAACAAAAGACCCAGGAAGGGGAGTAACGTGGAGGATTCAGCACTCAGGCTGATTCAGGAGGCTTCTGCATCCCTCAGAGCAACCCCCTCCCATGAAGAGGCCTTTGCCTGCATGGCTGCCTCAAAACTGCAGGACAGGAGGGCCAACGCCTCATGTGTGAGGACATCCTTTACAAAACATTAACTAAGGGGGTGAGGGGTGAAATCACACCCAATACCCACCTGTGTGAGTTGCATCATCCACCTCCTCCTGCCACAACTCCAACACCACAGACACAGCCTGGAAGGAAGCGTGTAAGGAAGACAAGAAAGTGATGACCTGGGTTCAGTCTGGTCTGACAAAAGATGCAGGCTCTTGTATGACCACAGCCTAGGGACATGTATGTTATCTGTTGCTGTTCATGATCTCTTGGACTTCTGCCCCAGATTGTACTCCCTTATATATGGACTCCTCAGGTCACCAATTTTGAAGTAAAATAGTTGATGTGTGCCCTGGGGGCCAAAGGCTTCGCCAATTTCTGCTGTTTCTCCAGCGTTGCTTCCCTCTTTCTTTGGTTATGACCCACATTTTTTTTTTGTATTATACTCACCTATGTCTGTTTTCCTTCAAAAAGGACAGTTTGTTTGTGAGGAGGCAGGTACATTTCAAAAATACAATGTGAAATTAACAAGAGACACCAACACCAAGCAATCTCCTTGAGATTAAATAATACAACATAATAATCGTGTTGTGGTAACTTGACACACAAAATACACCCAAAACTATTCTGGAGTTAAAAAAAAAATACAAAAAATAACACGAGATCAGGATTTCAAAAAAAAAAAAGTTTGTGAGAACTCTGTGTGAATATGAGCAGCAAAACAACTTCATTCTTCTAGCATTATAAAGAAGAAGAGAGTGCGCTGCATTAAACAATTTAAAACATTGCAGTGTGACGAAAGTGTTATATCCATTACGAATGCTAATTTTACCAGACCGAGTAGTGCCGTCTCGGAATTTATTCTGAGCATGCGTGGCACTTTGTGCGTAGTTATTGTCCACACACGGTCGTAATTTACGCGAACGGATTTTGTTGTCAGAAAATTTTATAGCCTGCTCTCAAACTTTGTGTGTCGGAAATTCCGATGGAAAAAGTCCGATGGAGCCCACACATGGTCGGAATTTCCAAAAACAAGCTCCGATTGCACATTTTCCGTTGGAAAATCCGACCGTGTGTACAGGGCATTAGAAGGAAGATTAGCAGCTTTAATCATATCCTCCATCCAAATGGATAGGAAGCTAGATCCCCCTCTCCCACCTCAAACCCTTTACCAAGGGAACAGTGGGCACAGGATGAGGTATTACCCTCAGGTGATCACGTGGAAAAACAAGCCGATTATTCCTCTGTGGAGGAAACAACAGTTGATGAACCTTTTGCAACCTTGCAATCTGAGAGATTGATGTACAAACTCTTACGCAAATAGTTTGTGCCACTTTCATGCTACTCCTAACAGAGTCAGCTGAAAGTTCGATTTCTTCCTTGGGTTCTTTAAAACCTTTACAGCCTTTTCATGTGTTTCCGGTCCATGCATTACTAGAAAAGCTTATTTATGCTGAATGGGATCACCTGGAGAAGCATTTTCTTTCTCCAAAGAGATTCTCAGTTCTCTATCCCATGGAGGAGAAATTCACAAAAAGATGGAATGTACCAGCAGTTGATGCTGCGATTTCCAGTGTGGATAAAAATGTAACTTGTCCAGTAGACAATGCACAAATGCTTAAAGATCCAACAGATAAAAAGTTGGAATTTCTGTTGAAATCCTCTTTTTCCTTGGCAGGGGCCGTTTCTCAGCCTGCGGTCGCTTCAATAGGCATCTGTCACTCCCTAAAGGACCAGTTCAAAGAGGTCCTTAAGGAGATCCCTGCACAACAGGCCCGTGAGTTGGCCGAACTACCAAAGGCGCTATGTTTTGCCATAGACGCCATGAAAGACTCTATTCACCAGGCGTCCTGCCTTGCGCTTGTGCTAATACACATGCGTAGGACCCTGTGGTTAAAAAATGGTCAGCTGAAGCACCTTGCAAGAAGCTTTTGACTAGTTTCCCTTTTCATGGGGAGCGACTATTTGGGGATGACTTGGATAAATATATAAAAACAATTTCTAGTGGGAAGAGTACTCTTTTGCCAGTCAAAAGAAAGTATAAACGTCCTTCTTTTAAACTGACTTTTTCTCCTGCGCCTAGGGCATCTGTCTCTAGGCAGTGGCGACGGCATCCACCCTCAGACTCTAGAGGAAAACCTCAGGGTCAGGTCCAGGCTTAAAAGAAGACCTTGGGCCAGAAATCTGCAAAGCAGAATACTAAAGCCTCATCATGAAGAGGAGTCCCCCCTCACCAGAGTGGGGGGAAGACTTCTGCAATACTCAGAAGTCAGGCAAAAGGAAATTCAGGACAGATGGGTCCTCTCCATGGTGTCTATAGAATACAAGCTAGAATTTCTGGAGTTTCCACCATCTCGTTTTCTGAGCTCAAATGTTCCCAAAGATCCAGGGAAAAGGCAATCCCTGTTTCAAGCATTAGACCGATTATTGGCTCAGGGGGTGATCATACAGATCCCCACAAAATAGCAAGGTTTGGGTTTTTTTTTAAACCTGTTTACAGTATCTACACCAAATGGAGATGTCAGACCCATTCTAGATCTAAGGAATCTAAATCAGTTCCTGAAAATCCGCTCCTTTCGCATAGTGTCAATCAGGTTAATAGTTTCTATCCTACAAGGAAGAGAACTTCTGGTGTCCATCGACATCAGGGATGCATATCTACATGTCCCTATATTTCCCGCTCACCAAAGGTTTCTGTGATTCGAAGTAGAGCAGCAGCACTTTCAGTTTGTAACCTTGACCTTCGAGCTAGCTATAGCACCCCTAGTGTTCACAAAAGTACTGGCCCCACATCTAGCCAGGCTAAGGGCACAAGGCATAACAGTATTGGCATACCTAGACAATCTATTGTTAATAGACCCGTCAGTGGCTCGCTTAGAGCAAAGTGTACGCATTACAACAAGTTACCTGGAAAGTCTGGGTTGAATTCTCAACCTAGAGAAGTCTTCCTTAAAACCGCTAAGAAAGCTGGAGTATTTGGGTTTAATTATAGACACAGCCCAGAAAAAGGTGTTCTTGCCACCGGCAAAGATCAGCTCCATACGAGAGCTGGTGCGGATGGTCAGGTCGAAAAGAAATCCCTCAATTAGCCTTTGCATGAGGTTGTTAGGAAAGATGGTGGCTTCATTCAAAGCAATCCCCTATGCCCAGTTTTATTCAAGACTGTTGCAAAACAGTATCCTGTCTGCTTGGAACAAAAAACGATCCAAGCTTTGGACTTGCCAATGCGGCTGTCCCCAAGAGTGTCCCAAAGTCTCAGTTGGTGGTTACTAACCCAGAACCTGCTGAAAGGAAAATCCTTTAGACCAATTATCTGGAAAGTAGTAGCGACAGATGCTAGGCTTTCAGGCTGGGGAGCAATACTAGAGAAGACGACTGTCTAGGGACAGTGGTCAAGAACCGAAAGAGCCTTGCCCATCAATATCCTAGAGATTCGGGCAGTGCGTCTAGCTCTGAAAGTGTGGACTTCCAGGTTAAGGGATTGTCCTGTCAGGATCCAATCTGACAATGCCATGGCTGTGGCCTATATCAATCACCAAGGGGGCACCAAGAGTCTCTCAGCGCAGAGAAAGGTGAACCATATTCTAGCTTGGGCAGAAAGGAATATTCCATGCCCATCGGCAGTCTTCATTCTGGGAATAGAGAATTGGCAGGCGGACTATTTAGGTCGCCAGCAGTTATTTCCAGGGGAGTGGTCTCTTCATCCCCATGTTTTTTGGGCTGTTTGCCAAAGATGGGGGACTCCGGATGTAGATCTTCTAGCATCCAGATTCAACATAAAGTTAGTCAACTTTGTGTCCAGGACAAGGGATCCACTCGCATGCGGAACAGATGCGCTGGTAACCCTGTGGGATCAGTTCTCACTGATCTATGCATTCTCTCCTATTCAGTTGTTGCCACGACTTCTTTGCAGGATCAAGCTGGAAAGAAAGCCGGTAATTCTGGTAGCACCAGCATGGCCCAGAAGGTCATTGTACACAGAAATCGTAAAGATGGCAGTGGAGGATCCATGGTCCCTCCCACTAAGGCCAGACCTTCTCTCACAGGGGCCAATATTCCATCCTACTTTACGAATGCTAAATTTACCAGCCTGGCTATTGAAACCCACATTCTGAAGAAACGTGGGCTTTCCAGATCAGTTATGTCTACTTTGATTAATGCAAGGAAACAAACTTCCAGAACTATATATTATAGAGTCTGGCAGGCTTATGTTTCCTGGTGTGAATCCAAGGGTTGGCACCCTCGGAGATATATCATAGGCAGAATTCTTGCCTTTCTACAATTAGGCGTAGAGATGAAGTTGGCCCTGAGTGCTATTCAGGGCCAAGTCTCAGTCTTATTGATTTTATTTCAAAGACCACTTGCTATGCATTCTTTAGTCCAGGGTTTTATGCAAGGGGTGATGTGGATTAATCTGCCAGTTAAATCACCTTACAGCCCTCAGGACTTGAACTTAGTTTTGTCAGTGTTACAAAAACAGCCATTTGAACCGATACAGCATATTCCCTTAGTCCTTCTGACAATGAAACTGATATTTTTGGTTGCTATATCCTCAGCAAGGAGGGTTTTGAATTGGTTGCTCTTTCTTGTAAAGAGCCATATTTGATTTTTCATGAGGACAGAGTGGTCTTACGCCCTCGTCCAGGTTTTTTTTACCAAAAGTCATCTCAGGTTTTCACCTGAACCAAGATATTGTCCTGCCATTGTTTTTTCCAAAACCATGTTCCAAGGAAGAAAAGTCACTACATTATCTTGATATGGTGAGAGCAGCGAAAATCTATTTAAAGGCAACTGCTCAGATTCGTAAGACTGATGTCTTATTTATTCTGCCAGAGGGCCCTAAGAAAGGACAAGTAGCATCGAAATCCACTGTCACTAAGTGGATTTGGCAAGTTATAATTTAAACTTATGATTTAAGGGGTAAGATTCCCCTGTTTCACGTTGAGGCGCACTCTACCAGGTTGGTTAGTGCTTCTTGGGCAGTGTGTCACCAGGCCTCCATGGCTCAGATCTGCAAGGCCGCAACTTGGTCTTCAGTACATACATTCACAAAATTTTATCAGGTGGATGTAAGGAGGTATGAGGATATCACCTTCGGTAACAGTGTGCTGCAGGCAGCAATATAAGTCCTCAAGTCTAGGGGTACCCTGTGGGTTGTCTCTCCCTCCCCTCAAATAGCATTGCTATGGGACATCCCATTAAGTTATTACTTAGGGTCTGTATCCCATGATGTACGATAAAGAAAATAGGATTTTTATAACAGCTTACCTGTAAAATCCTTTTCTTGGAGTACATCATGGGTCACGGAGGTCCCTCCCCTCTTTTATGGGGTGTAAGTTTATTGCTTTGCTACAAAAACTGAGGTGCTCCTGGAAGGAGGAGAGGTTATATAGGGATGTGAACTTCCTGTATTGGGTATGCCAGTGTCCACACCTGAAGGTGGCCCATAACCCATTAAGTTATTACTTAGGCTCTGTGTCCCATGATGTACTCCAAAAAAGGATCTTACAGATAAGGTGTTATAAAAATCCTATTTTTTCTGCATTAGCCTTTTTAGTTTTTTTTTTTTATTATTTTATTTTTTTTCAATGTATCAAAAACATGAATCAAAATGTTAAAAAATGCTGATGAGCCGCGTTTTTGAGCGTTTATCAGCATTTTTTGATGTTAGAGCGTTTTTACAGCTGAAAACAGTTGAAAAACTCCTCTCAGAACCCACTAGTTTTTTTTTTTTAAAGCCAAAAGACGCCCCAGCCAAAAACTGCAGATAACAGCCTATGTGTGCATGGACACATAGGATAACATGATGGGGAGTTCATTGACTATAGAAAAAAAATGTCTGAAGCCCAAAACAGCTGTAAAAATATCCAAAAACGTTCAGTGTGCATTAGGCCTTGAAATAATCAATGCGGTCAAAAGCGCATTCATCACATAAGCAACAGATCAGCAGCACCCAGATCACATCTTCATATTTTCTATTGCATAAAAATGTCATCACACAGCTCCTGCACACCTTGCACTTTTTGCCCCTCTGGGCTTTCTCAAAGGCTACAGATGGGAACAATGCCATAGAACAGGGAGAGCATCATCATGGAAATTTGTAAACAGAGGCACCATATTTCTGAAGCCTTGTCTTAGCAAAAAGACATACAATATCAGCTATTGCTCTACAGCAGGAGTATCTAAACCCCAGCCCGCGGGCTACATCTGGCCCGCTTGTGCATTATGTCCGGCTGCTTTTAAAAAACAGCTGCTGTTATTGGCAGTATGTACGGCAAGTCCTGGAAACAAAGCCGCTCCCCCCACAGCCTTTCGTGCTGTCACGCTATGCTGTGGATTGGCTGAGCAATGACGTCACCAGTGCAGCACTTTCCCGCTCCTGCCCACTGTTTGCCAGTGATCCTTCCACTTTCAACCTACTTGTGTAGCAGCAGGACAGAGACGGGAAGTGCAGGAGAGCTGTAGTGTGTGTGCTCATACTGACAACAATGTAAGAGGCAAATGGACATAAATGTGCTTCACAGATATAAAGGAGACTTTGATGGGGACACAGATATGAGATTATTTTGGGGATACTGATATTGGGGAGATTCTGATGGGGACACAGATATGAGGGAGACTCTGATGGGAACACAGATATGGGGGAAACTCTGATGAGGGACACAGAAATTGGGAAGACTGATGGGGGACACAGATGTGCAGAATGGCTCTGGGGGACACAGATGTACGGAAAGACATAAAATGTACATTGTACTGCTGTGGTGGTGATCATGTACAATGACTGGCTGCTCTGATATGCCAATGCAGCCAGTCATTATCTCTGATCACCGCCACAGCATTACAATGTTACCAGACCAAAGCTGCCAGTTAGTATTCCTAATCACCGCCTCACCAGTCAGCATTCATTATCACCATCACCCACTCATAGTGTCCCTAATCACTGTCATATCAGTCAGTGTCCCTAATCACCACCACCCCCTTACTGTGTCCCTAATCACCGTTACACCTGTCATATTGTCCCTAATGACCGCCACACCACTTACAGTGTCCCTGATCACTGCTACGTCAGTCCCATTGCCCATGATCATCACAATACAAGTCATATTGTCCCTAATCACCGCCACACCAGTCATATTGTTCTTGATCACCACCACAACAGTTACAGTGTCCCTGATCAACACCACACCAGTGCAGTGTAGTTTATGCCTGTTGCCTGTACTAAACTTGGCATGTTTATTGACCATGTTTCTGCCTGCTGCCTGGACTAATCCTTTGCCTGTTTGCTGACCATGCCTCTGCCTGTGGCCTCAACTGACCCATCTGTACATCTCACTGACTACATTTTTGCAAGACACCAGGCCAGTAATCATGGCATTCCTGAGGGCACCCATGTACCAGTAGACTAGGCTTAACTGGTTTATAGGAACTGAGACTGCTATAGGTGACACTACATCATGTTCCCTGGCCATGTGTATAGAGGTGACCATTACAGTACAATGTTGACACAATTGTTTGGTTTGTATGATACACAAGATACAATGTTTGGTATATTATCAGTTCAGACAGTGTGACATTTTTAGACATGTGGTACCACCATACTCAGGAGGAGTAGCAGAATGTGTTTTGGGGCTGCTTGCGAGGAATATCTTATTAAAACACCAACTTTGTATAAAAAAATATTTTTCATTTTCTTTCTGCATTTTCTAGAAACTTGTGGCTAAAAAATCAAAAATTAGTCTTTAAACCACTTCCGGACTGCCCACTGCATATATACATCATTACTTTGACGTTATATACCATTGTTATGGCAGCATTTTTTAAAAAGTGGGTGATCCTCTTCCACACAAAAGTGGTCCCAGCGGCAGATTTGCCACAAGATAACTTTTAAAGGCAGCAGAAGTGATGCCCCCGCCGCTTCCCAGTCATTTCCCCCACTTACTGGAGCTGTCGGTAAAGGGGAATTGATACGATCCACTGGAGTGATCGGCAGGAAGACGAGTGAGGACAAGATGGCCCCTACTCGACTCTATGCCCTTGGAAGACTGGAGTGACATCTGACGTCACTTCCGCCTGATGGCCTCAAAGGGCTGGTTTATTTTTTTTCTTAGTAAATGTAAATTTTTTTTTTTTTGCTTTTAAGTTTAAATGTGAGCTCTGAGGTCATTTTGACCCCAGATCTCACAATAAAGAGGACCTGTTATGCTCATCTCTATTACAAGGGATGTTTACAATCCTTATACTAGGACTAAAAGTGATGGAGTTATTCTGTCTCCATAATATTCTGTCATGTTTATGTATCTCTCTTGAATTAGTGTTGAAGTAATTGTGCTGATACAGATATATACAAAATAAAATGCTTAAGTACAATTTTCTTGTGTTCTGTTTTTAATTATACCAGCACCTACCCAGTATTCGTCCTGAGGAAGCTAAATATCTAGCGAAATGCGTAGACGAGCAAGCTTTGGAGGCGATATTGGATCAAAACCTTTTCTACCAGACATACTACTTAGTTATTTCTCTATCTCAGATCCAGCCCTCATAACTGCATTCTTATTGGGTATCTGGTAACTGTATCCATATAGAGTGTTGATTGTATGTTTCTATGTTTTTTAACCATGTTGTAATAAAATGTAGGATGAGTGCAAGTTATTGTCATTGTCATATTGGTTTTGCCCCATTTGGACATGTATCAATGCAAAAAAAGTTTTTAAAATGGCAGTTTTTTCGGGAGCAGTGATTTTAACAGTGCTTAAAGTGAAAAAATAAATATTCCTTTAAATATCATGCCTGGGGGTATGCCTGTTGTATGCCTGTTAAGTGGCACATTTTTCCTGTGTTTAGAACAGTCCCTGCACAAAATGACATTTCTAAAGGAATAAAAGTCATTTAAAACTGCTTGTGGCTGTAATGAAATGTTGCCCCCCCCCCAGCCTATTACCTGGCCCTTTGGGTCTGGTATGTATATTAAGGGGAACCCCGCACCCAAATTTAAAAAAAAGGCATGGGGCCCCCAGGCCCTATATACTCTGAACAGCAGCAGTATACAGGCAGTCTCCGGGTTACAAACAAAATAGGGATTGTAGGTTTGTTGTTAAGTTGAATCTGTTCGTAATTTGGAAAATCTATTTTTAAGCTTTTTGGATAACATAGGGAAGGGTTATCATCACCCCTGTAATATTTGTTTTGCTGTCTGTGCCCCTGTTCAGAAGATTTCACCTCACTTTCTGTCCCAATGACAATTGGATTTAGACAATTTTGGGTTATTAGGGAAACAAGGATTGGTGATAAAACATCAGTGGAGGAGACGCCCTTTTCCCATATTAACTCTTATAGGAGAGAATTTCCCTTCCTAGGGGTAAATTTCCTCTCCCTCTGTTTGTAAGTAGGAGTTGTTTGCAAGTCGGATGTTTAAAAATAGGGGGCATCTATACACTCTAGCAGAAAATTGGGCCTTAGGTGTTGGTGGTACCATAACACTGTAAGCCCTCACAGTTACTCTTGGTGGGCGCTGGAACGGGCCCTGCTGTGAAATATTATATCAAGAATTGTAATTACGTGTCCCTGTTAAACAGGGGCATAAAAATTGGGCCTTAGGCAGTGGTGATGGTGGTGGTGGCACAACACTGTAAGCCCTCACAGTTACTCTTGGTGGGCGCTGGAACGGGCCCTGCTGTGAAATATTATTTTGTAATTATGCGCCCCTGTTAAACAGGGGCATAAAAATTGGGCCTTAGGCGGTGGTGGTGGTGGTGGCACAACACTGTAAAGCCTCACAGACACTTTTGTTGAGCACAGGAACAGGCCCTGCTGTGAAATATTAGATCAAAAATTGTAATTACGAGCCCCTGTTAACCACTTCAGCCCCGGAAGGATTTACCCCCTTCCTGACCAGAGCACTTTTTACAATTTGGCACTGCACCACTTTAACTGCTAATTGCGCGGTCATGCAATGCTGTACCCAAACAAAATTTGCGTCCTTTTGTTCCCACTAATAGAGCTTTCTTTCGATGGTATTTGATCACCTCTGCGTTTTTTATTTTTTGCGCTGTAAACGGAAAAAGACCGAAAATTTTGAAAAAAAAAGATATTTTCTACTTTTTGTTATAAAAAAAAAATACAATAAACTCAATTTTAGTAATACATTTAGTCCAAAATGTATTCAGACACATGTCTTTGGTAAAAAAAATGTCAATAAGCGTATATTTATTGGTTTGCGCAAAAGTTATAGTGTCTACAAACTAGGGTACATTTTCTAGAATTTACACAGCTTTTAGGTTATGACTGCCTATCTCATTTCTTGAGGTGCTAAAATGGCAGGGCAGTACAAGACCCCATTTTGGAAAGTAGACACCCAAAGGAAATTGCTGAAAGGCATGTTGAGCCCATTGAATATTATTTTTTTTTGTCCCAAGTGATTGAATAATGACAAAAAAAAATTACAAAAAGTTGTCACTAAATGATATATTGCTCACACAGGCCATGGGCATATGTGGAATTGCCCCCCAAAATACATTTAGCTGCTTCTTCTGAGTATGGGGATACCACATGTGTGGGACTTTTTGGGAGCCTAGCCGCGTACGGGGCCCCGAAAACCAAGCACCGCCTTCAGGATTTCTAAGGGCGTAAATTTTTTATTTCACTCCTCACTACCTATCACAATTTTGAAGGCCATAAAATGCCAGGACAGTTCAACCCCCCCCCAAATGACCCATTTTGAAAAGTAGACACCCCAAGCTATTTGCTGAGAGGCATGTTGAGACCATGGAATATTTTATATTTTGCCACAAGTTGCGGGAAAATGACAAACTTTTTTTTTTTTGCACAAAGTTGTCACTATATGATATATTGCTCAAACATGCCATGGGCATATGAGGAATTACACCCCAAAATGCATTCTGCTGCTTCTCCTGAGTATGGGGATACCACATGTGTGGGACTTTTTGGGAGCCTAGCTGCATATGGGGCCCCGAAAACCAAGCACCGCCTTCAGGATTTCTAAGGGCGTAAATTTTTTAAATCACTCCTCACTACCTATCACAGTTTCCAAGGCCATAAAATGCCAAAATGGCACAAAACTCCCCCAAATTACCCCATTTTGGAAAGTAGACACCCCAAGCTTTTTGCTGAGAGGCATGGTGAGTATTTTGCAGCTATCATTTGTTTTTGAAAATGAAGAAAGAAAAGAAAAATTTATATTTTTTTCTTTTTTCAATTTTCAAAACTTTGTGACAAAAAGCAAGATCTGCAAAATACTCACCAAATAGCTTGGGGTGTCTACTTTCCAAAATGGGGTCATTTGGGGGGGGTTGCCATCTGGGCATTCCATGGCCTCCGAAACTGTAATAGGCAGTGAGGAGTGAAATAAAAAATTTATACCCTTAGAAACCCTGAAGGCGGTGCTTGGTTTTTGGGGTCCCGTATGCGGCTAGGCTCCCAAAAAGTCTCACGCATGCAACAGAATGCATTTTGGGGTGTAATTTCATATGTTCCCATGGCATGTTTGAGCAGTATATCATTTAGTGACAACTTTGTGCAAAAAAAAAAATTGTCTTTCTCCCGCAACTTGTGTCACAATATAAAATATTCCATTGACTCGACATGCCTCTCAGCAAATAGCTTGGGGTGTCTACTTTCCAAAATGGGGTCATTTGGGGGGGGGTTTGAACTGTCCTGACATTTTATGCACAACATTTAAAAGCTTATGTCACACATCACTCACTCTTCTAACCACTTGAAGACAAAGCCCTTTCTGACACTATTTGTTTACATGAAAAAATATTTTTTTTGCAAGAAAATTACTTTGAACCCCCAAACATTATATATTTTTTTAAAGCAAATGCCCTACAGATTAAAATGGTGGGTGTTTCATTTTTTTTTCCACACAGTATTTGTGCAGCAATTTTTCAAACGCATTTTTTGGGGAAAAAACACACTTTTTTTTAATTTTAATGCACTAAAACACACTATATTGCCCAAATGTTTGATGAAATAAAAAAGATGATCTTAGGCCGAGTACATGGATACCAAACATGACATACTTTAAAATTGCGCACAAGCGTGCAGTGGCGACAAACTACATACATTTTTAAAAGCCTTTAAAAGCCTTTACAGGTTACCACTTTAGATTTACAGAGGAGGTATTCTGCTAAAATTACTGCCCTCAATCTGACCTTCATGGTGATACCTCACATGCATGGTGCAATTGCTGTTTACATTTGATGCCAGACTAACGCTTGTGTTCGCCTTTGCACGAGAGCAGGGGGGGGACAGGGTTCCTTTTTTTTTTTTTTTCTTTATTATTTTTTTGCTTTTTTATCTTATTTTTAAACTGTTCCTTTCATTTTTTTTATCATTTTTATTGTTATGTCAGGGAATGTAAATATCCCATATGATAGCAATAGGTAGTGACAAAATGGGGTCTATTAGACCCTAGATCTCTCCTCTGCCCTCAAAGCCTCTGACCACACCAAAATCAGTGTGATAAAATGCTTTCCCAATTTCCCAATGGCGCTGTTTACATCCGGAAAAATCTAAGTCATGAAATGCTCATAGCTTCTGGTTTCTTAGGCCATAGAGATGATTGGAGCCATTCTGGTCTCTGATCAGCTCTATGGTCAGCTGGCGGAATCATCGGCTGCATTCTCAGGTTCCCTGTTGGGACAGGAAAGCCAGAGAAAAACATGGAAGGCGGTGGGAGGGGAGGACATTCCCTCCCACTGCTTGTAAAAGCAGTCTAGAGGCTAATTAGCCACTAGGATTGCTTTTACATGAAAGCCGACCACTGGCTGAAAAGAATGATACCAAGATGATACCTAAACCTGCAGGCATCATTCTGGTATAACCACTCAAAGTCCGGCAACATACCAGTACGTTGCTGGCTCTTGTTGGGCATATATTGTAATCTTTTTTTATCATGTAGCCTGTGGGATGAACGAAAAAAAGAGATTGATTGGTGGGTATGCCCACCATTAGAATACCTCCCTTCATCCACCCACTTCTAATGATGGGCATACATGCACCATTTATATATGCCAAAGCATGGGGGCATCCGCTTCAAAAGTTAGGAGCAAAACGCTCCTCCACCCCTGCTGCCCCCATGCTTCGGCATATATCACCTCCACTGGAGTCACGGCTTTATATATCGTGGGAGCAAACACTGTTGCTGTCAAGATAAATAAATCCGCGCTGCAGCTGAATGGCGTACCTGAAAACTAAAAAATGGTTCACAATAAAACACAGTAAACAGTAAAGTATAAAAAATTGCATACCTGAAAAGCAAACATGATAAAACATAATAACAATAAAACATTGCAGAATAGAATACAGTAAAAAAGAGCAGAACAATAGATAGAGAATAGAGAGAGAGAGAGAGAACCATAAAATGACAACTATTTTTGTTTTTTTTATTTCATATTTTTTTTTGTGTTTTTTTTTACACTTTTTTTATAACTGTAACCGGTTCCAGGTTCGGGTCCCTCAAAATGCGATGGCATCTTGGGAGACCCTGTGAAAGTGTGCCTAGTCTGTGCAATGCTGTACCCTATGCTAATACTCAACTAGTGTATGGTAGCGTTCAAAACCTTCACCAATGCAAAGACCAGGATTGTCAGGACAGGAGGGACAATAATAGCGGGTGTCACGCCTATATCCGCGCTTGCGGCAGACACGACACGACATCTTTTTTGGGGGGGATCGTTGGGTAGGGATACACGGGAGGACATAAAGAAAATGCCTCTCATGCATCCGACTGCATTTGGTTGGGTATGTGAATGGGGGAAGTACGAGTGCTGCAGAAGTGGTGGGTTCCCAATTAGGATTGGCGAATGCAGCAGGAAGGGCATTATGGGCACAACGGGCCTGTGTTTGTCTTCTTCTTGGTGGCAGCGGGACACTACTTGTGTTTGCCACCTCGCCAGCTTGAACTGCACTTATGGGACTCGCCACGTCACCAAGTATTACAGCAGTGCTGGTTTGACTACGACCGGGGTGTACTAGGCCGTTGGTGCTTGCCAGTTCACCAAAACGCTACCAAAAAAACTGTTAGCGATCGCAGGGATCAGGCCTGACTCTGCGAACGCTGCAGTTATGCATTTAGTGTTTTGTAAGTGACAGTGATCGATCGATACTGCACTTGGGTGGGCTGGGCTGGGCTGGGAAGAGGGGCAAAACGCAGGTGCTAGCAGGTATCTGGGCTGATCCCGCTAACACTGTGTTTTTGGGAACCCTAAACTGCTGGGGACGCTAGTATAAATCTGATCAGATCAGATATTGATCCGTTCGGATACTATACCACTAAGGGAGGTGTACGGTGCGTGCGTGGGTGTTATCGCTACTGGCACTAACCTGATGCTGCCTGGGGCTGGTGCTTGCCAGTTCACCAAAACACTTCTAAAAAACTGTTAGCGATCGCAGGGATCAGGCCTGACTCTGTGAATGCTGCAGTTATGCGTTTAGTGTTTTGTAAGTGACAGTGATCGATTGATACTGCACTTGGGTGGGCTGGGGTGGGCCGGGCGGAGGGGCAAAATGCAGGTGCAAGCAGGTATCTGGGCTGATCCCACTAACACTGCGTTTTTGGGAACCCTAAACTGCTGGGGACGCTAGTATAGATCTGATTGGATCAGATATTGATCCGTTCAGATGCTATATCACTAAGGGAGGTGTATGGTGCGTGCATGGGTGTTAGCGCTACTGGCACTAACCTGACGCTGTCTGGGGCAACACAGACCCTATCTGACCCTAAAACCTAACTTATATCACCGCCGTTACACCTGTCATATTGTCCCTAATGACCGCCACACCACTTACAGTGTCCCTGATCACTGCTACGTCAGTCCCATTGCCCATGATCATCACAATACAAGTCATATTGTCCCTAATCACCGCCACACCAGTCATATTGTTCTTGATCACCACCACAACAGTTACAGTGTCCCTGATCAACACCACACCAGTGCAGTGTAGTTTATGCCTGTTGCCTGTACTAAACTTGGCATGTTTATTGACCATGTTTCTGCCTGCTGCCTGGACTAATCCTTTGCCTGTTTGCTGACCATGCCTCTGCCTGTGGCCTCAACTGACCCATCTGTACATCTCACTGACTACATTTTTGCAAGACACCAGGCCAGTAATCATGGCATTCCTGAGGGCACCCATGTACCAGTAGACTAGGCTTAACTGGTTTATAGGAACTGAGACTGCTATAGGTGACACTACATCATGTTCCCTGGCCATGTGTATAGAGGTGACCATTACAGTACAATGTTGACACAATTGTTTGGTTTGTATGATACACAAGATACAATGTTTGGTATATTATCAGTTCAGACAGTGTGACATTTTTAGACATGTGGTACCACCATACTCAGGAGGAGTAGCAGAATGTGTTTTGGGGCTGCTTGCGAGGAATATCTTATTAAAACACCAACTTTGTATAAAAAAATATTTTTCATTTTCTTTCTGCATTTTCTAGAAACTTGTGGCTAAAAAATCAAAAATTAGTCTTTAAACCACTTCCGGACTGCCCACTGCATATATACATCATTACTTTGACGTTATATACCATTGTTATGGCAGCATTTTTTAAAAAGTGGGTGATCCTCTTCCACACAAAAGTGGTCCCAGCGGCAGATTTGCCACAAGATAACTTTTAAAGGCAGCAGAAGTGATGCCCCCGCCGCTTCCCAGTCATTTCCCCCACTTACTGGAGCTGTCGGTAAAGGGGAATTGATACGATCCACTGGAGTGATCGGCAGGAAGACGAGTGAGGACAAGATGGCCCCTACTCGACTCTATGCCCTTGGAAGACTGGAGTGACATCTGACGTCACTTCCGCCTGATGGCCTCAAAGGGCTGGTTTATTTTTTTTCTTAGTAAATGTAAATTTTTTTTTTTTTGCTTTTAAGTGTAAATGTGAGCTCTGAGGTCATTTTGACCCCAGATCTCACAATAAAGAGGACCTGTTATGCTCATCTCTATTACAAGGGATGTTTACAATCCTTATACTAGGACTAAAAGTGATGGAGTTATTCTGTCTCCATAATATTCTGTCATGTTTATGTATCTCTCTTGAATTAGTGTTGAAGTAATTGTGCTGATACAGATATATACAAAATAAAATGCTTAAGTACAATTTTCTTGTGTTCTGTTTTTAATTATACCAGCACCTACCCAGTATTCGTCCTGAGGAAGCTAAATATCTAGCGAAATGCGTAGACGAGCAAGCTTTGGAGGCGATATTGGATCAAAACCTTTTCTACCAGACATACTACTTAGTTATTTCTCTATCTCAGATCCAGCCCTCATAACTGCATTCTTATTGGGTATCTGGTAACTGTATCCATATAGAGTGTTGATTGTATGTTTCTATGTTTTTTAACCATGTTGTAATAAAATGTAGGATGAGTGCAAGTTATTGTCATTGTCATATTGGTTTTGCCCCATTTGGACATGTATCAATGCAAAAAAAGTTTTTAAAATGGCAGTTTTTTCGGGAGCAGTGATTTTAACAGTGCTTAAAGTGAAAAAATAAATATTCCTTTAAATATCATGCCTGGGGGTATGCCTGTTGTATGCCTGTTAAGTGGCACATTTTTCCTGTGTTTAGAACAGTCCCTGCACAAAATGACATTTCTAAAGGAATAAAAGTCATTTAAAACTGCTTGTGGCTGTAATGAAATGTTGCCCCCCCCCCAGCCTATTACCTGGCCCTTTGGGTCTGGTATGTATATTAAGGGGAACCCCGCACCCAAATTTAAAAAAAAGGCATGGGGCCCCCAGGCCCTATATACTCTGAACAGCAGCAGTATACAGGCAGTCTCCGGGTTACAAACAAAATAGGGATTGTAGGTTTGTTGTTAAGTTGAATCTGTTCGTAATTTGGAAAATCTATTTTTAAGCTTTTTGGATAACATAGGGAAGGGTTATCATCACCCCTGTAATATTTGTTTTGCTGTCTGTGCCCCTGTTCAGAAGATTTCACCTCACTTTCTGTCCCAATGACAATTGGATTTAGACAATTTTGGGTTATTAGGGAAACAAGGATTGGTGATAAAACATCAGTGGAGGAGACGCCCTTTTCCCATATTAACTCTTATAGGAGAGAATTTCCCTTCCTAGGGGTAAATTTCCTCTCCCTCTGTTTGTAAGTAGGAGTTGTTTGCAAGTCGGATGTTTAAAAATAGGGGGCATCTATACACTCTAGCAGAAAATTGGGCCTTAGGTGTTGGTGGTACCATAACACTGTAAGCCCTCACAGTTACTCTTGGTGGGCGCTGGAACGGGCCCTGCTGTGAAATATTATATCAAGAATTGTAATTACGTGTCCCTGTTAAACAGGGGCATAAAAATTGGGCCTTAGGCAGTGGTGATGGTGGTGGTGGCACAACACTGTAAGCCCTCACAGTTACTCTTGGTGGGCGCTGGAACGGGCCCTGCTGTGAAATATTATTTTGTAATTATGCGCCCCTGTTAAACAGGGGCATAAAAATTGGGCCTTAGGCGGTGGTGGTGGTGGTGGCACAACACTGTAAAGCCTCACAGACACTTTTGTTGAGCACAGGAACAGGCCCTGCTGTGAAATATTAGATCAAAAATTGTAATTACGAGCCCCTGTTAACCACTTCAGCCCCGGAAGGATTTACCCCCTTCCTGACCAGAGCACTTTTTACAATTTGGCACTGCACCACTTTAACTGCTAATTGCGCGGTCATGCAATGCTGTACCCAAACAAAATTTGCGTCCTTTTGTTCCCACTAATAGAGCTTTCTTTCGATGGTATTTGATCACCTCTGCGTTTTTTATTTTTTGCGCTGTAAACGGAAAAAGACCGAAAATTTTGAAAAAAAAAGATATTTTCTACTTTTTGTTATAAAAAAAAAATACAATAAACTCAATTTTAGTAATACATTTAGTCCAAAATGTATTCAGACACATGTCTTTGGTAAAAAAAATGTCAATAAGCGTATATTTATTGGTTTGCGCAAAAGTTATAGTGTCTACAAACTAGGGTACATTTTCTAGAATTTACACAGCTTTTAGGTTATGACTGCCTATCTCATTTCTTGAGGTGCTAAAATGGCAGGGCAGTACAATGACCCCATTTTGGAAAGTAGACACCCAAAGGAAATTGCTGAAAGGCATGTTGAGCCCATTGAATATTATTTTTTTTGTCCCAAGTGATTGAATAATGACAAAAAAAAATTACAAAAAGTTGTCACTAAATGATATATTGCTCACACAGGCCATGGGCATATGTGGAATTGCCCCCCAAAATACATTTAGCTGCTTCTTCTGAGTATGGGGATACCACATGTGTGGGACTTTTTGGGAGCCTAGCCGCGTACGGGGCCCCGAAAACCAAGCACCGCCTTCAGGATTTCTAAGGGCGTAAATTTTTTATTTCACTCCTCACTACCTATCACAATTTTGAAGGCCATAAAATGCCAGGACAGTTCAACCCCCCCCCAAATGACCCATTTTGAAAAGTAGACACCCCAAGCTATTTGCTGAGAGGCATGTTGAGACCATGGAATATTTTATATTTTGCCACAAGTTGCGGGAAAATGACAAACTTTTTTTTTTTTTGCACAAAGTTGTCACTATATGATATATTGCTCAAACATGCCATGGGCATATGAGGAATTACACCCCAAAATGCATTCTGCTGCTTCTCCTGAGTATGGGGATACCACATGTGTGGGACTTTTTGGGAGCCTAGCTGCATATGGGGCCCCGAAAACCAAGCACCGCCTTCAGGATTTCTAAGGGCGTAAATTTTTTAAATCACTCCTCACTACCTATCACAGTTTCCAAGGCCATAAAATGCCAAAATGGCACAAAACTCCCCCAAATTACCCCATTTTGGAAAGTAGACACCCCAAGCTTTTTGCTGAGAGGCATGGTGAGTATTTTGCAGCTATCATTTGTTTTTGAAAATGAAGAAAGAAAAGAAAAATTTATATTTTTTTCTTTTTTCAATTTTCAAAACTTTGTGACAAAAAGCAAGATCTGCAAAATACTCACCAAATAGCTTGGGGTGTCTACTTTCCAAAATGGGGTCATTTGGGGGGGGGTTGCCATCTGGGCATTCCATGGCCTCCGAAACTGTAATAGGCAGTGAGGAGTGAAATAAAAAATTTATACCCTTAGAAACCCTGAAGGCGGTGCTTGGTTTTTGGGGTCCCGTATGCGGCTAGGCTCCCAAAAAGTCTCACGCATGCAACAGAATGCATTTTGGGGTGTAATTTCATATGTTCCCATGGCATGTTTGAGCAGTATATCATTTAGTGACAACTTTGTGCAAAAAAAAAAATTGTCTTTCTCCCGCAACTTGTGTCACAATATAAAATATTCCATTGACTCGACATGCCTCTCAGCAAATAGCTTGGGGTGTCTACTTTCCAAAATGGGGTCATTTGGGGGGGGGTTTGAACTGTCCTGACATTTTATGCACAACATTTAAAAGCTTATGTCACACATCACTCACTCTTCTAACCACTTGAAGACAAAGCCCTTTCTGACACTATTTGTTTACATGAAAAAATATTTTTTTTGCAAGAAAATTACTTTGAACCCCCAAACATTATATATTTTTTTAAAGCAAATGCCCTACAGATTAAAATGGTGGGTGTTTCATTTTTTTTCCCACACAGTATTTGTGCAGCAATTTTTCAAACGCATTTTTTGGGGAAAAAACACACTTTTTTTTAATTTTAATGCACTAAAACACACTATATTGCCCAAATGTTTGATGAAATAAAAAAGATGATCTTAGGCCGAGTACATGGATACCAAACATGACATACTTTAAAATTGCGCACAAGCGTGCAGTGGCGACAAACTACATACATTTTTAAAAGCCTTTAAAAGCCTTTACAGGTTACCACTTTAGATTTACAGAGGAGGTATTCTGCTAAAATTACTGCCCTCAATCTGACCTTCATGGTGATACCTCACATGCATGGTGCAATTGCTGTTTACATTTGATGCCAGACTAACGCTTGTGTTCGCCTTTGCACGAGAGCAGGGGGGGACAGGGTTCCTTTTTTTTTTTTTTTCTTTATTATTTTTTTGCTTTTTTATCTTATTTTTAAACTGTTCCTTTCATTTTTTTTATCATTTTTATTGTTATGTCAGGGAATGTAAATATCCCATATGATAGCAATAGGTAGTGACAAAATGGGGTCTATTAGACCCTAGATCTCTCCTCTGCCCTCAAAGCCTCTGACCACACCAAAATCAGTGTGATAAAATGCTTTCCCAATTTCCCAATGGCGCTGTTTACATCCGGAAAAATCTAAGTCATGAAATGCTCATAGCTTCTGGTTTCTTAGGCCATAGAGATGATTGGAGCCATTCTGGTCTCTGATCAGCTCTATGGTCAGCTGGCGGAATCATCGGCTGCATTCTCAGGTTCCCTGTTGGGACAGGAAAGCCAGAGAAAAACATGGAAGGCGGTGGGAGGGGAGGACATTCCCTCCCACTGCTTGTAAAAGCAGTCTAGAGGCTAATTAGCCACTAGGATTGCTTTTACATGAAAGCCGACCACTGGCTGAAAAGAATGATACCAAGATGATACCTAAACCTGCAGGCATCATTCTGGTATAACCACTCAAAGTCCGGCAACATACCAGTACGTTGCTGGCTCTTGTTGGGCATATATTGTAATCTTTTTTTATCATGTAGCCTGTGGGATGAACGAAAAAAAGAGATTGATTGGTGGGTATGCCCACCATTAGAATACCTCCCTTCATCCACCCACTTCTAATGATGGGCATACATGCACCATTTATATATGCCAAAGCATGGGGGCATCCGCTTCAAAAGTTAGGAGCAAAACGCTCCTCCACCCCTGCTGCCCCCATGCTTCGGCATATATCACCTCCACTGGAGTCACGGCTTTATATATCGTGGGAGCAAACACTGTTGCTGTCAAGATAAATAAATCCGCGCTGCAGCTGAATGGCGTACCTGAAAACTAAAAAATGGTTCACAATAAAACACAGTAAACAGTAAAGTATAAAAAATTGCATACCTGAAAAGCAAACATGATAAAACATAATAACAATAAAACATTGCAGAATAGAATACAGTAAAAAAGAGCAGAACAATAGATAGAGAATAGAGAGAGAGAGAGAGAACCATAAAATGACAACTATTTTTGTTTTTTTTATTTCATATTTTTTTTTGTGTTTTTTTTTACACTTTTTTTATAACTGTAACCGGTTCCAGGTTCGGGTCCCTCAAAATGCGATGGCATCTTGGGAGACCCTGTGAAAGTGTGCCTAGTCTGTGCAATGCTGTACCCTATGCTAATACTCAACTAGTGTATGGTAGCGTTCAAAACCTTCACCAATGCAAAGACCAGGATTGTCAGGACAGGAGGGACAATAATAGCGGGTGTCACGCCTATATCCGCGCTTGCGGCAGACACGACACGACATCTTTTTTGGGGGGGATCGTTGGGTAGGGATACACGGGAGGACATAAAGAAAATGCCTCTCATGCATCCGACTGCATTTGGTTGGGTATGTGAATGGGGGAAGTACGAGTGCTGCAGAAGTGGTGGGTTCCCAATTAGGATTGGCGAATGCAGCAGGAAGGGCATTATGGGCACAACGGGCCTGTGTTTGTCTTCTTCTTGGTGGCAGCGGGACACTACTTGTGTTTGCCACCTCGCCAGCTTGAACTGCACTTATGGGACTCGCCACGTCACCAAGTATTACAGCAGTGCTGGTTTGACTACGACCGGGGTGTACTAGGCCGTTGGTGCTTGCCAGTTCACCAAAACGCTACCAAAAAAACTGTTAGCGATCGCAGGGATCAGGCCTGACTCTGCGAACGCTGCAGTTATGCATTTAGTGTTTTGTAAGTGACAGTGATCGATCGATACTGCACTTGGGTGGGCTGGGCTGGGCTGGGAAGAGGGGCAAAACGCAGGTGCTAGCAGGTATCTGGGCTGATCCCGCTAACACTGTGTTTTTGGGAACCCTAAACTGCTGGGGACGCTAGTATAAATCTGATCAGATCAGATATTGATCCGTTCGGATACTATACCACTAAGGGAGGTGTACGGTGCGTGCGTGGGTGTTATCGCTACTGGCACTAACCTGATGCTGCCTGGGGCTGGTGCTTGCCAGTTCACCAAAACACTTCTAAAAAACTGTTAGCGATCGCAGGGATCAGGCCTGACTCTGTGAATGCTGCAGTTATGCGTTTAGTGTTTTGTAAGTGACAGTGATCGATTGATACTGCACTTGGGTGGGCTGGGGTGGGCCGGGCGGAGGGGCAAAATGCAGGTGCAAGCAGGTATCTGGGCTGATCCCACTAACACTGCGTTTTTGGGAACCCTAAACTGCTGGGGACGCTAGTATAGATCTGATTGGATCAGATATTGATCCGTTCAGATGCTATATCACTAAGGGAGGTGTATGGTGCGTGCATGGGTGTTAGCGCTACTGGCACTAACCTGACGCTGTCTGGGGCAACACAGACCCTATCTGACCCTAAAACCTAACTTATATCACCGCCGGGCGATCAGGGGGCTAAACCTTTGTTAGGTAATAAACGGCGGGTGACCTGCCACTATAAAAAATAAACTAACTAACCAGCATCACCCGTAACAGGTTTACGGTGATCACTGGTGAAAGGGTTAACTAGGGTGAAATCAAGGGGTTAAAACCTTTATTAGGTAGTATATGGGGGTCCCTGACACTATAAAAAGCTGACTGCGAACCTATATATTTACCTCCCTAACTAGCATCACCAGTGACACTAATACAGCGATCAGAAAAACGATTGTTTAGTGACACTAGCGACGGGGGGTGATAACAGGGTTAAAACTTTATTAGGGGGGTTAGGAGGGTACCCTAGACCTAATGGGGGCTAACACTAACTGCCCTACCACACTAACTGTCACAAACTGATACCAATGCAGTAATCAGAAAAAAAAACTGCTTGGTGTCACTGTGATGGGGGGGTGATTAGGGGGTGATCAGGGGATGATCTGGGGGTGATGGGGGGTGTAAAGTATGCCTAGTGCGTTTTACTGTGATGTGTTGTGTTGTGCACTCACTCAGATGTCTTCTCTCCTCTGCGCCAGAACAGAAAATACCGAGCCGAGGAGCGATGACATCACTTCCTGTTTACTATACAGCAGCAGAGGAAGATTGCGAGGGGGTGGCCATGAATGAGTGGTCTCCCCCTCAGCCTGGATCGCTCCCCTAACGAAGCCGACTGCCTCGGGCAGGCAGATCATGTACCAGGTACGTGATTTTGCCTGCCCGTGCCATTCTGACGCAGTATATCTGCATTAGGCGGTCAGCAAGTGGTTAAACAGAGGCACAAAATTGTGCCTTAGGCGGTGGTGTTGGGGGTGGTGGCACAACACTGTAAAGCCTCACAGATACTTTTGTTGAGGGCAGGAACAGGCCCTGCTGTGAAATATTAGATCAAAAATTGTAATTACGCACCCCTGTTGAAGAGGGGCAAAAAAATAGGGCCTTACACAGTGGTGGTGGTGGTGCCCTGAACCAAAAATATTCCTAGAAGCTATCATCATGAAGATTGAGGAGGAATAGGATAGTCACTCAGCATAATAGGATAGTAACTCAGCAATCATCATATGCAGCCTTCAAGGGATCCCACATCCATAGAAAAATCAATTGGTTACATCAGCATCAGGTGCTTGGTAGCTGGTGATCCAAGACTGATTAATTTTTATGAATGTGAGCCGATCAACAGAGCCTGTGGACAGGCGCACTCTGTGATTGGTTACAAAGCCTCCAACAACACTGAATGTGCGTTCAGAAAGAACGATGGATGCAGGACAGGCCAATAGCTCAATTGCATATTGAGCAAGCTCTGGCCAGTGGTCCATCCTCAAGACCCAGTAACCCAGTGGATGTTCTGGTGGAAAGGTCCCCAAGTCTGATCTTGCCCCTAGATATTCCTGCACCATGTAATTCAGACTCTGGCGATGGTTGCTGGAACTGATCAGACCTGGGCACTGAGGACTGAAGAATTGTCTTAAGGCATCGGCCACCTTCTCGACCGCACTTTCTGTGACTGAACGAAGCCTCAGCAACAAGTTGTCCAGCACCAGGAAATTGTAACCTCCCAGGCTCTGGAAACACATTGCACAAACCTTTCTGCAAGGCCTCCCGAAGATGTTTCATCCTTTGCTGCCTCTGCAAAAGCTGGATAAGTTCTGCAACCTTACCCTTGTAACTTGCATCAAGAAGGGTTGTCAGCCAGTAATGATCCCTCTCCTTGATACCATGAATCCTAGGGTCCTTTCGCAGGATTTGCAGGATTAGGGAAGCCATGCAGCGTAAGTTTGCTGAGCCATTTGATCCTGAGTCCTCTGGGTCACTAAGGATCACATGATCCTCAACCACTTCCTCCCAGCCACGTACAACTCCATGGGTTTCTGGGGACTGCCAATGATCCCTTGAAGACTGCTGCTGATGCTGAGTGTTATCCTCCACCTCCATGTTGACACAATCCTCCTCCTCCTCTTCCTCTTTCTGTGTGATCAGCGGGCCTGCAGGAATAGTATAGTATCTGGATAAAGGGGGCCTTGAAAGGTAAGGAAGTCCTCCTCTTCTTCCTGCTGTTCTGCCTCAAGTGCCCTGTCCTTTATTCCACTAAGCGTGTGCTCCAACAGGAAGACAAGAAGGACAGTATCACTGATACATGCACTGTCACTGTTCACCATCCTCGTGGCCTCCTCAAATGGTGACAGGACAGTGCATGCATCCTTAATCAGTAGCCACTGGCACAGCGAAAAAAAACCAAGCTCCCCTGACCCTGTCCTGGTGCCATACTCACACAGGTACTCATTGATGGCCCTCTGCTGCATGTGCAGCAGCTGAAGCATTGCCATTGTTGAGTTCCACCTGGTGGGCATGTCACAAATGAGGCAGTTCTTGGGCAGGTTGCATTCTCTTTGAATGTCAGCCAGCCGAGCACTGGCATTATATCACTGGCGGAAATGACCACAGACTTTCCTGGCCTGCCTCAGGAGATCCTGTAAGCCCGGGAACCTGCTCAAGAACCAATGCACCACCAAATTAAGGACATGAGCCAAACAGGGAACATGGGTCAAGTGTCCCTGTCAGAGGGTGGAGAGGAGGTTGGTGCCATTGTCGCATACAACCATTCCTGGCTGAAGCTGGTGTGGCGTCAACCACCTATGAGCCTGCCCCTGCAGAGCTGACCCAGTGTGGCTCCTGTCCCCTAAGCAGACCAAATCAAGCACCGCATGGCATCTTTTTGCCTGAGTGTTTGCATAGCCCCTTGAATGCCTACGGAGCACCGCTGGTTCAGAGGAGAAATCTGCAGAGGAAGAGGCCATAGAGGAAGAAGAAGAGGAGGGTTGGAGGAGAGAGGTGTGGTAGAATCACCACTACTAGCATTTTGAAGGCGTTGTGGCGGAACAAGCTCCAACAGTGCGCCGTGAAAGAAAGGTAACGTCCCTGTCCATGCCTGCTGGACCACAAGTCAGCGGTAATATGCACCTTACCGCTGACCGCCCTGTCCAACAAGGCCAAGACATTGCCTTTTGGGAACCTGCCACTGAGGCCATAGAGGAAGAAGAGGAGGGGGTAGAGGAGAGAGCTGTGGCAGAATCACCACTAGCATTTTGGAGGCATGGTGGCTCCAACAATACTGAACCCTGTCCTGCATCCTTCCCAGCTGCCAGCAGAGTTACCTAGTGTGCCGTTAAGGAAAGGAAATGTCGCTGTTCATGCCTGCTGGACCATGAGTCAGCAGCAATATGCACCTTACTGCTGACTGCCCTGTCCAATGAGGCCAAGACATTGCCTTCCACATGCTGGTAGAGAGCCAGAATGGTCTTCTATAAAAAGAAATGACGTTTGAGGCCACTGAGGAACCACACATTCCACACATTCACAAAATGGGGCAGAGTCTACCAGCTGAAAAGGCAGAAGTTGCAGTGCTAGCAATTTGGCCAAGCTAGCATTCAGATGCTGAGCATGTGGATGGCTGGGACCGAATTTCTTTCGACAGTTTAGCAACTGGGGTAGGGAAATTTGCCTGCTAAAATCGGATGTTGGTGTACCGCTAGCAGATTGTCCGCAAGTACTTGGGACACCTATTTTAAAATACCTTCATTCCTCTCAGTGCAGGTTTCTGAGAGGACTGGAGGTATAGTGGGGTTGGAGATCCCAGCTGATGAGGAGCAAGGAGAGCTCAGCCTTGTTCTTTGATGTGGGTCTTTTAAGTGTTATTGCCAACGGACTGCATGGGAGGTCGTCATATGTCTGGTCAAGCATGTGGTGCCCAAGGGGGTGCTGTTTTGGCCACGCTTGATATGCTTCAGACATATGTTGCAAACAGCAACGGTGCGATCTGCTGCACATGTGTCAAAAAAGGCCCACACCAAAGAACTTTTCAAAATATGTGGGGTGACAACAGTGCCCTGCACCTGCTTAGCTCTGCGGTGTGATGCAATAGGGAGGCTGCCCTTAAGCTGCCCCCTGAAGGGCATCCTGCCTCGTTGGAGATGTGCCTCCTCCTCCTTTCTTCTATCAGGCACCCAAGTAGAGTCAGTGACCTCATCATCCCCTCCCTCCTCTTCACTGGAGCAAACTTGGCAGTATGCTGCAGCTCGGGGAACATGACCACCAGTTTCTTGACCTTCTTGGGCACCCCCTCTCCCTAGGCTCATGTTACTCCCTTCATCAACCTGGGTACCATCATTGGAGCATTCAAATCGCTGCTCATCCTCCGGCAGCATTTACCCGACACTGTGTTCGAATACTTTGGGGGACTCCTCCGTGCATGATGGTGGGGCTAGGGAAGGAGTGACTGTTGACATGGATCTAATGGAATAGGCCGCTTTGGCAGCTGCATCGGCAGGCAAACTACTCTGAGCCTGGGTGACAGATAGGGATGAGCTTTATGTTCAAGTCGAACATGAGTTCAACTTGAACATTGGCTGTTCGATCGTTCGTCAAAATACGAACATTATGGGGCATTCGCGCCAAATTCGAGTGGCGCGTCACGCCCCATAATGCACTGCGACAGTGCATTGCTGTCTGATGATTGGCCAAGCATGCACTATGACCCGCATGCTTTGGCCAATCACAGCGCCGTCAGCAAAAAGAGCCATAATTGGCCAAAGGCAGGATGCCTTTGGCCAATTATGGCTCAGGGGGTTAAGTCCACACCCCACACTATATAAGGCCGCCTGCACGTCGGCCCTGTGTAGTGTGCTGCTGGCGTTGACCGAGAGAGAGTGCCATTTCATATAGATTGAGCAGGAGCAGGCAGGCAGGTGATTCAGTTAGCTGCAGTGCATTTATATATATACATCCAGGCTTATATATATATATATATATATATACACTGTATCCAGTTTAGCTATATCTGACTGCAGTCCATTCCTGGTGTACTGTTTCCAATATACTTCAGGCAGGCAGGTGATTCAGTTAGCTGCAGTGTATTTAATATATATATATATATATATACAGTCAGTCTCATATATATATATATATATATATATATATATATATATATATATATATATATATATATATATATATTGTAGCAGAGCGTCCCAGAGAGACCCAGGAAAAGTCCTGTTCGGGGTTTATACATCTCCCAGACTCCTCTCATACACGTTCAGGGATCTCTGATCTATAGTCCAGTTCAGGTCTTGGTCCTCTCTCCCAGGCTAATTTAAGCTCACCTGAGCAGACAGCCTGTGTATGTGGAAGCTGACAAGCTGTAGGCTTGCTCAGCCTGGTAGTTAGGATCTGTAAATATTGTTTAGTTAGTGCCGAGACACGGCTAGGTTTTGTTTTGGCTATTTTTGTTCCTATTTGTTTTTTGGAACACTGTACAGCACCTGTATATAGACTTGTATATATCACAAATAAACACCGCACTGTTTGTCACTATTTCACTGGATTTGGTATCTGTGCCTGAAAGACTGCTCATCCCAGGGAGCTTTGTACCTGCTACCTGTCCCCCAGGTTACATATGGTGGAGACTGCGACCAGCTGTAGTAAGTTACTACTTAAAAGGCCAGTACCTAGAGTGACTAAACATGGAGGAAATCCTAAAACAATTGGTGATATCCAACGCTGCACAGCAACAAGCAAATGCTGCACTGCATCAAGCAAATGCTACACAGCAGCAAACAAACGCTATCGCACAGGAGCAAACCAAGGTGCTGTGCCAGCAGATTGGTGCTGTACAGGAGCTATCGCAGAGGCTGTTTGAACAGCTAGCCACTGATGCAAAAGAGGATAGGAAAACCCTGGCTGCGGTTGTGGAGACGCTAGCACAGTGGTCACCTGCTAAAGTTAATGTTGTTGGAGACAAACCCTCAGCCATCCATGTGGGTCATTTTCTTTCCAAGATGAATGCAGATGATGATCCAGAGGCCTTTCTCTTAACGTTTGAACGGACCGCTGAGAGGGAAGGTTGGCCCAAAACCCAGTGGGCAGGACTGGTCGCCCCCTTGCTGTCTGGAGAATCACAGAAGGCCTACCATGATTTGGAGTCAGCAGAAGCAGGAGACTATGAAAAGGTCAAGCGGGAAATCCTGGCGCGACTTGGTGTCACCTTGGCAGTTCGAGCACAGCGGGTCCACAGCTGGTTCTTCCAAGACGAGAGGTCACCAAGATCGCAGATGTTCGACCTAATTCACTTGGTGAGGAAATGGCTACAGCCAGAGTCCCTGTCTGGGCCACAAATAGTGGAGCGTGTGGTCATGGACTGGTTCCTGAGGTCACTACCAGTTCCCCTGCAGAAGTGGGTGAGTCAAGGAGACCCCAACTCGGCGGACAACCTCGTGGAACTCGTTGAAAGGTACTTTGCTGCAGAGAGCCTGGTCACCACCCCTACAGCCACACGGACTTTCCACCCAAAGCCACGGTCTCCCCAGGCAACCGGTAAGACTGTTCCAGGGGAAGTGGGTGGTAAGCTTGGCAAGGAAATAGGGGGGAGGATTTTTGGTGCCAGGACTGAAGTTTGGCTTCCCAAACAAGGGAAGCTACTGCCTGTCAGCAAACCAAACTGGGGAAACATCAGGTGTTTTCGTTGCCAAGAACTGGGACATGTTGCAGCAAACTGTCCATTGACAGATGAACCAATGCAGTGTGATCTATCTATTAGAAGGCAGTCTATGTTTGCTGCTGTTTCATGCGCTGCAGCACCAAGTATGGGAAAACACATGTGCCAAATGACTGTTAATAATAAGCCTATTACGGCCTTGCTGGACTCTGGAAGTCTAGTGACTTTGGTTACAGCTGAGATGGTTGAAACTGTGAATTTGCATGCTAAAAAAGTTGCTGTGATCTGTGTACATGGGGATACCCGCGAGTATCCTATAGCCACTGTTCAGTTTAAAACTGGCTTAGGTACGGTGACCCATCCGGTCGGACTTGTGCCCCACTTGGTGCATGAGGCCATTGTTGGTAGGGACTTCCTTAAGTTTTGGGAACTGTGGGATCGTCCCGACCCGGTCGCAGTAGCTGACTCAGTGACAGAGCCAGAACTCCTGGGCGCTAATGACAATGTGGGTTCAGGGGACTCTTCTCAGGGCTCCCCGGGTTTTCCTTTCTCAGTTATGGCAGGAGAGCTGGAGGAGCCTGAGGAGGTCCCCACAACCAGTGGAGCTGGACAGCCATCTGCTGAATCTGAGCTGACGTTGGAGTTTGCTGACCTTAATGTACACAAGGAAAATTTTGGTACCGAGCAGAGAAAAAACCCAACCCTTGCCAGGGCCTGGGAAAATGTAATGGTGATTAATGATGTACCTGTCGAATCAGGGGACAGGCTCTGTTTTCCTTATTTTAGCAGCAACGAGGATTTACTGTATCGTGTATATAAAAAAAATGATGAAGTGGTTGAACAGTTGGTGGTCCCTAAGCCATACAGATGGGTGGTGTTGGAACTTGCCCATGGGCACTTGCTAGGAGGTCATTTAGGGGTTGAGAAAACTACTGAAAGGGTGTTGCGCAGGTTTTATTGGCCCGGGATACAGAAGGATATTGAGAATTATTGTCAATCCTGTCCTGTGTGTCAGATGTCAGCCCCACTACAACACTTCCAAAGTCCTTTAGTGCCCTTGCCCATTATTGAAGTGCCCTTTGAGAGAATTGCCATGGACCTTGTGGGTCCACTCCCCAAGTCTGCCCGAGGTCATCAGCATATCCTTGTAATCATGGATTATGCTACCCGTTACCCCAAAGCCATTCCCTTACGCACCGCATCTGCTAAAAACATTGCCAAAGAGCTGTTTATGGTGTTCAGTCGTGTTGGAATCCCTAAAGAAGTCCTTACAGACCAAGGCACCCCATTTATGTCACGATTAACTAGAGAGCTGTGCAAGTTATTTAAGGTGTCGCAATTGCGAACCTTAGTGTACCATCCTCAAATAGATGGTTTGGTGGAATGCTTCAATAAGACATTAAAGAGCATGTTAAAAAAGGTTGTTGGCAAGGATGGGAAAAACTGGGACTTCCTGATACCATACTTGATGTTTGCCATCAGGGAAGTTCCCCAGTCCTCCACGGGGTACTCTCCATTTGAGTTGCTTTATGGAAGACACCCTCGGGGACTTTTAGACATAGCCAAAGAAACTTGGGAGGGGGAGCAGACACCCCATAAAAGTGTCATTGAGCATATCGCTCAAATGCAGGACAGGATTGCAGCAATCATGCCGATGGTAAAAGAACACTTACTGCAGGCCCAAGCAGCCCAACAGAGGATATACAACAGGGGGGCCCAACTCCGTGTTTTCTCACCTGGTGACAGGGTCCTGGTGTTAGTTCCCACTGTTGAGAGCAAGTTCCTGGCTAAGTGGCAGGGTCCCTTTGAAGTAATTAAAAGAGTTGGGGAGGTCAATTACAAGGTATATCAACCAGGGAAAAGGAAGCCTGAACAGATTTACCACATAAACCTGTTAAAGCCCTGGAAGGATAGACTGGTGTTAACTGCGAGGTCCCTCCCGGTAATGCCTAAGGGTGCTGAGTCCCTTCTGATCCCGAGGTCACTATTCCAGACACCCTGTCATATTCCCAAAAGCAGGAAACTAGAGAATTCCTGATAAGAAATAGAGAGAAAGTTACCTGGCACGACTTCAGCAGTTCAGCATGATATTGTTACTGAACCTGGGGTCCGTGTCAAGCTCAAACTGTACCGAATTCCTGAAGCAAGGAGAAAGGACATCAGCGAGGAAGTTAAAAGAATGTTGGAGCTAGATGTCATTGAGGAATCCAGTAGTGACTGGTCTAGCCCCATTGCGTTAGTCCCAAAACCGGATGGCACTTGGAGGTTCTGTAATGACTTCAGGAAGCTTAATGCAGTGACAACGTTTGACACATACCCAATGCCCAGAATGGACGAACTTATAGACCGTCTTGGCAAGGCTCGCTATCTGACCACTTTGGACTTGACAAAAGGTTATTGGCAAAAACCCTTGACTGGTAGCGCCAAAGAGAAGACCGCATTTGTGACCCCGGAGGGTTCCTTTCAATACAAAAAAATGCCTTTTGGGTTGCAAAATGCCCCCGTGACGTTTCAGAGGGCCATGGACAGGACTCTAAGACCCCACCGACAATATGCAGCAGCATATCTAGATGACATTGTGGTACATAGCACTGACTGGGAGTCTCACTTGCCCCGTGTCCAGGCTGTCCTTGATTCCCTCTTCAAAGAAGGTTTTACGGCAAATCCAAAAAAAGTGCCATTGGTCTAGAGGAAGCCAAGTATTTGGGCTACACTATTGGCCGTGGTGTCATAAAACCTCAAGTGAATAAAATAGAAGCCATCCAGGAATGGCCACGTCCTGCAAACAAGAAGCAGGTCAGGGCCTTTCTTGGCATTGCAGGGTATTATAGAAGATTTATCCCAAATTTTGCAACTATAGCTGCCCCACTAACAGACCTTACGAAAGGGAAAGACTCTGTAATGGTGAAATGGTCCTCAGTAGCAGAGGAATCTTTCCAAGTCCTGAAGAAGGCTCTTTGTGCACAGACAGTACTGTACTCCCCTGATTTCTCCAAAGATTTTTTGGTTCAGACGGATGCGTCTGATGTTGGTATCGGGGCAGTACTATCACAGGTACACAATGGGGAAGAACACCCTGTGGTGTACCTAAGCAGAAAGCTCAATGACCATGAGAAAGTTATGCAGTCATTGAAAAGGAGTGTTTAGCCATAAAGTGGGCCGTGGACGCACTCCAGTACTAGTTAGGGTGCCAGTTTGAGTTAATAACTGACCATGCTCCTCTGAAATGGATGGCCCAAAAGAAGGAGACTAATAGATGGGTTAACCGGTGGTTTTTGGCTCTACAGGATTACTCATTCACTGTAAAACACAGGCCAGGTGTTGAGATGGGGAATGTAGATGCCCTGTCCCGTGTTCACTCCTGTTGGGCTACAGGTGTTCCAACCCTGGGGTTGAAACAAGGGGGGAGGATATGTAGCAGAGCGTCCCAGAGAGAGCCAGGAAAAGTCCTGTTCGGGGTTTATACATCTCCCAGACTCCTCTCATACATGTTCAGGGATCTCTGATCCATGGTCCAGTTCAGGTCTTGGTCCTCTCCCCCAGGCTAATTTAAGCTCACCTGAGCAGACAGCCTTTGCTCTTGGCCGGGGATACTCAGACCACTTCTGTGTAGGAGAGCAAAAAGGTATGTGGAAGCTGACAAGCTGTAGGCTTGCTCAGCCTGGTAGTTAGGATCTGTAAATATTGTTTAGTTAGTGCCGAGACACGGCTAGGTTTTGTTTTGGCTATTTTTGTTCCTATTTGTTTTTTGGAACACTGTACAGCACCTGTATATAGACTTGTATATATCACAAATAAACACCGCACTGTTTGTCACTATTTCACTGGATTTGGTATCTGTGCCTGAAAGACTGCTCAACCCAGGGAGCTTTGTACCTGCTACCTGTCCCCCAGGTTACAATATATATATATATATATATATATATATATATATATATATATATCTATCCACTGTATTCAGTTTAGCTAGATCTGACTGCAGTCCAGTCCGTTCCTGTTTCTAATATACTACAGGCAGGCAGGTGATTCAGTTAGCTGCAGTGTATTTAATATATATATACAGTCAGTATCGTATATCTATATATATATATATATATATATATATATATATAGATATATATATATATATATATCTATATATATATAGATATATATATATATATATATCTATATATATATATATATATATATCTATATATATATAGATATAGATAGATAGATAACCTAGTCACAAAATACCAACCTAATCGTTCTCTTCGCTCCTCCCAAGACCTCCTGCTCTCAAACTCCCTTGTCACCTCATCCCATGCTCGCCTTCAGGACTTCTCCAGAGCCTCCCCCATCCTCTGGAATTCTCTATCCCAATCCATCCGATTTTCTCCTACTTTATCCACTTTCAGACGATCCCTGAAAACTCATCTCTTCAGAGAAGCCTATCTGGCCCCCACCTAACAACTGTACATTTATCTTCTCAATCAACACATCACCCACAGTTATTACCTCTTGTATCTCTTGACCTTCCCTCTTAGATTGTAAGCTCTAAGGAGCAGGGCCCTCTGATTCCTACTGTATCAAAGTGTTTTGTATTTGTACTGTCTACCCTCAAGTTGTAAAGCGCTACGTAAACTGTTGGCGCTATATAAATCCTGTATAATAATAATAATAATAAAAATAATAATAATAATAGATATATATATATATATATATATATATATATATATATATAGATAGATAGATAGATCTATATATCCACTGTATCCAGTTTAGCTAGATCTGACTGCAGTCCATTCCTGGTGTACTGTTTCTAATATACTTCAGGCAGGCAGGTGATTCAGTTAGATGCAGTGTATTTAATATATATATTCAGTCAGTCTCGTGTGTGTGTGTGTGTATATATATATATATATATATATATATATATATATATATATATATAATCTCTATCCACTGCATTACCAGTCTAGCCAAGCCTATATCTGACTGCAGGCCATTCCTGGTGTACTTTTTCTAGTAAACTTCTTCTAGTAAATACAATTTTGCAGCATGTCTGGAAGGCCACCAAGGAGAGGCAGGCGCTCACAGGCCACTAAAAAAGGGCAAGCAGGCTCTGTGTCTGCAGCCAACAGTGCCGGTCGTGGACACGGTGCATCCTCAGCAATTGGTCAAGGGGCATGCTTGTCCTTTTTTTGGCAGCTGGCCGTGTTGATCCACAACATACAGAAGAGTTGGTAGAGTGGATGACTAAGCCATCCTCATCCTCCTCATCCTCTGTCACCCAGGTTTAGAGTAGTTTGCCTGCCAATGCAGCTGCCAAAGCAGCCTATTCCATTGGCTCAATGTCATCAGTCACTCCTTCCCTAGCCCCACCATCATGCACGGAGGAGTCCCCCGAACTGTTCGACCACAGTGTTGGTTACATGCTGCAGGAGGATGCACAGCTTTTTGAAGGCTCCGATGATGGAACCCAGGTTGAGGAAGGCAGCAATATGAGCCCAGAGAGAGGGAGTGCCCAAGAAGGTCAAGAAACTGGCGGTCATGTTCCCCAGCTGCAGCATACTGCCAGGTTTGCTCCAGTGACAAGGAGGGAGGGGATGATGAGGTCACTGACTCTACATGGGTGCCTGATAGAAGAGAGGAGGAGGAGGCACATCTCCCTGATAGAAGAGAGGAGGAGGAGGCACATCTCCTATGAGGCAGGATGCCCTCCAGGTGCCAACTTAAGGGCAGCCACCCGACTGCATGACACCGCAGAGCTCTGCATGTGCAGGGCGCTGCTGACTCCCCACATATTTTGAAAAGTTCTTTGGTGTGGGCCTTTTTTGATACGTGTGCTGCAGATCACACCGTTGCTGTTTGCAACATATGTCTGAAGTGTATCAAGCGTGGTCAAAACAGCAGCCACTTGGGCACCACATGCTTGACCAGACATATGTTGACTTCCCATGCAGTCCATTGGCAACAGTACTTAAAAGACCCACACCAAAGAATAAGGCTGACCTCTTCTTGCTCCTCATCAGCTTGGATCTCCAACCCCACTATACCTTCAGTCCTCTCAGAGACCTGCACTGAGAGGAATGAAGGTGTAGAATTAGGTTTGCCATGTACTTGCAGGCAATCTGCTATCACTACACCAACATCCGATTTTAGCAGGCAAATTTCCCTACCCCAGTTGCTAAACCGTCAAAAGAAATTTGGTCCCAGTCATCCACATGCTCAGCGGCTGAATGCTAGCTTGGCTCAATTGCTAGCACTCCAACTGCTGCCTTTTCAGCTGGTAACCTCTGCCCCCTTTCGTGAATTTGTGAAATGTGCAGTACCTCAGTGGCAGGTTCCCAAAAGGCAATGTCTTGGCCTTGTTGGACAGGGCGGTCAGCGGTAAGGTGCATATTACCGCTGACTCGTGGTCCAGCAGGCATGGACAGGGACGTTACCTTTCTTTCACGGCGCACTGTTGGAGCTTGTTCCGCCACAACGCCTTCAAAATGCTAGTAGTGGTGATTCTACCACACCTCTCTCCTCCAACCCTCCTCTTCTTCTTCCTCTATGGCCTCTTCCTCTGCAGATTTCTCCTCGGAACCAGCGGTGCTCTGTAGTTGTTCAAGGGGCTACGCAAGCACTCAGGCAAAAAGATGCCATGCGGTGATTGAGTTGGTCTGCTTAGAGGGACAGGAGTCACTGGGGCAGAGATTCTGTCAGCTCTGCGGGGGGCAGAATCAGAGGTGGTTGACATCACGCCAGCTTCAGCCAGGAATGGTGGTTTGCAACAATGGCACCAACCCCCTCTCCACCCTCCAACAAGGACACTTGACCCATGTTCCCTGTTTGGCTCACATCCTTAATTTGGTGGTGCAGCGATGCTTGTGCAGGTACCCGGGCTTACAGGATCTCCTGAGGCAGGCCAGGAAAGTCTGTGGGCATTTCCACAGGTCATATAATGCCAGTGCTCGGCTGGCTGACCTTCAAAAGGAATGCAACCTGCCCAAGAACCGTCTCATTTGTGACATGCCCACCAGGTGGAACTCAACGTTGGCAATGCTGCAGCAGCTGCACACACAGCAGAGGGCCATCAGTGAGTACCTGTGTGAGTATGGCACCAGGGCAGGGTAGCTTGGCTTCTTTTCACCACGCCAGTGGCTACTGATCAAGGATGCATGTACTGTTCTGTCACCATTTGAGGAGGCCACAAGGATGGTAAGCAGTGAGAGTGCATGCATCAGTGATACTGTCCCTCTTGTCTTCCTGTTGGAGCACATGCTTCATGGAATAATGGACAGGGCACTTGAGGCAGAACAGAGGGAGGGAGAGGAGGACTTCCTTACCTCTCAAGGCCCCCTTTATCCAGACAGTATTCCCGCAGGCCTGCCAATCACACAGGAAGAGGAGGAGGAGGAGGAGGAGGATTTTGTCAGCATGGAGGTGGAGCCTAGCACTCAGCATCAGCAGCAGTCTTCAAGGGATCGTTTTCAGTCCCCAGAAACCCATGGATTTGCACGTGGCTGGGAGGAGGTGGCTGTGGATCATGTCATCCTTAGTGACCAAGAGGACTCCGGATCGAATGCCTCAGCAAACCTTGTAAAGTCTGCAAAAGGACCCTCGGATTTGTGTTATCAAGGAGAGGGATCATTAATGGCTGGCAACCCTTCTTGAACCACGTTACAAGGGTAAGGTTGTAGAACTTATCCAGCCTTCACAGAGGGAGCAGAGGATGAAACATCTTCTAGGGGTGCACGGTACTGTGTACACCAACAGAAGTGTAATAACAACAATGGGTGTACTGTATTTTGTACACCACCAGAAAAGTAGTAGCAACTGCACTAGGGGTGCACAGTACAGTGTACACTAACAGAAGTGTAATAACAACTATGGGTGTATTGTATTGTGTACACCACTAGAAAAGTAGTAGCAACTGCACTAGGGGTAAACAGTATTGTGTACACCACCAGAAGTCTAATAGCAACTATGGGTGCACTGTATGTATTGTGTACTGTGTACACCACTAGAAAAGTAGTGGCAACTGCATTAGGGGTGCATGGTACTGTGTACACCAACAGAAGTGTAATAACAACTATGGGTGCACTGTATGGATTGCGTACGCCACCAGAAAAGTAGTAGCAACTGCACTAGGGGTGCACGGTACAGTATACACTAACATAAGTGTAATAACTATGGGTGTACTGTATTGTGTGCACCACCAGGAAAGTAGTAGCAACTGCACTATGGGTGCACGGTATTGTGTACACCAACAGAAGTGTAATAACAACTATGGGTGCACTGTATGTATTGTGTACACCACCAGAAAAATAGTAGCAACTGCACTAGGGGTGAACGGTATTGTGTGCACCAGCAGAAGTTTAATAGCAACTATGGGTGCACTGTATGTATTGTGTACTGTGTACACCACCAGAAAAGTAGTAGCAACTGCACTAGGGGTGCACGTTACTGTGTACACCAACAGAAGTGTAATAACATCTATGGGTGTACTGTATTGTGTGCACCACCAGGAAAGTAGTAGCAACTGTGCTATGGGTGCACGGTATTGTGTACACCAACAGAAATGTAATAACAACTATGGGTGCACTGCATATATTGTGTACACCACCAGAAAAGTAGTAGCAACTGCACTAGGGGTGCACAGTACTGTGTACACCAACAGAAATGTAATAACAACTATGGGTGTACTGTATTGTGTACACCACCAGAAAACTAGTAGCAACTGCACTAGGGGTGAACGGTATTGTGTACACCACCAGAAGTATTATAGCAACTATGTGTCCACTGTATGTATTGTGTACTGTGTACACCACCAGAAAAGTAGTAGCAAATGCACTCGGGGTACACAGTGCTGTGTACACCAACAGAAGTGTAATAACAACTATGGGTGCACTGTATTGTGTAAACCACCAGAAAAGTAGTAGCAACTGCACTAGGGATGCACGGTACTGTGTACACCAACAGAAGTGTAATAGCAACTATGGGTGTACTGTATTGTGTACACCACCAGGAAAGTAGTAGCAACTACACTAGGGGTGTACGGTACTGTGTACACCAACAGAAGTTTAATAACAACTATGGGTGCACTGTATGTATTGATTACTGTGTACACCACCAGAAAAGTAGTAGCATTAGCAACTGCACTATGGGTGCATGGTACTGTGTACTGTGCACCAACAGAAGTGTAATAGCAACTATGGGTGTACTGTATTGTGCACACCACCAGAAAAGTAGTAGCAACTGCACTATGGGTGCATGGTACTGTGTACACCAACAGAAGTGTAATAACTATGGGTGTACTGTGTACACCACCAGAAAAACAGAAAAGTAGTAGCAAATGCACTGTGGGTGCACAGTACTGTGTACTGTGTATACCGCCTAAAGTATATTAGAAAAAGTACACCAGGAACGGCCTCCAGTCAGATATAGCTAAACTGGATACAGTGGATATATATATATATATATATTGATTGGCCAAAGCATGCAGGTCATGGTGCATGCTTTGGCCAATCATCTTACAGCAATGCACTGTGCTCCTGCAGTGCATTATGGGTTGTTACGCTCCGCTCAAATTTGACGCGAAAGGCCCATAATGTTTGGTTTTCCTCGAATGGGCGAACAGCTAATGTTCAAGTTGAACTCATGTTCGACCCGAACAGAAAACTCATCCCTAATAAAATGTATTCTCCTCTCATTATGTGCCCACAAAGTCCATCTATATGTTGAGTTTCTCAATCCTTTTTTATATATACTTGGATGCTGGCATGGTGAGGGTCCTCCCTTTCTATGTGGATCAAGAAGGGTTGCCAGCCAGTAATGATCCCTCTCCTTGATACCACGAATCCTAGGGTCCTTTTGCAGGCTTTGTACAATCAGGGAGGCCATGCAGTGTAAGTTTGTAGAGGCATTCGATTCTGAGTCCTCTGGGTCACTAAGGATCACATAATCCTTAACTACCTCCTCATAGCCACGTACAACTCCTTGGGTTTCTGGGGGCCTGAAAACCATCCCTTAAAGACTGCTGCTGAGTGTTATCCCCCACGTCCATTCTGACACAATCCTCCTTCTCCTCTTCTTCTTCCTGTGTCTTTGGCGGGCCCACAGGAATGCTATCTGGATAAAGGGGGCCTTGAGAGGAAAGGAAGTCCCCCTATTCCTCCCGCTGTTCTGCCTCCAGTGCCCTGTCCATGATTCCATGAAGCGTGTGCTCCAGCAGGAAGACTAGAGGGACAGTGTCACCGATGCATGCATTGTTGCTGTTCACCATTCTTGTGGCCTCCTCAAATGGTGACAGGACAGTGCATGCATCCTTGATCAGTAGTGGTGTGGCAAAAAGAAGCCAAGCTCCCCTGACCCTGTCCTGGTGCCATACTCACACAGGTACTCATTGATAGCCCTCTGCTGTGTGTGCAGCCACTGCAGCATTGCTAACGTTGCATTCCACCTGGTGGGCATGTCACAAATGAGGCAGTTGGTGGGCAGGTTGCATTCCCTGTGAATGTCAGCCAGCCGAGTACTGGCATTGTATGACCGGCGGAAATGACCACAGACTTTTCTGGCCTGTCTCAGGAGATCTTGTGAGCCTGGGTACCTGGTCAAGAACCACTGCGCCACCAAATTCAGGACGTGTGCCAAACATGGAACATGGGTCAAGTGTCCCTGTCGGAGGGCGGAGAGAAGGTTTATGCCATTGTCACATACAACCATTCCTGGCTGAAGCTGGCATGGCGTCAACCACCTCTGAGCCTGCCCCTGCAGAGCTGACAGAATCTCTGCCCCAGTGTGGCTCCTGTCCCCTAGGCAGACCAACTCAAGCACTGTATGGCATCTTTTAGCCTGACTGCTTGCGTAGCCCCTTGAACACTTATGAAACGCTGCTGGTTCAGAGGATAAATCTGCAGAAGAGGCTATAGAGGAACAAGAATAGGAGGGGGTTGAGGAGAGAGCTGTGGCAGAATCACCAATAGCATTTTGGAGGCGTGGTGGCGGAACAAGCTCCAACAACACTGAACCTTGTCCTGCATCCTTCCCAGATGCCAGCAGAGTTACCCAGTGCACCCTGAAAGAAAGGTAACATTCCTGCCCATGCCTGCTGGACCATGAGTCAGCGGTAATATGAACCTTTCCTGCTGACTGCCCTGTCCAACGAGGCTGAAACAGTGCCTTCCAAATGCCGGTATAGAGCCGGAATGGCCTTCCATGAAAAGAAATGGCGTTTTGGAACCTGCCACTGAGGTACAGCACATTCCACAAATTCACAAATGGGGCAGAGTCTACCAGCTGAAAAAGCAGCAGTTGCAGTGCTAGAAATATGGCCAAGCTAGCATTTAGACACTCTCTGAGCATGAAAATGGCTGGGACCGAATTTATTTTTACGGTTCAGCAACTGGGGTAGGGAAATTTGCCTGCTAAAATCAGTTGGTGGTGTACTGCTAGCAGAGTGGCTGCAAGTACTTAGGACACCTAGTGCTACACCTTCATTCCTCTCAGTGCAGGTTTTTGAGAGGACTGTAGGTATAGTAGGGTTGGAGATCCCAGATGAGGAGCAAGGAGAAATCCACTTTTTTCTATGATCTGGGTCTTTCAAGTGCTGTTGCCAATGGACTGCATGGCAGGTCATCATATGTCTGGTCAAGCATATGGTGCCCAAGAGGCTTCTGTTCCTGCCATGCTTGATACGCTTCAGACATAGGTTGCAAACAGCAATGGTGCTATCTGCTGCACATGTGTCGAAAAAAGGCCCACACCAAGAAACTTATAAAAGTCAGCGGGGAGTAAGCAGTGCCCTGCACCTGCAGAGCTCTGCGGTGTGATGCAATTGGGTGGCTGCCCCTAAGCTGCCCCCTAGAGGACATCTTGCCTCATTGGAGTTGTACCTACTCTCTTCTCTCAGGCACCCAAATACAGTCCGTGACCTCATCATCCCTCCCTCCTCGTCACTGGAGCAAACGTGGCAGTATGCTGCAGCTGGGGGAACATGACTGCCAATTTCTTGTCCTTCTGTGGCACCCCTTCTCTCTAGGCTCACGTTACTCCCTTCCTCAACCTGTGAACCAACATCAGAGCCTTCAAATCGCTGCGCATCCTCCAGCAGCATATGACCGACACTGTGGTCAAATAATTCTGAGGACCACTCCCTGCATGATGGTGGGGCTACGGAAGGAGTGAGTGTGGACAAGAAGCTGGTGGAATAGGCCACTTTGGCAGCTGCATCAGGATGCAAACTACTCTGAGCCGGGGTGACAGAGGATGAGGAGGATGAGGACGGCTTCGTTATCCACTCCACCAACTCTTTTGAATGTTGTGGCTCAATAACATGGCCAGCAGTAGAAAAAAGGACAAGCGTGCTGTCAGGGCTGGGCCCAGCCCTTCCTTCTCTGAGCTGGCCGCTCAGCTGTTGGCTAATTGCCATCTCTTCACAGTGACTCACATGTTGATGATCGTGCTCGTTGGTCCTGCCTACTTAAGCCGTCCAGCCCAGATGATCTTTGCCTTCGACTTGGTCACATCTCTAGAGACGCTCTTCTGTGTTTCTGTTAAAGATTTGCTTGGCTGACATTCCTTCTGGCTCTCTGAAGTTTTGCCTTGTTTGACTATCCATTCCGGTTCCTGAACTCTGGCTATGTTTTAACTACGTTTACTCTGTTTACCTTTCTTGTATTATTATTAACAACTTCATCCCGGAGGATTTGGCTGCTTAATGATCAGAGCATGTTTTACAATTTGTCACTGCGCTGCTTTAACTGGGAATTGCGCCGTCATGCAATGCTGTACCCAAACAAAATTTGCGTCTTTTTTTTACCACAAATAGAGCTTTCTTTTGATGGCATTTGATTGCCTCTGCGATTTTTATTTTTTGCGATAAAAAAGAAAAAAGACCGAAAATTTTGAAAAAAAATGATATTTTCTACTTTTTGTTGTAAAAATAATTCAATAAACTCAACTTTAGTCATACATTTAGGCCAAAATGTATTCAGCTACATGTCTTTGGTAAAAAAAAAAAAATAAGCGTATATTTATTGGTTTGTGCAAAAGTTATACCGTCTACAAACTAGGGTACATTTTCTGGAATTTACACAGCTTTTAGTTTATGACTGCCTATCTCATTTCACCCCAAGGAAATTGCTGAGAGGCATGTTGAGCCCATTAAATATTTTTTTTGTCACAAGTGATTGAAAAATGACAAAAAAAAAAATCAATAATTACACAAAGTTGTCACTAAATGAGATATTGCTCACACATGCCATGGTTATATGTGGAATTATACCCCAAAATACATTCTGCTGCTTCTCCTGAGTATGGGGATACCTCATGTGTGAGACTTTTTGGGAGCCTAGCCGCGTACAGGGCCCCAAAATCCAAGCACTGCTTTCAGGATTTTTACGGGTGTAAATTTTTGATTTCACTCCTCACTACCTATCTCAGTTGTGAAGGCTATAAAATGCCACTATAGCACAAAACCACCCCAAATGACCCCATTTTGTAAAGTAGACACCCCAAGCTATTTTATGAGAGGCATGTTGAGTCCATGGAATATTTTATATTTTGCCACAAGTTTCGGGAAAATTACATTTCTTTATTTTTTTTGCACAAAGTTGTCACTAAATGATATATTGTTCAAACATGGCATGGTTATATGTGGAATTACAACCCAAAATACATTCTGCTGCTTTCCTGAGTATGGGGATACCACATGTGTGTGACTTTTTGGCAGTCTAATCGCGTACAGGACCCCAAAAACCAATCACCGCCTTCAGGCTTTCTTAGGGCGCACATTTTTTATTTTACTCCTCACTGCCTATCACAGTTTTGGAGGCCATGAAAGCACAAAACCCCACAAATTACACCATTTTGGAAATTAGACACCCCAAGCTATTTGCTGAGAGGCATGGTGAGCATTTTGCAGATCTCGCTTTTGATTGAAAAAAAAAATATTTTCTTTCCTCATTTTTGAAAATAAATGAGATCTGCAAAATACTCACCATGCCTCTTAGCAAATACCATGGGATGTCTACTTTCCAAAATGGGGTCATTGGGGGGGGGGGTTGTGCTATCTGGACATTTCCAGGAACTCCATAACTGTGATAGGTATTGAGGAGTAAAATCACAAATTGGATTTCAGGGTACTGTACACGGCTAGGCTCCCAAAAAGTCTCACACATGTGGTATCCCCATACTCAGGAGAAGCAGCAGAATATATTTTGGGGTGTAATTTCACATATGCCCATGGCATGTTTGAGCAATAGATCATTTATTGACAACTTTGTGCAAAAATAAAAATAAAAATAAAAATGTGTAATTTTCCCGTAACTTGTGGCAAAATATAAAGTATTCCATGGACTCAACATGCCTCTCATCAAATAGCTTGGGGTGTCTACTTTTCAAAATGGGGTCATTTGGGGGAGTTTTGTGCTATCTTGGCATTTTATGGCCTTCAAAACTGTGATAGGTAGTGAGGAGTGAAATCAAAAATTTACACCCTTAGAAATCCTGAAGGCAGTGCTTGGTTTTCGGGTCCTGAACACAGCTAGACTCTCAAAAAGTATCATATATGAGGTATCCCCGTACTCAGAAGAAGCAGCAGAATGTATTTTTGGGTGTAATTCCACATATCACCATGCCATGTTTGAACAATATGTCATTTAGTGACAACTTTGTGCAAAAAAAAAAAAGAAAAAATGTAATTTTCCAAAAACTTGTGGCAAAATATAAAATATTCCATGGACTCAACATGCCTATCAGCTTGTGGTGTCTGCTTTACAAAAAGGGGTCATTTGGGGGGTTTGAGCTGTCCTGGCATTTTATGCACAACATTTAGAAGCTTATGTCACACATCACCCACTCTTCTAACCACTTGAAGACAAAGCCCTTTCTGACACTTTTTGTTTACATGAAAAAAAATTTTTTTTGAAAGAAAATTACTTTGAACCCCCAAACATTATATATTTTTTAAAGCAAAGGCCCTACAGATTAAAATGGTGGGTGTTGCAATTTTTTTCACACAGTATTTTCATTTTTCAAATGCAATTTTTTGGGAAAAACACACTTTTTAATTTTAATGCACTAAAACACATTATATTGCCCAAATGTTTGATGAAATAAAAAAGATGATCTTATCCCGAGTACATGGATACCAAACACAACGTGCTTTAAAATTGCGCACAAATGTGCAGCGGCGACAAACTACATACATTTTTAAAAGCCTTTAAAAGCCTTTACAGGTTACCATTTTAGATTTACAGAGGAGGTCTACTGCTAAAATTACTGCCCTCATTCTGACCTTCGCGTTGATACCTCTCATGCATGGTGCAATTACTGTTTACATATGACACTGGACCGACGCTTGCGTTCGCCTTTTTGCATGAGCACAGGGAACAGGGGTGCTTTTTTTTTTTTAATTTATTTTTATTTTTTATTTTATTTTTAAGCTATTCCTTTAATTTTTTAAAAATCATTTTTATTGTTGTCTCCCCTGTAAATATCCCCTATGATAGCAATAGGTAGTGTCAGGTACTCTTTTTTGAAAAAAATAGGGTCTATTAGACCCTAGATCTCTCCTCTGCCCTCAGAGCATCTGACCACACCAAGATCAGTGTGATAAAATGCTTTGCCAATTTCCCAATGGTGCTGTTTATATCCAGTGTGTGACAGACTCCCCCGAGACAGAGGCTATTGGAAGGGACTGAACATTAGCCTCTTGCCAACAGATTATGGGCCCTGGCATTTGGGGGAATGGTGCTCTCTGTGAGCTGTATGCCTGGGGACCCTGGGGTTGGTGTTACTTTGGATTCAGCTCCATGTCCCCCCAAAACACACAGACTCTGGGGACCCTGTATTTGCCATAGTAGCAATAGTGACTGAGTCATACTGTTGGGACTCATACTGTGAGAAGATGCTAATGTCATCAACTCCACTCACCTGTCTGATGTCAGCTATAATGTGTTTAATGTAAATGAGTTTAGTCTAGGTTCTAAGGGTATTCAACTCATTGTTGTTTGTTATAATTAACCCTGTGTTGAAGTTTATGGTAATGTGTGTTAATTGAATGAGCTGATCACATTAGCCACCAGCACTGGTTAGGAGACGAACAGTCTAGGCTGAGGAGGGGGGAGATTGTTGTTTGTATTGTTAATTGTAATTAGCTCCTGCTATTGTGTTTATACTACTGTGTGAAGCTCGGTGCCCACAAGTCTGTCCTACAGGTCATGTCTCTGAGTCATCTGGTCTGGGTAAATTTTGTAGTAAATTAGCTCATGTTAATTAGGTTAGCTTTGAGTCATCCTGGTGTATAAATTTGTGTGAGATCTCAAATAAAGAGTAAGTCCTGATGTACTCCAAGACTGGTGTTGTCTAGTTCTTGGGTGTTCCTATAGCCAGATCCATTGGACTCGTGTTCCAGAACTTAGGAAGCAGTATACTGACGGAAGCACTCAAGCGAAGTGAGGGACTTTCCATGACACAGTGAAACCGAAGTTATGAAATGCTCGTAGCTTCCGGTTTCTTAGGCCATAGAGATGATTGGAGCCATTCTGGTCTCTGATCAGCTCTATGGTCACCGGTGGGAGGGGGGATGTTCCCTCCCACTGCTTGTAAAAGCAGTCTAGAGGCTAATTAGCCACTAGGATTGCTTTTACATGAAAGCCGACTGCTGGCTGAAAAGAATAATACCAAGATGATACAAAAACCTGCAGGCATCATTCTGGTATAACCACTCAAAGTCCAGTAACATACCAGTACGTTGCTGGTCCTTGTTGGGCATACATTGTAGCCTGTGGGCTGAACGAGAAAAAGAAATTGATTGGTGGGCATGCCCACCATTAGAATACTGCCCTTCATCTACCCACTTCTAATTGTGGGCATACATCCATTTTTATTTCAACTGTGGTGGTAAAATCATCTCCTACAGCGCTGGAGTCGCTGATTTACGTATTGTGGGAGCAAACGCTGTTGCTGTCAAGATAGGTAAATCACTGCTGCAGCTGAATGGCGTACCTGCTAAGCAAATGATGGTTAACAATAAAACAAAGTAACATTACATTATAACAGTAAGACATACCATACCTGCAAAGCAAATACAATAAAAGATAGTAAAAATAAAACATTTTTAATGCAATCTGTGCCTAAAAATATATGCCGAAGCATGGAGGCAATCCGCCCCTAATGTTAGGGGCAAATCGCCCCTCCACCCCTGCCCCCATGCTTCGGCATATATGCTCTTTTTTTTTTTTTAACTGTGATGGTGAAATCACCTTCTACAGCGCTAGAGTCACTGATTTACGTATCATGGGAGCAAACGCTGTTGTTGTCAAGATAAATAAATCAATGCTGCAGCTGAATGGCATACCTGAGAACAAAAAAATGGTTAACAATAAAACACAGTAAACAATAATTATAAAAATAAAATAATTACATACCTGAAAAGCAAACATGATATAACATAGTAACAATAAAACATTGCATTGTAGAAAACAGTAAGAAAAAGAGCAGAACAATAGAGAGAGAGAGAACAATAAAACGACAACTATTTTTATTTTTTTATTTTATATATATATATACAGTGGGGATGGAAAGTATTCAGACCCCCTTAAATTTTTCACTCTTTGTTATATTGCAGCCATTTGCTAAAATCATTTAAGCTAATTTTTTCCTCATTAATGTACACACAGCACCCCCATATTGACAGAAAAACACAGAATTGTTGACATTTTTGCAGATTTATTAAAAAAGAACAATTGAAATATCACATGGTCCTAAGTATTCAGACCCTTTGCTCAGTATTTAGTAGAAGCACCCTTTTGATCTGATACAGCCATTAGACTTTTTGGGAAAGATGCTACAAGTTTTTCACATCTGGATTTGGGGATCCTCTGCTATTCCTCCTTGCAGATCCTCTCCAGTTCTGTCAGGTTGGATGGTAAACATTGGTGGACAGCCATTTTTAGGTCTCTCCAGAGATGCTCAATTGGGTTTAAGTCAGGGCTCTGGCTGGGCCATTCAAGAACAGTCATGGAATTGTTGTGAAGCCACTCCTTCGTTATTTTAGCTGTGTGCTTAGGGTCATTGTCTTGTTGGAAAGTAAATTTCCGGCCCAGTCTGAGGTCCTGAGCACTCTGGAGAAGGTTTTCGTCCAGGATATCCCTGTAGTTGGCTGCATTCATCTTTCCCTCGATTGCAACCAGTCGTCCTGTTCCTGCAGCTGAAAAACACCCCCACAGCATGATGCTGCCACCACCATGCTTCACTGTTGGGACTGTATTGGACAGGTGATGAGCAGTGCCTGGTTTTCTCCACACATACTGCTTAGAATTAAGGCCAAAAAGTTCTATCTTGGTCTCATCAGACCAAAGAATTATATTTCTCACCATCTTGGAGTCCTTCAGGTGTTTTTTAGCAAACTCCATGCAGGCTTTCATGTGTCTTGCACTGAGGAGAGGCTTCCATCAGGCCACTCTGCCATAAAGCCCTGACTGGTGGAGGGCTGCAGTGATGGTTGACTTTCTGCAACTTTCTCCCATCTCCCGACTGCATCTCTGGAGTTCTTCTTTACCTCTCTCACCAAGGCTCTTCTCCCCCAATAGCTCAGTTTGGCCGGACAGCCAACTCTAGGAAGGGTTCTGATCGTCCCAGACATCTTCCATTTAAGGATTATGGAGGCCACTGTGCTCTTAGGAACCTTAAATGCAGCAGAAATGTTTTTGTAACCTTGGCCAGATCTGTGCCTTGCCACAATTCTGTCTCTGAGCTTTTCAGGCATTTCCTTTGACCTCATGATTCTCATTTGCTCTGACATGCACTGTGAGCTGTAAGGTCTTATATAGACAGGTGTGTGGCTTTCCTAATCAAGTCCAATCAGTAGAATTAAACACAGCTGGACTCAAATAAAGGTGTAGAACCATCTCAAGGATGATCAGAAGAAATGGACAGAACCTGAGTTAAATATATGAGTGTCACAGCAAAGGGTCTGAAAATTTAAGACCATGTGATATTTCAGTTTTTCTTTTTTAATAAATCTGCAAAAATGTCAACAACTCTGTGTTTTTCTGTCAATATGGGGTGCTGTGTGTGCATTAATAAGGGAAAAAATGAACTTAAATGATTTTAGCAAATGGCTGCAATATAACAAAGAGTGAAAAACTTAAGGGGGTCTGAATACTTTCCATTTCCATTATATATATATTTTTTTTTTAAACTTTTTTTTCACACTTTTATTTGTAACTGTAACGGTTGTAGTGGTTGTAATGGTTGTAGGGTTGTAGTGGTTGTAACAGTTTGGTTCCAGGTTCGGGTCTCTCAAAATGCGATGGCATCTTTGGAGACCCTGGGAAAGTGTGTCCTAGTCTGTGCAGTGCTGTACTCTATGCTAATACTCCACTAGTATGTGGTAGCGTTCAAAACATTCACCAATGCAAAGACCAGGATGGTCAGGACAGGAGGGACAATAATAGTGGGTGTCATGCCTATATCAGCGCTTTCTACAGACACAACATTTTCATTAGGGGTACCAGGGAGGACATATGGAAAATGCCTCTCATGCAGCCGGCTTGCTGCATTTGGATTGGGAAATTGGGCCACAGCACCGTCTGGAAGCAGAAGGCTACGATGATCTCTTCCTGGAATTTAAGGAAGGATCCAGTTCATCCTGAAGCTTTGTATAGCACATAATTATTCAGCAGAGCCAATTGAAATAAGTATACAGACTCTTTTTTGTACCAGCATCTGGCCTTACAGGCAACTAGGTATGGTGCCAACAACTGGCCGTTGAGGTCCACCCCTCCCATATTAAGGTTATATTCGTGGACACAAAAGGGTTTCTCCACAACACCAGTCATCGTAGGAATTTGGACCATCAAGTATGCATGAAGGGCTGACAGAAGGAAAACATTCCAATTATCCCTCCACTTCACAGTGAGCGAATTATTACATTTCAAGCAGGCTCTCTCCCCCAGCCTAAGACAGGAATCTACAAGCCACTGGGGTAAGCCCCGGTGATTAGATTGCACAATGCCACATGCACCAATTCCATGATCAAGCAAGTGACTAAAAAGTGGCACGCTCATGTAAAAATTGTCCACATACAAGTAGTACCACTTTCCGAATAAGGGTGACACCAAGTCCCACACAATCTTACCAGCGCTCCCTATGTAGTCAGGGCAGTTCTCCCACTCTATGTGCCTATCTCTTGCCTCGTAAACCACAAAACTATATGTATAGCCTGTGGACCTTTCACAGAGCTTACACATCTTTACCCCATATCTGGCACGCTTACTGGGAAGATACTGTTTGAAAGACAAGCGGCCAGAAAACGTAATCAGGGACTCATCGATGCAGACAACTTGATCGGGAGTAAACAAGGCTACAAATTGTTGGTTGAAGTGGTTTACGAGGGGCCAGATTTTGTAGAGCCGATCGTATCCAGGGTCATCTGAGGCCGACAAAGTACATTATCATTGAAGTGCATGAATTGCAAGATCTGCTCATATCGTGCCCTGGCCAAGGAGGTAGAGAACACATGCATATGGTGAATTGGGTCAGTGGACCAATATTTACTCTTTTTAGTTATGCCCATGAGGAGGGATAGGCCCAGAAAGGTCTTAAATTTGGAAACCGTAATAGGATTCCATTCTCTGGCAAGGGTCAAATGGGGATTAGCGACGATGAATTGACCAGCATACAAATTGCTTGTCCATAATAGATCTATAGAGATCTTCTGTGAAAAACAGTGAATAAATATCAATTGACGTAAAATTAACTGTTTCCACCTGAATTCCGGGTTGGCCAGTGAATATGGGAAGTATGGGTGCTGCAGAAGTGGTGGGCTCCCAATTAGGAATGGCAAATGCAGAAGGAAGGGCACTATCGGCTCAACAGACCTGTCTTTGTCTTCTTGGTGGCTGCGAGACACTAGTTGTGCTATCCACCTAACCAACTTGAACTGCACTTATGGGACTTGCCACGTCACCACGTGATACTGCAGTGCTGGTTTGACTACGACCAGGGTGTACTAGGGGAACAAAAAAGGAGGGGGGTACTACTAGGGTAATACCCAGACATGACAGACTTTGAAGGCCAGAAAACAATGGAGAAATAGAACAGTATAAACGGTCAATTTTATTGAAAAATATAAACTACAAACATTAACATCAGAAAAGGGTAAAAAAATCATAGCATATATGCATATGTGTTTATAGTGCAGTGAGCCCTTGTGCGACTACGCGTTTCGCCGTTTAGGCTTCTTCAGGACACGGCCAAGGTTCAAAGACGAAACAGATAATGAGATACAATGCCATTAAAATCACGATTATTACATAGACACATTTGTTTAAAAAGACAAGTGTTGAAAACTTGTGGAAAAGGGAGGTCAAGGACGAACAACAGAAAAGTACCTTTATCTGGATTGTAATATTGTATATACCCACGATACGGGTGAACGATGAATTATGAAAATTTAGACTATGAAAAAACAAATCCAGTAATACATAGGGAAATAGATCCTTAATAGGATCCAGCCATATTAGTGGCTTCTGCAGCCAGAGGTAGCCCGTTGAATCCAGGAACATAGAATGTGGGAATATTTATTTAGCAAATATAGTAACCAGTTAGAATAGAATAGCCAGTCTAGATGGTAAATAGTACTTACATGTAAACCACCATATGGGAAGCGTGCCCCTGGGAGACAGCGACCGCACTACACACGGAGCGCATAACATTGTGGGGGTTATTTATATGATTAGGGAAGTATCAGCTGGCCACTGAAGAACCATCATGTGACGCAATCATGACAGCTGGCCAAAAGAACAAGGAATTGTGGGCCTTGTAGGCATAAGGAGCCGGGCGAGGTACCACCCGGCATGCGCCCGCACAGAGCGAGCACTTGAGTGGAAAAGCCAAACACATTCATACGGTGCAGCGGGCGGGATCATATTCCCCTTGCGCATGCGCCATTGACCCTAAACAGAACCTAGTGAATTATGGACAACGTAGGGAAGAGAAGGACAGAATGTAGCCTCGTTTAACACATGCATACATATATAGGGGGCTAACAACAGAGGGAGAACAGAAACCTGTTCAAGGAGCGCAGCAAGCGGGTCCCACAGCCAATTCATGCGTCATGAAGCTGCAAGTCATATAAGCAAGCCATGAGACATTTGTGGGTAAATGCTAGATAGATATCAGTGTTAAATACATATAAGATAAATAGCCTTAGAGATCAAAGGAAAAAATGTCAAAAATGACAATTTGCAAGATGAAATTTAAACCAACACCGGAAAAGTAAATAAATGGAAGATAAAGAATCTAAATAAAAATTAAAAAAAATAAAAAATAAGGAGGGAAAATCTGGTACCGAAATGTAGCATCCATGAATACCTCAAGTAAGCAACACATGCTGATTAAAAAACAAAACAGAGATGCATATTAGATACTGCAAGATTATAGATACTTGTACAAAAGATTACCATTGTTTTCAAAAGATCAAAAGTCAGTGACATAAACTGTGGAGAACAGATGTTTATATATTCAGTATCTATCATTAATTATCCCAATAGACCATTCTAAAGACCCATTTATTAGAAACATATAGTGGGTAATGCAAGTGATGTAGATTGGGGTACAATTGTAAATATTATAATTTTACATAGGGAGGTCATGTCAAATGACAATAAGTATCATACAGCAGAAAACGAAACAGGGAGGGAGAACTAGGCTAAAAGCAAATCTACAAGATATTACAAGGTGTTAAAGAAAAGGTTTAAAGCTGATTATATAATTCAAGCCTGGATACACCGTGGCCTGTAATTTGTGAATCCATTGAGTTTCTCGTTGGAGTACTCTTTCATCAAAATCACCTCCACGGGGGTCTGCATGGATAACCTCAAAAGCAGCAAATTTGAATACCATAGGGTTGTACTTATGTTTGAAGGCTATATGATAGCCCATAGTCGTATTTAGAAAGCCACTAGTGGCATAATATACATGATCCTTAATTCTTCTCCGGAAGGGCCTGATGGTTGTGCCAACGTAGAAGGCACCACATTGGCAAAACACAATATAGATAACACCTTGAGTTTGACAGGTAATATGATGGCGTAAAACATAAGTACGGCCATTCGGGAGAAGAACAGAGGGTACTGTCAGCAGTAGATGGCAAAAATCACATACACCTCATTTGAAGAGAATTGTTGGGTATTGTGTCGTATTGGTTGTCTTACACTAATGGCTTTGCATTAGACAATCTTTAATGGATCTAGCTCTTCGAAACATGATTTTAGGCCTGGGCCCTATGTATTTGCTTATAGTGGGATCTGCTAACAAAATATGCCAATATTTACGAAATATTGAACGTATCGTCTGGTGTCGATAGAATAGGTGGTGATAAATCTCACTATGTCTGAGTTAGTTTGTTTGGGTTCTAGGAAGAGGATGGTGTTTCTTGGTTTAGCTACAGCTTTCTTAAAGGCTTTTTTAAGACTTGTTTTGCTAAATCCCGTTGCTAACAGGCGTTTATATAGCAGGTCTGCCTCCCATTTGAAATCAGCGTCTTTCGAGCAATTACGTTTTAGACGTATATACTGGCTAAAAGGGATACTTTGAATAAGAGGTTGGGGATGTGCACTCCTCGCGTGCAGAATTGTATTCCCCGCGGTGGGTTTCCGGTATAATGATGTGCTGATCTGGCCCTTCATATTGATGTTAATGGTAACATCCAAATATGTAATGGTAGTAAGACTGGACTGCATGGTAAATTTTAAATTGTAATCATTATGGCTCAAAATGGCCATGAAGTCTTTAAGTGCTGCTGGTGGTCCCAAGTCCCATAGTACTAAAATGTCATCTATGTAGCGGAACCAGTGCAGCACGTACGAAAAAAGATCTGAATGTCCCTCATTGGCAAAAAGGTCCCGCTCCCACCCCCCCAGATACAGGTTGGCATAAGAGGGCGCACAACATGTGCCCATAGCGACCCCCTGTACCTGGAGGAAGTGGGATCCATCAAAAGAAAAAATGTTTTTTGTAAGAATGTGGGATAACAACTGTAATACGAAGCTATTGAGGTCTTTAAAAGCAGGTCCTCTTTCATTAAGGAATTTAGCAACTACCTCCATATCCAACTCGTGTGGAATAGATGAGTATAGTGTTTCTACATCAATGGCTACCAACGAGCATCCATGGGGTACAGTGAGGCCCTCCAGATTTCTTAGGAGATCCGGGGTGTCTTTGACATAAGAGGACAATGTAGTAATGTGAGGACGTAGGTACTCATCTACAAATTTGCTTGCTCTTTCTGTTTTTGAACCCACGCTGGAGACTATCGAATGTCCTGGTGGTTTAGTAGAGTGTTTATGAATTTTAGGGACAGAGTAGAAAGTAGGAATTCTAGGATGGGGGACCTGAATGCCTTCAAAAATCTCTCTGGTGATCAAGCCGTCAGCAAGGGCAGACTGTAACAAATCGTCATACTGCTGATTAAATTTTGTTATGACATTAACAGAGATTGGTTTGTACCATAATCTGTTTTTCAAGATGTCCCAGCACATATTCCTATATGAAAGTGCATTCATTAGTACCACATTGCCACCCTTGTCTGAGGGCTTGATCACCAGATTGGGGTTATTACTTAAATTAGTAAGAGCAGCACTATGGGGTTCACTAAGATTGGGATTGGGTGATCTGTCCAATGAGGCAGATTCAATATCCTTGATAGTCTGGACCAAAAAGGTCCATACGTTAGAATTTATGTGCAAAAAAGGGAACTGAGTAGATTTTTTCTTAACTGCCTCCCCTAATAATTTTATATCTTTAAGATATAGTGTTGTTTGAATACGGGGGCCTGCGGTTTCCTCGGATTCAGGGGCAACCTGAGTTGTTTCAATAGGATCATTTTCATCTAATAGTAGAACTAGATTTTTGAAAGCTCTAAATTCAGCCATCGAGAAGTTTTTCAAATCTCCTGATGAGAGATTTCAGCTTGTTTATCACGTCTGTCATTATCATACATAAATTTAAGTGTGAGTTTCCTGGCAAACAGGTATATACTCTTAATGATCTCAAATCTGTTTGGCAGTGAGTTGGGATAAAAACTAAGGCTGAGCTGGAGTAGCTCATACTCGATGGCATTTAGAGAGTAAGATGACAGATTGATGACTTCCAATTTACAGTTATCACTTAGAGATTTAATGTCATCATAATTTGCTATTGTTGATGTATTAACAGTGGAGTCACAGGGGAGCATAATACTAGGACTACAATCAGAAGAATGCACTTTAGCAGCAGAAAAAAATTGATCTATGCGTCATTTTTTAAGATCTTTTTGAATTGCTCCAGCTGCCGCAGTACTAACAGGTCTAGATGAGGCAAGAGTTTTGGCACAGTCTACAATTTGTAGTCAGGTATTGAGCTCTGTCTGAGAGGTCATCAGCAAAGTGATAGAAGAGATATCAGAAGAGACACCCGGTGCTTGATTAGGAAACATAGATAACCCTTTATTAACCGTAGATATAGAGTCAGTGTGCAGTGTATTTCTATTGTCTACTGGAGGGTTTGGTTCACCCAGTGCTCTTTTTTTGTCTGTACCTGTTTGATGCCCACCACCAGGTTGTGTTCTTTTTCTTGAGCCTTGATCTCTCTGTCGTCCCTGATCGGATGTCCTAGAGCCTTGTGATAAATAAGAGTTAACAGAAGAGTCTGAATCACTTACTCTATCTTTCAATTTTTTAATGTTTCTCTGTGCATTTGCATATTTGCGATTACCTCGTTGGCCATTGGTTTGCGGCCAATTGTATGCATATTTACCTGCGAAGGCTAATTTGTCACGTGACAGTTTTTCCTCTTTTTTGAGTAGCAGATCTTTAGTGAAAGTTTGGATGTGTTCCTTTAAACAAATATCATAAGTTGCAAAGTCAGAATTGTTTAATATAGTGGTATTTTCATTGATTCTTGCATGTAGTATTCTATCGTCAATTCCATAATTTTTTTTATATTAAGATTTTTATTGTATTGTACGAAAAGAGAAAAGAATACAGAGACATCGCCAATTGGGCATACCCTGGCATTATTATGCTTATATAAATGGCAAAGATGGTAAAAGCTTACTTATGTGTAGTCTCCATTGAGCTACCTCAAGATCAAAGGTTTAGGGTTAGGTAAACGGGTTATATAACAAATACCCATGATAGCATACAATAACCATGTAATAGTTAGTTAGAATACTGTGGGGGTGAACACTTGTGTGCAATAATAGTAATGGCATAAACAAAGGGAACTGTAATGATTTTCATAACAAGCTGTCCGTAGGACTGTAAAAAGGAAAGGGAGGCTGGTGTGGGATCCAATCCAGGTAAAGGTAGAACTGCTAAGACAATGGTGTACTTCTAGAGTCAGAGATCCAAGGTTTCCAGGTTTTATTAACGCTAATAGTGGACATATTGGCCTTGGCAAAGGAAAACTCCATCTGGAAGTGAAGGTTAAGTAACCGGATGGTATCTTTCAGTGTAGGGGGGTCTGCTGATTTCCAATTCTTCGCAATCATCAATCTTGCTGCAATGAGGATGTGTGTGACAATTCCATCATTTTTTTAGAACAATCATGGAGGTTTCGTTCTCGGGGGGTTCTAAAGTCCAAGTCAGTAGCCCAAATGTTGGGAAAGACCTGTACCCTAAGACCCTTTGGGTTTAAATCCTCCAGGATATATTGTTCAAAATATTTTACATGCCAGAATAGACTAGCTTTCCGTTCAAATACTTGTACTAACTTATGAAAAATAATCTCAATTTCAACATTACTGCTTTTCAAAGAGGAGCATGTTTGCTAAGTGCCTAGCATGAAGCCTTCCCAGTTGTTTCCTGCCAAGTCCGCCATGAGAAATAATCACTTGCAATTTAGGTAAGATAAACAACCAAAACAGAGGGAAGGGGGGAGAAAATAATATTTTAGACAAAACTGCACTGATAATTGGTTTTTGCCACCCACAAAATATGAATAAGAGGAAAGAGTGCAATAAATAGCCATGTCCATAAATATTAGGGGAACAAAAAAGGAGGGGGGTACTACTAGGGTAATACCCAGACATGACAGACTTTGAAGGCCAGGAAACAATGGAGAAAAAGAACAGCATAAACAGTCAATTTTATTGAAAAATATGAACTACAAACATTAACATCAGAAAAGGGGAAAAAAATCGTAGCATATATGCATCTGTGTTTATAGTGCAGTGAGCCCTTGTGCGTCTATACGTTTCGCCGTAAGGCTTCTTCAGGACACGGCCAAGGTTCAAAGACAAAACAGATAAGAGAACAAATTTCTCTATCTCCCCACTAATTTGGGGTACTTTGTCGCAGTAAGTGGGCTTAGCACTATATGACCATATAGTGTGACCAAACCCCCGTATTTTTTGAATATGTTTAGGTGTTTTTAACTAGCCTTGCAGGAAATGTCATTCTTGTATGTGTGCGCTGTAAAATATTTTGTACTGTTTGTAGGTCTTATAGCAGTACCATCTTGAATTTAAACGCATTGTAGGGTGTGCCCCCCAAATATGTACTTGTATATTGGAATAAACCCTGACCAGGTTTTTTTGGGCTGGAGCACCCCTCCCCCTCCTCCTTACCTCTTATTTAGTGGCCACCAGTGTATAGGATGTATCCCCTTCAGTTCTCCCACATATAGGAGTTTAGCTCCCATGGTTGAGACAAATTCCATTCTATTACTAGAGTAGGAAAAAAAAAATATCTATCTGAAATGAGATACAATGCCATTAAAATCACGATTATTACATAAACACATTTGTTTAAAAAGACATGTGTTGAAACTTGTGGAAAAGGGAGGTCAAGGATGATCAACAGAAAAGTACCTTTATCTGGATTGTAATATTGTATATACCCACGATACGGGTGAACAATGAATTATGAAAATTCTAGACTATGAAAAAACAAATAGAGCCAATCTTACTAGTTGTATTAGCAAGAATAAAATGAAATAAAATAGAAATATGGTATAGCAATATTCTAGAGGAACAGCAGAACTTACTGAATAACAAATATTCTTGCAACTTCTTAGACAGGGGTATGTAATTCCAAATATACAGGGAACCCACAGGGCCACAAACCATCCAGTAATACATGGGGAAACAGATCCTTAATAGGATCCAGCCATATTAGTGGCTCCTGCAGCCAGAGGTAGCCCGTTGAATCTAGGAACATAAAATGTGGGAATATCTATTTAGCAAATGTAGTAACCAGTTAGACTAGAATAGCCAGTCTAGATGGTAAATAGTACTTACATGTAAACCACCATATGGGAAACGTGCCCCTGGGAGACAGCGACCACACTGCACACAGAGCGCATAACGTTGTGGGGGTTATTTATATGATTAGGGAAGTATCAGCTGGCCACCGAAGAAGCGTCATGTGATGCAATCATGACAGCTGGCCAGAAGAACAAGGAATTGTGGGCCTTGTAGGCATAAGGAGCAGGGCGAGGTACCGCCCAGCGCACGCCCGCACAGAGTGAGCACTTGAGTGGAAAAGCCAAACATATTCATACGGCGCAGCAGGCGGGATCATATTCCTCTTGCACATGCGCTGTTGACCCTAAATGGAACCTAGTGAATTATGGGCAATGTAGGAAAGAGAAGGACAGAATGTAGCCTCATTTAACGCATGCATACATATATAGGGGGCTAACAACAGAGGGAGAACGTTTCTGAGCATCTGTTTCCCCATGTATATGTATGCATATACCTGGGGGCATGGGAGCAGGACATACCCCGCTCCTTTTTTGTACTCTTTCCTCTTATTCAGGGTATACTAGGCCGCTGGTGCTTGCCAGTTCACCAGAAGGATGAGCGGCACTAGTACTGTCTCTCTGCTCCATTCAAGAGCCCTGCGGTTCTTGCACCTCAACAACAGCAGAAGAATGCCTGACCTTGGCAGGGACCACAACTCCGTCATCAGAGCTATCTGTCAGGGTGCCGCTGCTGTCTACAGGATAATTTTCTGAACCTGAATCTGACAGATGGGTGACTTCCTCTTCACTAGGGATGAGCCGAACACCCCCCTGTTCGGTTCGCACCAGAACATGCGAACAGGAAAAAAGTTTGTTCGAACACGCGAACACCGTTAAAGTCTATGGGATACGAACATGAATAATCAAAAGTGCTAATTTTAAAGGCTAATATGCAAGTTATTGTCATAAAAAGTGTTTGGGGACCTGGGTCCTGCCCCAGGGGACATGGATCAATGCAAAAAAAGTTTTAAAAACAGCCGTTTTTTCAGGAGCAGTGATTTTAATAATGCTTAAAGTCAAACAATAAAAGTGTAATATCCCTTCAAATTTCGTACCTGGGGGGTGTCTATAGTATGCCTGTAAAGGGGCGCATGTTTCCTGTGTTTAGAACAGTCTGACAGCAAAATGACATTTTGAAGGAAAAAACTCATTTAAAACTACCCGCGGCTATTGCATTGCCGACAATACACACAGAAGTTCATTGATAAAAACGGCATGGGAATTCCCCAAAGGGGAACCCCGAACCAAAATTAAAAAAAAAAAAATGACGTGGGAGTCCCCCTAAATTCCATACCAGGCCCTTCAGGTCTGGTATAGATATTAAGGGGAACCCCGGCCAAAATTTAAAAAAAAAAATGACGTGGGGTTCCCCCTAAATTCCACACCAGACCCTTCAGGTCTGGTATGGATTTTAAGGGGAACCCCGCGCCCAAAAAAAAAAAAAAAAACGGCATGGGGTCCCCCCAAGAATCCATACCAGACCCTTATCCGAGCACGCAACCTGGCAGGCCGCAGGAAAAGAGGGGGGGACGAGAGTGCGGCCCCCCCTCCTGAACCGTACCAGGCCACATGCCCTCAACATTGGGAGGGTGCTTTGGGGTAGCCCCCCAAAACACCTTGTCCCCATGTTGATGAGGACAATGGCCTCATCCCCACAACCCTGGCCGGTGGTTGTGGGGGTCTGCGGGCGGGGGGCTTATCGGAATCTGGAAGCCCCCTTTAACAAGGGGACCCCCAGATCCCGGCCCCCCCTGTGTGAAATGGTAAGGGGGTACTTCCTACCATTTCACTAAAAAACTGTCAAAAATGTTAAAAATGACAAGAGACAGTTTTTGACAATTCCTTTATTTAAATACTTCTTCTTTCTTCTATCTTCCTTCATCTTCTGGTTCTTCTGGCTCTTCTGGTTCTTCCTCCGGCGTTCTCGTCCAGCATCTCCTCCGCGGCGTCTTCTATCTTCTTCTCCTCGGGCCGCTCCGCACCCATGGCATGGGGGGAGGCTCCCGCTCTTCTCTTCATCTTCTCTTCATGACGGGACTTCCCTGTGGCATTCCCCGTGACGTCACAGGGAAGTCCCATCAAGTCACCGTGCATCAGAAGGGGCGGGGTCACCGGGTGACCCCGCCCCCTGTTATTTAAGAACTGTCAGACAAGGAGCGCCGTCACACAGCGGGAGCCTCCCTCCATGCCAGCATGGGTGCGGAGCGGCCCGGAGAAGAAAATGAAGAAGAGAAGAAAAGAAGAAGAGAATAAGAGAAGAAGATGAAGAAGAAGAGAAGAGCGGGAGCCTCCCCCCATGCCATGGGTGCGGAGCGGCCTGAGGAGAAGAAGATAGAAGACGCCGCGGAGGAGATGCTGGACGAGAACGCCGGAGGAAGAACCAGAAGAGCCAGAAGAACCAGAAGATGAAGGAAGATAGAAGAAAGAAGAAGTATTTAAATAAAGGAATTGTCAAAAACTGTCTCTTGTCATTTTTAACATTTTTGACATTTTTTTTGTGAAATGGTAGGGGTACTTTTGTACCCCCTTACCATTTCACACAGGGGGGGGGCCGGGATCTGGGGGTCCCCTTGTTAAAGGGGGCTTCCAGATTCCGATAAGCCCCCCGCCCGCAGACCCCCACAACCACCGGCCAGGGTTGTGGGGATGAGGCCCTTGTCCTCATCAACATGGGGACAAGGTGTTTTGGGGGGCTACCCCAAAGCACCCTCCCAATGTTGAGGGCATGTGGCCTGGTACGGTTCAGGAGGGGGGGGCGCACTCTCGTCCCCCCCTCTTTTCCTGCGGCCTGCCAGGTTGCGTGCTCGGATAAGGGTCTGGTATAGATTTTTGGGGGGACCCCACGCCGTTTTTTTTTTTTTTTTTGGCGCGGGGTTCCCCTTATAATGCATACCAGACCTGAAGGGTCTGGTATGGAATTTAGGGGGAACCCCACGTCATTTTTTTTTTTAAATTGTGGCCGGGGTTCCCCTTAATATCCATATCAGAACTGAAGGGCCTGGTATGGAATTTAGGGGGACTCCCACGTCATTTTTTTTTTTTATTTTGGTTCAGGGTTCCCCTTTGGGGAATTCCCATGCCGTTTTTATCAATGAACTTCTATGTGTATTGTCGGCAATGCAATAGCCGCGGTAGTTTTAAATGAGTTTTTTCCTTCAAAATGTCATTTTGCTGTCAGACTGTTCTAAACACAGGAAACATGCGCCCCTTTACAGGCATACTATAGACACCCCCCAGGTACGAAATTTAAAGGGATATTACACTTTTATTGTTTGACTTTAAGCTTTATTAAAATCACTGCTCCTGAAAAAACGGCCGTTTTTAAAACTTTTTTTTGCATTGATCCATGTCCCCTGGGGCAGGACCTGGGTCCCCAAACACTTTTTATGACAATAACTTGCATATTAGCCTTTAAAATTAGCACTTTTGATTTCTCCCATAGACTTTTAAAGGGTGTTCCTCGGCATTCGAATTTGCCGCGAACACCCCAAATTGTTCGCTGTTCGGCGAACTTGCGAACAGCCAATGTTCGAGTCGAACATGAGTTTGACTCGAACTCGAAGCTCATCCCTACTCTTCACTATCTGTCATGCTCAGAAACGTATAAGCCTCTTCACTAGTGTACCTTCGATTTGACATTTTAGTCTCTAAATTTACTGGTACACTAGTGAGACTCACAGGAAAAAGAGCTCCTGACTGTCAGTGACTGATTCAAATACTACCAAAAAAAGTGTTAACATTTGCAGGGATCAGGCCTGACTCTGCGAATGCTGAAGTTATGTGTGTTGTGTTTTTGTAAGTGACAGTGATCGATTGATACTGCACTTGGATGGGCTGGGCTGGGTGGAGGGGCTAAACACAGGTGCTAGCAGGTATCTGGCTGATTCCACTAACACTGCATTTTTGGGAACACTAACTATTGGGGATGGTAATATATTTCTGATCAGATCAAAGATATTGATCCATTCAAACACTATACTACTAAGGGAGGTGTATGGTGCGTGCATGGGTGTTAGCGCTACTGGCACTAATCTGACGCTGCCTGAGGTGACGCAGACCCTGACTAATGATAAAAAATGATATCACCCACCAGGAGGTTAAACCTTTATTGGGTAATATACGACGGGTGCCCTAACGCTATAAAAAACAAACGAACTAACCAGCTGCACCCGTAACACTAATATGGTGATCACTGGTGACAGGGGGTGAAAGGGTTAACTAGGGGCAATCAGGAGATTAAAACCTTTATTAGGTAATATATGGGGTACCTGAGGCTATAAAAACCTGACGGTGAAACTAATCAAATAACTGGCTAACTAGTGTCACCCATGACACAAATACGGCGATCAGAAAAAAGATCTATTAGTGACACATGACAGGGGGTGAAAAGGTTAACTGGGGGGCGATCATGGGGTTATACCTTTATTAGAGGGGTTTAGGGGGTACCCTAGACCTAACGGGGCCTCCTACTAACTTCCCTAACACTTAATACAGTCACAAATGACACCAATGCAGTGATCAGTGAAAAATATGAAAACTGCAATTGGTGACACAGTGACAGGGAGTGAAGGAGTTAACTGGGGGGAGATCAGGGGGTGATAGGGGGGTGATCGGGGGGTGGCAAGTGTACCTATGTGTACTGGTGTTAGTGTAGTGTTGTGAAACTCACGGTAAGACGTCTTCTCTCCTCTCACTGGAGACAAAAAGACTTGATGAGGAGAGATGCCATGACTTCCTCCTGTCTTTTTTTACACTTAAGGGCCGTACACACGATCAGACTTTTTGATAACAAACATGCAAATTAGCTGGTTTAAGGCAACATCCGACTGTGTGTACACTCCATCGGACAAACTTTTTCAGTTTTCATTGGACAAATGTTGGCTGTGAGAACAGACAAACTTGGTGGCAACAAAAGTCTGATGGAGCAAAGTCAGATCGTGTATACACAAAACCATCGGACTTTAGTCCAAAGTACAAACACACATGCTCGGAAGCAAGGACCAGCTGGAAGCGGTGGTTCTTGTAAAACTAGCCTTCGTAATGGAGATAGCACATTCGTAACGTGCCAAATTATGAAATTTCTAAATGCAGCACACATTCTCTTCTTCTTTCTAATGGCTTAATAATAAAGCTGCTTTGCTGGTGATACTGACGGAGTACTAACAAACATATTTACAATGGATTTGAGTTCTAGTGATATCAATAAATTTGTTTTTCGTTTTTTTTTGGCAAGTTAGCACAACCCCATTATCCCATAGTGGTTTTGAAGCTCAAAGCTCCAACTCGATTTGTGTCCCTTGTTCCTAATTTTAGAAATGTACCTGCCTACTCCCAAACTGTCATTAGAAGTTAAACACATAATTTCTATTTTTAGTGAAAAGTTATATTTTTAGAATAGTAAGCACACAACTGGTGGAATTGGTGAAGCCTCTATACCCCAGGGCAGGCATACATTTTGTGAAGAGCTAAATTGGGAACCTGAGGAGTGCATACAATAGGGGGCACAAGAAGGTCATGGACTCCAAGAGATTGTGAGCAGCAGCAGATGACACATATGTCTCCAGGCTGTGGTACTACAACAGGCTGTGTTTTTTGGCAGACCAGACCAAACCACGCACATCGCTCCCCACACTTCTTTACACATTAGCTGAGGCCATTTTGTGCATTCACAACATAAATACAATTAATAAATTTGTAGACATATTCTCTGTCATCCAAATTTGAAATTATAAACCAAAAGAGCAAATGATACACAAAAAAATAAAAAAGTATAACCAAAAAATCATACTCAAATAAAAACTACAACATTCTAAATTAGTAGCCCCTAAACTCCCCAGACCACTGTCCTTGTTGTGGATCCTGGGGCTGATTTGGCCACTGACCACCATGCTACTGAGGTGGGTGGGCTTGCTGGGGTGGGTGGGCTTGCTGGGGTGGGTGGACTTGCCGGGGTGGGTGGGCTTGCCGAGGTGGGTAGGTTTGCTGAGGTGGGTAGGTTTGCTGGGGTGGGTAGGTTTGCTGGGGTGGGTAGGCTTGTTGTGGAGGAGGTGGAGGTGTGTGGTCCAAATGACACACATGTGATTTTGTGGTTAGCTCACGTTTCCTGGCTTTGCTGAGGAGCTGGATGATTATCCCTCCACATAGCTCCCTTTGATCAGCATCAATCTTGCGGAGCTTATTAGCTGTAAAACAGCCAAACCCTTCAGCACTATTGGGTGTTGTGGTGATGACAGATGTAGCCCTGGTTAGGAAGTCAGCTGTGGCCTCATCCAGGTGGTGGCTTTTCCTGGCTCTTTTTTTGGGAGGGCGCAGGGGAGGGATTCTGCACTCAGTTGTCTGGCTGCTGGGCCCGGCCTCTTCTTGGCTCAAAAGTTCCTGTGTGTGAAAAACCAACATCATTTTAATTTTTGATCATCAATCACAAACACTTTTCAGCTCATGACTTTTTAATTTGGAATGTGTCCAAATAGTAAAGACTATCATTCTGACTCCAGCATTTCTCATTCTTGTCCTAATCCTTTTTGGCCACTACTGTCTATTTATATGGAACTCACTTTTTTAACACAAATTATTATCCATACTAACATCTAATTAACATCATTGTATTTTTTTCATCCACACTTTTAAACAATGCTATACCTGGGTCAAGCTGAGCTCCTCCTCCTCTTCATCCTGTGTAGGATCAGGCTCAGTATCGGTGTCCCCAGCTGATGTGGAGGGTAGTGTAGAGAGAGATCTGTGTGGTATAGTTTGATCAGACAAAAATTGGAGGCTGTTGAAATACCACAGCTTGGGTACATAGACATCTTCAGTTGCTGCTCTTGATTTTTTTGGATTCTTCGATCTTCTTTCGTTCCCTGTTATACATGCTTCTGAGGCCCCAAATTTGGTCTTTATCAAGTTGTAGGTTGCTCTGGGGTGCACAGTCTTCGCAAATTCCACCAGTTTCTCAATTGCTGTCATCCTCCTGGTTTTATTGCAATAATCTTTATGTTTGACTTGACACAGACAGATGAGCTCTCTGTATTTTTCTATAAATTGGCTAAGGAATTTGTGCGAATTCAAACCTGACTTCATTGTTTTGGTGACAAGTATCAGATGGCTGCAAAACAGAACACAAGACAAACCATAATGGGTGGCGTATAGCTCATAATCTGGTCACAATATAGGCCTTTATGTAAGCAGTAGGGAAGGGCTGTCTGTTCGGGTCAAACATGATTTTGAACATTGGCTGTTCGCCCGTTCGCCAAATAGCAAACAGTTTGGGGAATTCTAAAGTGATAACTTTCAAGGTTAATATGCAAGTTATTGTCCTAAAAAGTGTTTGTGGACCTGGGTCCTGCCCCAGGGGACATGTATCAATGCCAAAGATCATTTTAAAAACGGCCGTTTATTCGGGAGCAGCGATTTTAATAATGCTTAAAATGAAACAATAAAAGTGAAATTTTCCTTTAAATTTCGTACCTGGGGGGGGGTGTCTATAGTATGCCTGTAAAGTTGAGCATTTTTCCCGTGTTTACAACAGTCCGAGAGCAAAATTACATTTCTAAAGGAAAAGAAAGTAATTTCAAAGTACTAGCAAAAGCGACAGAATTTCAAAACGTACCTTTTTTCTTTTCGTGGCTACTTTCAGCTTGCATTCGTCTCGCGCCTATTCGGAATGTCACTACGTCCATTACATTGCACGCTCATTCTGAATTCACATACACTGTGCATATGTGAAACCTCCACTCTCCGAGCGTCATAACGCTGGGCCGTGACCAGATTACATATTCTGCAATGCACCTTTGATATTTGACGTTCAGGTCCCATTGACTCTAATGGGGTTCATTATTTAGGTAAGTTTTCATTGGATATTCAGATCGTGTGTGGGCCTACGTATGGAACGCATGTTAGCTTGATATAGACTCCGCCCGCGTCGCCCGCCCCTTCTATCTTCGGTGCGCAGTAGGAGCAAAATATCGGAGACACAGGTGTTTGAAAATTGGTTATCTAGTGAGCTGTAGGGATGAGCCGAACACCCCCCTGTTCGGTTCGCACCAGAACTTGTGAACAGGCAAAAAATTTTGTTCGAACAGGCGAACACCATTAAAGTCTATGGGACACGAACATGAATAATCAAAAGTGCTAATTTTAAAGGCTTATATGCAAGTTATTGTCATAAAAAGTGTTTGGGGACATGGATCAATGCAAAAAAAGTTTTAAAAAAGTCAGTTTTTGCGGGAGCAGTGATTTTAATAATGCTTAAAGTGAAACAATAAAAGTGTAATATTCCTTTAAATTTTGTACTGTTTCCCGTGTTTAGAACAGTCTGACAGCAAAATGACATTTCAAAGGAAAAAAGTCATTTAAAACTACTCACGGCTATTAATGAATTGACGGTCCGACAATACACATAAAAGTTCATTGATAAAAACGGCATGGGAATTCCCCACAGGGGAACCCCAAACCAAAATTTAAAAAAAAAATGACGTGGGGGTCTCCCTAAATTCCATACCAGGCCCTTCAGGTCTGGTATGGATATTAAGGGGAACCCCGGCAAAAATTAAAAAAAAAAATGGCATGGGGTCCCCCTCAAAATCTATACCAGACAGGGTACCAGGTCTGGTATGGATTTTAAGGGGAACCCCGCTCCAAAATTTAAAAAAAAAATGTTGTGGGGTCCCCCCAAAAATTCATACCAGACCCTTATCCGAGCACGCAACCTGGCAGGCCGCAGGAAAAGAGGGAGGACAAGAGAGCGCCCACCCTCCTGAACCGTACCAGGCCACATGCCCTCAATATTGGGAGGGTGCTTTGGGGTAGCCCCCAAAACATCTTGTCCCCATGTTGATGGGGACAAGGGCCTCATCCCCACAACCTTTGTTGGTGGTTGTGGGGGTCTGCAGGCGGGGGGCTTATTGGAATCTGGAAGCCCCTTTAACAAGGGAACCCCCAAATCCTGGCCCTCCCCCCTGTGTGAAATGGTAATGGGGTACAAATGTACCCCTACCATTTCACAAAAAACTGTCAAAAATGTTAAAAATGACAAGAGACAGTTTTTGACAATTCCTTTATTTAAATGCTTCTTCTTTCTTCTATCTTCTATCTTTTGTCTTCTATCTTCCTTCGGTTTCTTCCTCCATCTTCTTCTTCTGGTTCTTCCTCCGGTGTTCTCGTCCGGCACCTTCCTCTGCGGCGTCTTCTTCCCTTCTTCTCCTCGGGCCGCTCCACATACATGATGGCATGATGAAGGCTCCTGCTGTGTGACGCTTCTCCTCTTCTGACGGTTCTGAACACCGGAGGAAGAACCAGAAGAACCAGAAGAAGAAGAAGATGGCGGAAGAAACCAAAGGAAGATAAAAGATAGAAGAAAGAAGATAGATGGAATTTAGGGGGACCCCCACGTCATTTTTTTAAAATTTTGGTTTGGGGTTCCCCTGTGGGGAATTCCCATGCCGTTTTTATCAATGAACTTTTATGTGTATTGTCGGACCGTCAATTCATTAATAGCCGCGAGTAGTTTTAAATGACTTTTTTCCTTTGAAATGTCATTTTGCTGTCAGACTCTTCTAAACACGGGAAACATGCGCCCCTTTACAGGCATACTATAGACACCCCCCAGGTACGAAATTTAAAGGAATATTACACTTTTATTGTTTCACTTTAAGCATTATTAAAATCACTGCTCCCGAAAAAACGTCAGTTTTTAAAACTTTTTTTTGCATATGACAATACCATGCATATAAGCCTTTAAAATTAGCACTTTTGATTTCTCCTATAGACTTTTAAAGGGTGTTCCGCAGCTTTCAAATTTGCCGCAAACACCCCAAATTGTTTGCTGTTCGGCGAACTGGCGAACAGCCAATGTTCGAGTCAAGCTCATCCCTAGTGAGGAGGAAAGCCTGGAGCCACAAACAGAGATTTTGCGCAGGGAGGTCATGCAATTTTGTCTTATTGAAAGAAGTTTAAGGCATTGTTGTCTAGATGTCTTTGAATGAATTGCAAACTTGATTCAGTGGAATGTAAGGAGAGGACACTCAGCAGCTGTTTACGCATATGCACTCAGGAGCACTAGTGTGGGACACCAGAGAACATTTTTAAGGGTAACCCACACAGGTGCTCCAGTGGATAATTGGGGTGTCTCCATGTGTGAAACTTGGCCAAAAAAGGTAAGTATGGGAAGTAAGCCCAAGCCCCCTCGAGGATGTGGAGGAAGGAGAGGTGGAGGAAGTGCCCCCCAAGGATGTGGAGGAAGGAGAGGTGGAGAAAGTGGGTGACATGGGCACCCCACTAGGTGAGTGTCTGACACCCCAGCTTCAGGTAATCTATGTATGTCTGCATATTTATAAATACATGTTTTTTCAACAATTTTAGGTGATGTGCTGGTTGTGGAAGAGGAAGCGGCGGAACCTTCTATTAGTAGGGCCAGCGCCCACACCCTCATTCAACAAATTAGGAAGTAGAATGGGGAAATAGATGTGATGAGAAATCACCTCAACAGGACATGAAGAACATGATGGATGTTTTGGGGAGAATCCCTTCAGCCTTCGAAAAAATGTAAATTTTCTATTGCCTTCAGTTTTTAGACGTTGAGCTTTGTAAGTTCTAGAGTTGTGTATGTTATGTTTTAAAACATGCCTGTTTCTTCTAAAAAAATATATGTATATATTTGAGGGTAAAAACAAAAAAAATAAAATTTTCTAAACGCACATGTGAATGTGCACAGAGTAAAAATTTTGAAATACAACAATGTGTGGCTTCTTATTTCAATGCTCAATACCAGTATATTTGTTAAGTTGGTGTAGTTACAATGGCAATGTACTCTAAAATGTGTGTAGCCAAGCCACAGCACAACATAATAGCTAGCTCAAGGCGAGATTGTCACCTCATGTTGCACATCAGGTTGTTTTGCACTAGTGGCAAAAATGATAAAGATCAAGGCTATTTGCAAACCTAGTAAACACAGGCAACAGTAGTTCAAATGAAATAGTATTTTATGAATAAGTCAAATATTTACTTATTATCACATACATTTTGCTGCCAAGGCACTGCCCCTCTACCCACAAAGTAGTCCATATACTGTTCCCAGACAAGACGGCATTCTAGGAGGCAAAACCAGCATGCACATTTTTCAGAGCTGGCATCGCAGCCTCTTCAGCTGGTCGGGAAAAAGAAGGCTCATTTGTTTGCCCTGAGGCAATGTAGCTGGTAGCATTCCTCCTTAAAAAATTATGTAGGATGCAGCAGTACAACAGCACATGGTTGATTTTATACTCTGCCAAGTTTATGGCAGTTAAAAACAACCTAAATCAACTTGAAAGGATGCCAAAGGCTTTTTCCACAACCCTTCTGGCACGAGAGAGCTGATAATTAAAAATGCGTTGTTCTGGGGTGAGGTTCCTCATTGGAAAGGGCTTTAGGATATGTTCCCCCAAAGAAAAGGCCTCATCTGCCACAAACACAAAATTTAGTCCCTCAATATTGTCGTGAGCATGTGACAAATGTAAGGTCCCTTTCTGTAGCCGATCGTAGAATTCGGTATGCATCATGACACCTCCATCAGAGTGGCGGTCATTTATACCAACATCCACGTACAGGAACTCGTAGTTTGTTGACACAACAGCAAGCAGAACTATGCTGCAAAACCATTTATAATTAAAAAAATATGATCCTGAGTTGGGTGGTGGGACTATCCTCACATGCTTGCCATCAATGGCACCCCCACTAGGGTGCCCACGTGTCCCAGATTGCCCGGGATTGTCCCTTATTTTTGATTTATGTCCCGTGTCCCAGGCACCTTCATTCTGGGACAATACAGTGTCCCGGAATGAAAAAAAAACACACCGTCAGCCAGCTGAGCCAGTCCGCCACCCTTATAAACATTTACCAACCGCCAGTCCGTCGCCCGCCACCCTTATAACATTACACACTGTCACTACACAGTAACACATGACACATCATAGCATGGTTGCTAGGCTAGGGCCGCCCCGCGTTTAGCAACCAGTGACGTTGGCTAAGGGGTAACATGTGGGCAGTCAGTGTGGGCACCCGCATTCTACGACTCAGCAGCGCACCTCTGAGAGAGAGAGAGTAGCCAGCCACAGACACCACACCAGACAGAGCCACAGTCACTTACTGCTGGTAAGGATCATCCAGCCTGTGCTCAGTCAGTACCAGTCCCGGCCGGGGCCACCCCCGACTACTTCCGCAGCCACTCTCTGCTGTAGGCACTTTGCCATTTGCCAGCAGCGCACTTCTCCCCAGTAATAGTTCAACTTCTCTCCTGAGCTGAGCTGAGCCTCGTCCAAGTCCTCCTCCAGGCTCCCGCCCACGAGGTCCACGAGTTTGCCGCCCGCCAGACATTGACAAACTTCCAGGACAGGTTAGGGTACTGTGTTACACACTTTGTTACAGTGAGCATTCTCCCCCTCCATTCTGCTGCTGTCTGCCCCCCTCCATTCTGCTGCTGTCTGCCCCCCTCCATTCTGCTACTGTCCACCTCCAGTTTTCCTCCTTGTCCCCCAGTTCTGCTGCTGTCCCCCTCCAGTTTTCCTCCGTGTCCCCCTCCGTTCTGCTGTCCCCCTCCGTTCTGCTGTCCCCCTCCGTTCTGCTGCTGTCCCCCTCTGTTCTGCTACTGTCCCCCCCGACCCATCTGTTCTGCTGCTGTCCCCCTCCGTTCTTCCTCCGTGCCCCCCTCCGTTCTGCTGTCCCCCTCCGTTTTTCCTCCGTGTCCCCCTCCGTTCTGCTGTCCACCTCCGTTCTGCTGCTGTCCCCCTCTGTTCTTCCTCCGTGTCCCCCTCCGTTCTGCTGTCCCCCTCCGTTCTTCCTCCGTGTACCCCTCCGTTCTGCAGAGTAAGTGATGTACAAAGTACGCTGTTGTCACTAAGTGACTTAGTTAAAGCAGGTGCACATTGCATACCACCTGTCTAAACTGGTTACCACTGTTTGCTTTTTTTCCCCAACAATTGGAAAAAAAAGTATCAAAAAACCATCTATTTTGGGCTGGTGCAGGGGGGTGTCCCTGAATGGCAGTTTGGAAATGTGGTCACCCTAACCCCCACAGTTGGAGAAATTCCACAAATTGGCAAACTGTGCCGCCACATCCTGCCATTGCTGGGTGTTTGAAGGAAACTGTGGAGTCAAACAAAGAAAAAATAATTAATACTTGAGCACATAAAATTGCAACCATATTTGACACAAACATTGTTGTGCAACATAATATTATAACATTTAATTGTGTATTTACAAAAAAAGGGTAAGTTATAATTTTATGCTCCCTCACCCCCTCTGGTGGCACATTCTAAAAATGTTAGGAGGGGGGGAGTTGAATGGGTAGATGTTTTGGACAGGTAAAACTCTACACTTCCATGAGAGCTAAATGAATTAAAAATTAAGCTTAATGGGGGGCAGGAGGCGGAGCCTAGCAGAGCAGACATGCATTGTTAGAGCTCCACACCGCTGAGGAGAGAAGAGAAGGACAAAGCGGAGCCTGCAGGCTCAAAAGGTATCCATTTGAACCTTTTTGCCCCAGGGAACAAACTGTGAAAGTTTGGGCAGGAAATATGGTACTGGGAGGAAACCGTGGCAGAAATAAAAATCACCTCACAAAGAGCTCACAGGCACTCACTGCAGCTGAAGCAGCTCCAGTCACCTCACAAGTTACAGCATCAGGGCGCTCTCACAGACAGAAAATGTCACAGCAAGACTCTTCATTTGAGTCAGATACAGAACAAATCCTCTCACAAACTTCTCCACAAGCCTCCTCAGTATCCCCAGTAATATTATTACAATTTGAAAAGATGCTTCATAAGGCTTTAAAACAAACCTCAGACCAAATAACAAAAAGCCTAGCCAAAGAAATAAGAGAGCTGGGAAACCGCACCGCAGCTTTAGAAATAAAAATGGATGAAATTGAAATTACAACCCAAGAAAATATAACAGAATTGGAACAATTAAAAAAAGAGAATTTAATACTTCAAACTAAGCTCGAAGATTACGAAAATAGAGCCAGACGTTCAAACTTACACATAAGGGGAATACCTGAAACTGTGACAGACCTGCAATCTACTATTACTGCTCTATTACAAGAACTAAAGCCAGATATCCCTTTTGAACGTTTAGAACTGGACAGAGTACACAGAGCCCTCACAGCCAAAAAGAAAGATGGACCCCCACGTGATATAATCACAAAATTTCATTATTACAGAACGAAAGAACAAATACTAATTGCTGCAAGAGAAAAAAAGGAACTTAATTTTCAAGGACACAATTATCAAATTTTTGCTGACCTATCCCAACTTACTATTACTAAAAGACGATCCATGAAACCCCAACTAATGGAACTGCAACGCCACAACATTATGTATCAATGGGGCTTCCCCTTTTCAGTCAGATTTAACTACCAAGGTACAATTTACAGAAGCAGATCAGCAGATGAACTACAACAAACCCTTTTAAAATTAAATCTGACAGAACCCACAAGCAGCAACACCCCCACACGCAGAAGAATGGCATCTTCACCTTCAGGCAGCACCCAGAAAATTTCAGAACAAAATGGGAATCACCATTCTCACAAAAGAGGCCGTTATGCCACATCATCCATGGACCAAGAAGATTCAATGGACTGACATCCTAATTCCTGATATCTTTTCATTTATTATACTAAGAGATGGTTCTCTATAAAAAACCTATATTTATAACTGAATGTAACTGCATTCTGATAGTCACACACTGTGTGGGATCATGTTACATTCCAGTTATATTTCTTATTACTTCTGATTCATATAGCCTTAGAATATATAAGTGAAATAAGGAAATTCTTGTTCAGTTATATATTATCAGGTAATAACAATAGATTTATTACTTTTTAGGACAAATATGTTCAATAATCCAGAAGTAATGGAAGCTTTTTCTTTCTTTTCTTAAAACAAATATATTATTATCTAACTAGTTCCTAGAATTATGTTTTTGTTTATTCTAATCTGAAGCAATACAACCTCAATTTTATGAGTTAACATATCTAAACAGTTACGTATGAATAAAATATGTAATTGTTTACTCTAAAAGGGTTAAAATCCCAAAATAATTCAAACTATCTTCATCAATACCAAAGTTATTAACAGTACCTTTCTAACTGAATTATTTAGCTTAGGGCAAGACTAACCATATACAACCACCCTGGAATAAATAATTTCAACAAAAACTATATTCTGCACTCCAATTAATGAAACATCATTTTGATGTCTTTTGACATAGCACTTCTCTCCTGTAAGCGGAAGATCCGTGTACCCCCATTAGCCCTCCTCATTCTCCCAACCATATTATGTGGGAGTGTGACGAAGGCACTTATTCCCCTGAGAGAGATATTTATTCTCTTTCACGGGTAAATTGTGATTACTTGCAAAAAATAATTTATACAATGTATCATCTAATCTCGTATGTTTTTTGTTTACTCTTTACTCCAGAATTCACTGGTTTCTTTTCTATCTATTCATCTCTTCAGTCCACACAGGTTGATCTGCGCAGTCAGCTCTGCATAACAAAAAGTAAGTCAAAACTATTTGATCTATTGCCATGGCACCACTGAATATACTTTCCCTGAATGTTCAGGGAATAAATGTCCCTCAAAAAAGGACCAAAGCCTTCCGTACTTTCCATAACAAGAAGGCTCACATAGTATGCCTCCAAGAAACACACTTCACCAAAGATTCTACTCCAAAATATATTTCTCCTTTTTATCAACAAATTTACACGGCTTCTGCCTGTACCAAGCAAAGGGGAACTCTAATTGCATTTCACCGATCCACACCATTCACCTTATCATCAGAAATTAAAGACCCAGAAGGTAGATACTTGATACTCATGGGTTATATAATGGATACAGCAATCACGGTGATTTCCTACTATGCTCCTAACAAACAACCTACACCATTCCTCTCACATATATTACAAGTGATTAATACACACAAAATAGGAACAGTGATAATGTGTGGGGATTCGAACCAGGTCCTCCTCCCATTTCTAGATAAATCACCTTTTACACCATCCAAAATAACCTCTAGATTACCTTTTTCTCAACTTCTTTCCAAATACAATCTGGTAGATTCATGGAGAGAAAGTAACCCAATGAAAAAGAAATTCACTTATTTCTCGCACCCTCATCAAACCTTCACCAGAATAGATCATATTTTTCTAACAATAGGAATGATACCAGAAATTATTGCATCAGATATAATTCCGATTCCGTGGTCTGACCATAATGCAGTATACACTACTATAGCCTCAGCCATACCAAAAGCGCATGACCCAACGTGGTACTTACCGGACATAATGCTCAAACACCCACTACATCAGATGGCCATTGAACAAGCTTTAAAGGAATACATATCAATTAATAATACAACAGACATCTCCCCAATAACACTGTGGGAAGCTCATAAGCCTGTCTTGCGTGGTACAATACAAAGACAAATGGCACTATTTAAACGGGAACGCAAAAATCTAGCAAAAAAACTAGAACTCAATTTTAATGCAGCCTACATATCATTCCAAGATAATCCATCTCAGAGTACAAAATCTCATCTGGAAAAATCTAGATTGGAATACGATCTATTTCTCACGGAGTCAGTTGATAAATCCCTCAAACGCTCCAAACACAATTTCTACATGAATACAAACAAACCAGGTACATATTTGGCTCGGGCATTAAATTCAACTAACAAATCTTTCAAACCAATACGTTTGAAATTATCAAAAAATGTTTACACTTGTAATCCAGTTAAAATAGTCCATAAATTTCACTCACATCTCACAACTTTATACAAGACAAACAATGAATTTAATCCTACAGAGGCTGAATCCTTCTTCTCAAAAATAACCTTACCTGAGTTATCTCAAAATCAAAAAAGCAGTTTGGATGAGCCTATAACTATAGATGAAGTTGCTAACGCCATAAAAGACCTAAAACTTAATAAAAGACCAGGCCCAGACGGCTACTCGGCTTTATACTATAAAACATTCTCAAAAATACTCTCTCCCATTCTCACTGAAACTTTTAACAAACTTCTAGATGGACATTCTTTTCGGCAAGAAACACTAATGGCAATTGTTTGTATGATCCCAAAACCCCTTTCTGATGATACTTCCTGTGTGAATTATCGGCCTGTCTCTCTGTTAAACCTCGATATTAAATTATTAGCAAAAATAATAGCAAAACGCCTCAATAGCATTATAGGAAAATTAATACATAGAGATCAAGTAGGCTTCATGCCAAATAGACAGGCAGGCGATAATATACGCAGGGCAGTGTTATTGGCACATATTGCAAAAAAACGGAAAATCCCTTTATGTTTTCTGTCTCTCGATATTAAGAGGGCATTTGACACAGTATCCTGGCAATATATGCAATATTCATTACAAAAATGGGGTTTTGGACCCCACTTTTTAACATGGATCAAAGCATTATATAATAAACCCAAAGCCTATATAAAATATGCTGGATACAAATCTGAAGCCTTTAATATCGAAAGAGGTACCCGACAGGGTTGCCCATTATCTCCCTTATTATTTGCCCTTATACTCGAACCCATGGCCCAATACATCAGAACAAACCAAACTATAACTGGCATTGAAGTAGGAGGTATTACACACAAATTATGTATATTTGCAGATGATATATTACTTTTTCTATCATCACCACAGGTCTCTGGTCCTAACTTAATACCAGCTCTTGATGGGTTTGCAGCCCTATCCGGCCTTATGATTAATCCTAAGAAATGCCTAGTGCTTAATATTTCACTCACAAACATGGAATTGATCCCGGCTAGGGCTGCACTCCCATTCACATGGGCAGAAAAATCAATCCCATATCTTGGAATTCATTTAACAGCATCTCATTCTGACTTATTCTCAACCAATTATCCTCCTGTATTAAGACAGATCACAAATCTAATAAAACAATGGTCGCAACTTCCTTTATCCTGGATAGGGAAGATTAATGCAATCAAAATGACTATTCTACCCAAATTGCTTTATCTATTCAGAGTCCTCCCTATTCCAATTCCTTCCTATTTTTTGAGAATAGTACAAAAAAGAGCAACTTCGTTTATATGGGGCTCTTCTAAACCACGTATACCTATACACACACTACATCTTCCCAAAAATAAAGGAGGCCTGGGATACCCTAATTTTACTAACTACTACAGAGCAGCACATTTGGCCAGTCTGTCCAAATACCATGCAAAACAGGAAATCCCATTATGGGTATTTATAGAGGCTTCAGAAAATGACCCTCTATTAATATCAAATTTATTATGGCTTGATCCTAAAGACCGCTTTAAAATTCATAATCCCATAACTAAACACTTCTTATCTCTCTGGGATAAACTAAAAACCAAATATCAGTTACAATCTCCACACAATCCTCTCCTTTCTTTTATCAGAAATCCGGCCTTTTATCCGGCATGGATCTACCCAAATTCTTTTAAAGCTTGGACAACATCAGGCATTCAGACACTAAATGACTTCATAGCATCTAAATCATTCCTTTCATTCCCATCGCTTAGAGAAAAATATGATCTACCAAACTCTGAGATATTTAGATATCTCCAAATCAAAATTTTCTATACACCATTCCTAAAGGGGGATACACCATTATCCCAATTATCCATTTTTGAATCAATCTGTACAAAAGATCCATTTGCTAAAGGTACAATTTCATCACTTTATAATCAATTATATGGAGTAGCAAATCTTAATAGACCCTCTTACGTTCAGAGGTGGGAGGAGGACCTGGGACGAACTTTAGAAGACACGGACTGGTCTAACATATGGCTCACATCTAAGTCATCTTCACCCAACATCTTAGCACTGGAGACAAATTATAAAGTCCTAACTCGCTGGTACCTTGTACCCGCTAGAGTGGCAAAATATTCACCTAATACCTCAGCTCTTTGTTTTCGAGGATGCCCAGAAATAGGCACATATTTACACATATGGTGGACGTGCCCAGTAATCCAAACCTTCTGGAAGGAAGTCTTCGTGATTGCATCTAACATATTTAAAAAAATAATACAACCAGATCCATATTTAACTTTACTTAATCTAAAACCGGAATGGTTAACACTCTCTCAATTCAAACTTATGATCCAACTAATAACGGCTGCAAAACAAACAGTGGCCAAGGCATGGAAATCTCCTACATTGGTACTAGCAGAAACAATTCACAGAATGAATAATACAATGTCCCATGCTAAGATGGTAGCCATCGATCAAAATCAAATTCCAAAATTTGAAAAACTTTGGCATCCTTGGATAAAACAACAGTTCCTGTCAAACTTCAATGACTCTGTCCTGTTGCCATGGTAACAGATTAAATGACTTACAGAGACACCCATTCTAAGGCTTCAAAGAGAACTAAAAAGAATAATAAACTGACGAGCGGGACAACCTTGTGGACCATACCTCTACCTTTCAACCCTTTTTCTTCTTTCTCTTTCCTTTTCTCCACCTTACGATTAAAGCTCATTATCAGAATTTATTTGACCTATATACACTCTACTTGTAAACAATATGTATAGTAGGTATAAATCATTTAAATACCTACAAAAGTAACTAAGGAAATGATATATATCTTTAATTTAGGTTTACGTGAACCCAATGTTTAATATTTGAAATTTCATGATATTTACCTATATAAACCCTACTGTAAAACAATGAGCTTACTTTATAGATCCTTGTAAACTTGCTTTATGTATCTTTATAACATTGTATACTCAATAAACTTCTTTTGACAAGGAAAAATTAAGCTTAATTTGGTCAGCCCCTCCATCTTTACAAGACTGGCAGGCCAGTGGACAGGTAAGAAGTGGCATAATCCAAAAATAAGAATACACACTGTCCAAATCTATACACATTATGACATACATAATTTTATGCTCCCTCACCCCCTCTGGTGGCACATTCTAAAAATGTTAGGAGGGGGGGAGTTGAATGGGTAGATGTTTTGGACAGGTAAAACTCTACACTTCCATGAGAGCTAAATGAATTAAAAATTAAGCTTAATTTGGTCAGCCCCTCCATCTTTACAAGACTGGCAGGCCAGTGGACAGGTAAGAAGTGGCATAATCCAAAAATAAGAATACACACTGTCCAAATCTATACACATTATGACATACATCGGACAAAATAAGAATGTTTGTTAATTATAATTATTCGTTATGCTGAACTTAAAAACCCAGGAAGTCAGCACAGCACAGGGATGGTGGTAGCCACTCATAATTAGCACAGCACAGGGATGGTGGTAGCCACTCATAGTCATAAATCAGAATGATAAATTCATCATAACGAAATAAGATTGGGACACATTTTTGGGGGTGTTTAGGGTAAACATTAAAATGAAGCATAAAAAAACAGTGTTAAGTTACTAGGCTAGGTGGATATGGGCCCAGGGTAGCATAGTGGGGAGGTTAGTGAAGGAAAATATGCATGTAGGCCACAAAAAAGGTTACAGCATGCATGAGGACAAAGAGGACATTCATTCACACAGCATATTACAAAAATGGGAAGGATGGAATACTAAAAATATAAAATACATTAGAAAACATGAAGGTGATATTAAAGCAAAAAACTTACACGAATATAGTCCTTCTGCAGGACTTGGATGATGGCATTACATGTCTCAGGAACAATGACTCCTAGAGCCTGGGGAGAGATACCAGTAGTAAACTTTATATCCTGGAGACTTCTCCCTGTCGCCAAGTAACGCAAGGTGGCTATGAGCCTTTGCTCTGCTGGAATAGCAGCCCTCATGCAGGTGTCCTGCTTCATGATATAGGGGGACAGAAAGGACAATAGTTGCTGAAAGCAGGAGTCTGTCATGTGGAGATAATTACGAAAATCATTTGGATTATTCTCCTGCAGCTCACGCAGCTAGGGCATATGACAAAATTGGTCACGATTAAGTAACCAATTTTTGGCCCAAACACTCCTCATCCTACTACTCCAAGCCCATAAATAGCACATTCTCTCATCGGATTGCGCAACATGGCTGGTTGACCAATGAACGGTCAGAAACGAACAGGAAGACCATGAATTGGCACTGACCAAACATCTACTAACACGAGATTAGCAGAAGGAGCCTGAAGGGTGACGCCAGAGAATTGAACTTCCTCTTTTGAAGTGTCATCAGTACATTGTAACGTCACTACATTTGTGTTTGTTGCCGAAAAAGTCCTGCCGTGTGTATGCTTAATAAGTTGATGGCCAACGCCCTTTGTACAAAAATCCATGGGAAAGTTTGTACAAAGTTCGATCGTGTGTATGAGGCTTTAGGATGAACTCAGGCGTGTTCGCAAACCACAAGTGCAGAGCCCGCCAGGAAGTCGGCACTGCACAGCGGTAAATACAAGCAGTGAGACATTGTCCTGATGCCCGGCTGCAGAGATCGGGAAATGTCTCACTGCTTGTGATTAGCGCTGTGCAGTGCCGACTCCCTGGAGGGCTCTGCACGTGTGGCTTGCGAACACGCCTGAGCTCATCCTTAGTTAGGATGGATCAGCAGGTTCAGACCATAAAACATTGTCAGGGACATGAGGACTGATCGGTCGTCTAGCGAATCCGACCGCCGCAGGCACAGGGGGAACGATCTGACAGTAGGCCAAGGCCATTAATTCAGAAGATGCAGTCAATCCACTTGTTGGTAAAATTTTTTCCAGATTGGATGAGCAGGATCACCGCATGGATCAGTTTGCCATGGCATTACAAACGCTCCTGAGTGACACGGCTCACCTGGAATCTCCCACTGTCACTGCTCCGGTACAACCTGTGTTGCAGGCCATCCCTGCTGCTGCGGTCTCTGTTCAGGCACCCACCTCAAGTATTACCTCTATAAGAGGTATGTCTGGTTCCGCTCCACTTCCCCAGTGATTTGGAGGTGATCCAGTCCAATGCAGAGGGCTTCTAAACCAGGTTGAGATATACTTTGAGATGCTGCCCCATGCGTTTCCCACGGACAGAAACAAAGTAGGTTTTGTGATATCTTTGCTTTCTGAGAGAGCCTTGGCCTGGGCAAACCCTCTATGGGAGACTCAAAAACTTGTTGTCTTGAGTTACCCTGAGTTTGTGGCTTTTTTTAAAAGGGTATTTGATGTTCCCGCACGCTCCGCTTATGCTGCCAAGTGCCTCATGTCCATCAAACAGAGTACGAGAACTGTTGCTGATTACACCATTGAATTGTACTCTGGCAGCAGAGGTTGTTTGGAACAATGAGGCCCTGGTGGCTGCTTTTTCTTATGGTCTCTCGAATACCATCAAGGATGAGATAGCAGCCTGAGATATACCCAGTGAGCTGGAGAAGTTGATCACGTTTGCCATCCTCATTGGCTCCAGACTCTCTTTTAAGGAGCGCTTGTGGAAGCCTCCTGTACATTTGTCTCCGAGCTTTGCAGTCCAACCCTTGCATCCCTCACCTCCCATGACTCCTGGTACCGAGTTGGTCAGTGAAAGTGAACCCATGCACTTGTGTTTCACGCATCTCTCTGTGGATGAGAGAACCTTTAGGAGGAGAGAGAGATTGTGTCTTTATTGTGGCCAGGCAGGTGACTTTTTGAAGTCTTGTCCTACCCATCCAGGGAGTGCCCGAACCTTGAGGTCCTGTCATGGACAGACCTTAGGTGTCATTGTTTCATCCCCAGTTATCCAGAAGGATAAGCCCCTGGTTTCGGTTACCCTTTCTTGGGCTGAGTCGTCCGTCGAGATACAAGCTCTAATTGACTCAGGGGCTGCAGACCTGTTCATTGATGCTGCCTTTGTATCAAATCACTTGATTCCGCTGCAGCTGCGTGACACTCAAATTGCCATTGAGGCTCTTGACGGGAGATCTCTACAGCCTGCCCATGTGACTCATGAGACTGTTCCATTGTCCATGGCCATAGGGGCTCTTCACCATGAGATAATCCAATTTCAAGTTATTTCCTCACCTAAGTTTCCTCTGGTTATTGGTTATCCTTGGTTACAGAGGCACAACCCCTCTTTTGATTGGCTCCATGCTGAGGTTCTCTCCTGGTCACCACAATGCAGTAAGACATGCTTCCAGAAGGTAGCCAAGGTCCTGTGCACCTTTTCACTCTCCTCCCTGCCAGAGGAGTACCACAGTTTTAGCGATGTCTTTGACAAAGGTCATGCCGGTAGTTTGCCTCCATACCGGTCATATGATTCCGCAATTGATTTTCAACCTGGTGCCATACCCCCATCATGAACGAGTTTACCCTTTGTTGGTCTTGAAGGATACGGCCATGGTGGAGTATGTTGAAGACGCACTTTCTCGAGGTTTCATCCGCAAATCCGTGTCTTCTGCTGGTGCTGGTTTCTTCCTTGTGAAGAAGAGTGGTGAATAGAGAGACCTTGTATTGATTATAGGGGTCTGAATCATTTCACGATTAAGAATGCATATCCAATTCCATTGATTACAGAGTTATTTGACCACCTTGAGGGAGCAACGGTTTTCACAAAGCTTGATTTGAGAGGAGCATACAATCTCGTGAGGATTAAGTAGGGTGACGAGAATATTAATTAATACCAGAACAGGCCATTATGAGTATCTCGTAATGCCTTTTGGCCTTTGTAATGCCCTGGCAGTTTTCCAGGAATTTATTAACGATGTCCTCCGAGATTTGTTGCAGTTATGTGTGGTGGTTCATCTAGACGATATCCTCATATTTTCCAAGTCCCTGGAGAGCCACCACACCGATGTCTGTCATGTGCTTCAGAAACTAAGAGAGAACAATCTCTATTGTAAATTGGAGAAGTGTGAATTCCATCGTGAACATGTTAAATTCCTGGGTTATGTCATTTCCACTGCTGGTTTTTTGATGGACCCAGAGAAACTTTCAGCAGTCCTACAGTGGACCGACCAGTGGGTTTACGCCTCTGCAGTGTTTTCTTGGGTTTACCAACTATTATCTGACATTTATTCGTAACTTCTTGTCTCTGGTCAAGCCCCTGACTGACATGACCAGAAAGGACGGTAACCCACAGAGTTGGTCTCTGGAGTCCATTAAGGCCTTTGAGAGTCTCAAGGCTGCCTTTGTTTCTGCTCCTGTGTTGGAACATCCTGAACCCTACATTACCTTTTATCCTTGAGGTTGATGCTTCTGAGACTGGAGTTGGCACCCTTCTATCTCAACTTCCTACCTCTGAGAGCGATATGCATCCTTGTGGCTACTTTTCCAAGAAATTGTCACCTGCGGAGTGCAATTACGAGATTGGTGACAGAGAGCTGTTAGCGATCATTTTAGCACTGAAAGAATGGAGACATCTCCTCGAAGGTACCACTGTGCCGGTTCTCATTCTTACTGACCATAAGAATCTCACATTCTTGTCTGAGGCTAAACGCCTCTCTCCCAGGAGGGCGCGATTGGCTCTTTTCTTGTCAAGTTTCAATTACATTGTCTCATTCTTACCCGGTACTAAGAATGCAAGGGCAGATGCTTTGTTACAACAATGTAACTGCCTTCATAGCTGCCTGTTCCGTGTGTGCTCAGAGTAAGACTTCACAACATCTTCCAGTGGGCCTCCTATAACCTATACCCAATGGAGAAAGGCCCTGGACTCACCTGTCTATGAATTTCCCAGGGCAACACAGTTATCCTTATGGTAGTTGACCGGGCTCTCAAAATTGTCTCATTGTATCCCACTTCTAAGGAACTGGCTTCCATTTTTGCTCAGGAGATCTTTCGCTTACATGGGCTACCCAAGGTGATTGTCTCGTACAGGGGTAGTCAGTTTGTGTCCCGGTTCTGGCGAGCCTTTTGTGCACAATTGGGAATTCAGCTTGCTTTCTCCTCTGCGTATCATCTGCAGTCTAATGGGGCCACAGAACAAGCCAATCAATCCTTGGAGCAATCCCTACCTTGCTATATTTCTGACCATCATAACAACTTGTCAGACCTCTTACTGTGGGCAGAGTTTGCTCACAATAGTGCCTTGAATTCTGCTTCCCGATTGTCCCTGTTTATGTGCAAACTACGGTTTCCAATCTTCCATGTTGCCTGACTCTTTTGTTCCGCAGAGTATTCCTGCCTTATAGGTGCATCTCCGTGGTCTTCTTTCCACTTGGGCACAAGTCCAGGAGGCTTTGCGACATGCTAATGATAGGTACAGACTCCATGCTGACTGCAGACACCTGCCTGCGCCTTCCTACCAAGTTGGGGACAGGGTCTGGCTGTCATCTCGCAACCTCCGACTTTGTGTTCCCTCTCTGAAGTGCGCACCTCGGTTTATTGGGCTTTTCTGTATTCTATGCAGGATTAACCCAGTGGCTTATGCATTAGACCTTCCATCTAATTTGTGTATCTCAAATGTATTTTATGTCTCCTTATTAAAACCTTTGGTCTGCAACTGCTTTACCATCTTGGTGCTACGTCCTCACACTTTCATGTCGAGAACCATGAGGAGTATGAAGTACAGTCCATTGTTGACTCCCGTAGGTTCCGTGGGTGCATACAGTACCTGGTGCATTGGAAAGGGTACGGTCCGGAGGGATGCTCTTGGGTCCTATCCTCGGACGTACATGCCCCTGTCCTCCTCCGTGATTTCCACCCCTTTAAGCCTGGTGGTCCTCCGAGGGGGAGGGATCATTGAAGAGGGGGTACTGTCAGGGCTGGGCCCAGCCCTTCCTTTTCTAAACTGGCCATTCAGCTGTCGGCTAATTTCCAGCTCTTATCTCTCCACAGTGACTCACCTGTTGATGATCCTGCTCGTCGGTCCTGCCTACTTAAGCCGTCCAATCCAAATGATCTCTGCCTCACCTTGGTCAAATCTCTAGAGACGCTCTCCTGTGTTCCTGTTAAAGACTTGCTTGGCTGACATTCCTTCTGGCTCCCTGACGTTTTGCCTTGTCTGACTATCCGTTCCGGTTCCTGAACTTTGGCTATGTTTTGACTACGTTTACTCTGTTTACCTTTTTTATTATTGGGTTTTTCCAGCCTCTGTGGCAGGCTGGGTTCGGGTCCGGATGTTCTAGTCCACTTGAGCCCACACTCAGGTGTGCTTTAAATGGCCAGGAAGAGAGCTCAACAGGGCTCTGGTTTTGAGACTCAGGAAGGAACCTGAGTGAGAGGAGTTCTGACTATTGGACTAAAAGGTTTGCTTTACTGCATGTTTTGTGGGTGACAGGGACCAGCCCCACACTGTCTAGAGAAGAGACTATTTGTTTAGTTAGCGCCGGATGGCAAGGATTTACTTTACTGTTTTGTTTATTTTTATTTTGCAAACCTCCTGTAAATAAACCTGACATCCGCCAGATTTTTAAGAAAGTGCCCATTTGCTGACTGTTAATCAGAAAAGGTGATCCCCACGAGCTAATCTCCCACATGTGGTGGATTCAGCGGGCACTTTCCTGAGGATGGAAGAAATGTTAAAAGCCCTGCTACAGGCCAATGCAGCTCAGAGGGAAACCAACCGCCAAGTCGCAGAGGCCACTGCAGCACAGCAGGAACTGTACCGCCAAGTCGCAGAGGCCGCTGCAGCACAACACAGTGCCCATCAGGAAATGAACCAGACAGTTTGCAGAGGCTCTGGTGGAACCAAAAAAGGGGTCTGCACCTCCTGTGCCAGTGGAACCAAAGTTGATATGTGCATCCTACCACCTACAGAAAATGACTACTGCCGATGAGGTCAAGGCTTACATATTGCGACTTTCAAGAGAGTCGCTGTCCATGAGGGATGGCCAAAAGAGCAGTGGGTGGGTCTGTTGGCCCCATTTCTAACAGGAGAACCCCAAAAGGCCTATTTTGATTTAGAACCAGATAAAGCCCAGGACTATGAGACTCTAAAGACAGAGATACTCGCACGCTTGGCTGTCACCATGGCAGTCCGGGCCCAGCCCAGTGCATGCATCAGTGGTCCTACTCCAGCAACAAGCCACCCTGTTCACAAATGTTTGACCTGGTCCACCTCACCAGGAAGTGGTTGCAGCCAGAGACCTTGACAAGCCCTAAGATTGTGGAGCGTGTGGTAATGGACCGGTACCTGCGTGTGCTCCCTGCTGCCCTGCGGAAGTGGGTCGGACATGGGGACCCCAAAACTGCAACCCAGTTGGTGGACCTAGTGGAGAGGTACACTGCCACTGAGGACTTGGTGAATACATTTACACCCCACTTAGGTGTCTCGAGAGGTGCAAAATCGCCCAGTGGTTCTGGTAAGACTGTTCCGGGGTTCAAGAACATGGGGAAGATGGATAGGACTGTTGTTGCAGCTGATGAGACTGTGGGTCCTAGACCTGGAGACTGGTCAAAGAAGCCAGGAAGGTCTTTGGGGCCGTTAAGAGGACTGTGGGTAGGCCACATACGGTGTTTTTGTTGCCATGCATTTGGGCATATTGCTGCAAACTGTCCTATAGATGATAAACCTATGCAATGTGATTATGTTTTTATGAAAAGATGCATTTCTCTGTTTGCACAGGTCGCATGTACTGCATCATGTCAGAGTCGCATTGAAAAACAGATGTGTGTTATTTCAGTGGATGGAAAGCCACTCACAGCCTTGCTAGACTGTGGTAGTGTGGTGACCCTAGTCAGCAATGATTGTGTGAACCCACAAAACTACATCCCAGTACTATTGGGGTAATTTTCATCCATGGGGACCCTTGGGACTACCAGACAATGGTGGTTGAAGTTGATACCCCCTGGGGCAGTGTAACACATTCAATGGGGGTGGTACCTTCACTGCTTCATGAGGCTTTAGTGGGGAGAGATTTTCCACATTTTTGGAATTTATGGGAGAGCAAAGGGATCCTGGTAGATAGAGCTCCCCCTGCTGGGGAAGCACACAAACTCTCACCAGACCCTTATTGCCAAAGGGAAGGGGATGTTATTGGTGGGATCGAGGAAGCCGGAGATCCTCTTCCTTTCCCTGTCATGGCTGGGGAGCCGGAGGACCTGGAAGCTAGCTCACAGCCCGAGGGTAACGAACAGGAGAACACCTCTGACCCTGACAATGAGAGTAGCCAGAATGCGGTACCCGACTTAGAGGTCAGGAGAGAGAACTTCTGTACCGAGCAACTGTGAGATTCCACCCTCATGAGAGCAAGGGAAAATGTTAAGATGTTGAATGGGGAACCCATAGATCCTAACTGGGGGGTGTCTTTCCCCTACATGGCCATTAAAAACAATTTATTGTATCAAGTGGTAAAACGTGGAGAGGATGAGATAGACCAGCTACTGGTTCCCAAACCCTTCCGCAGGGTGGTGCTAGACCTGGCCCATGGTCATGTAAGGGGGGGACATCTCGGTATTGAAAAAACCAGGGAGAGAATCGCCCAGAGATTTTTCTGGCCTGGGGTGTATGCAGATGTCAAGGAGTACTGTGACTCATGCCCCAAGTGCCAAATGTCGGCGCCGTCACCCCATTTTCGCAGCCCCCTTGTCCCTCTACCAATAATCGACGTTCAGTTTGAGAGGATTGGCATGGACCTCGTGGGGCCGGTTTTGAAATCTTCCCGGGGTCACCAGCATATTCTGGTGATCCTGGATTATGCGATGCGTTATCCCGAGGCCATACCCTTGCGCAACACCTCCGCCATGGCTATCGCCAAGGAGTTGGTCCAGGTGTTTAGTCGAGTGGGGATCCCAAAAGAGGTTTTAACCGATCAGGGTACCCCATTTATGTCCAGGGTTACCAAGGAACTGTGTAGATTATAGAAAATCTCCCATCTCCGTACCTCTGTCTACCACCCCTAAATGGATGGTCTGGTCGAAAGATTTAATAAAACTTTGAAAAGTATGCTGAAAAAGGTGGTCGACAAAGATGGGAGAAACTGGGATTTTTTGCTACCATTTCTCATGTTTGCCATACATGAGTTTCCACAGGCATCCACAGGCTATTCCCCCTTTGAGCTTTTGTATGGTAGACATCCCAGGGGGTTTGCAAGATGTCGCCAAAGAAGCATGGGAAGAAGAGGCCACCCCATATAGAAGCATCATAGAGCATGTCTCCTTGATGCAGGATCGAATCACAGCTGTCCTGCCCCTGGTGTGAGAACATATGGAGTGAGTCCAGGAGGCCCAGAGGAGGGTTTATGATCGGGGTGCCAAGGTCCGTACTTTCAGCCCCGGGGACAGAGTGTTGGTACTGGTTCCCACGGTGGAAAGTAAATTCCTAGCCAAGTGGCAGGGTCCCTTTGAGGTTGTCGAAAAGGTGGGGGAGGTAAACTACAAAGTCTAACAGCCAGGGAAAAGGAAACTACACCAAATTTATCATGTGAATCTCTTAAAGCCCTGGAAGGACAGAGAGACTTTACTGACCGCTTCCCCGTCTCTAACGGACCGGGTACCGGTGACAACTGACGTCCCCATAACGGATTCCCTGTCCGTGGCACAACAAAGTGACGTTAGGGCGTTTGTGCACAAAAACAGAGACTTTTTCTCCCCCTTACCCGGACTAACCAAGGTGAACCAACATGACATAGTGACGGAACCAGGGGTTCGGGTAAATGTAAAGCCATATAGAATCCCAGAGGCCAGGCGAGAGGCAGTCACAAAAGAAATCAAAAATATGTTAGAGCTGGATGTGATTGAAGAGTCCCACAGTGAGTGGTCAAGCCCCATAGTGCTGGTCCCAAAACCTGATGACACTATCAGGTGTTGTAATGACTTTAGGAAACTCAATAGTGTGTCTTAGTTCGATGCATACCTGATGCCTCGGGTCGATGAACTCGTGGACAGGTTGGGACAGGCTCGCTATATAACAACCCTAGACCTAACGAAACGCTATTGGCAAATACCGCTAACTGAATTGGCCAAGGAGAAGACTGCCTTTTCCACTCCTGAGGGCTCGTTTCAGTACAAGCGGATGCCTTTTGGTCTGCACGGAGCCCCTGCATCGTTCCAGCGAATGATGGACAAAACTTTGAGACCACATCGCCCATATGCAGCTGCTTATTTGGACGATGTGGTCATCCACAGCCCAGATTGGGAATCGCCCCGGGTACAAGCAGTGGTACATTCCCTTAGGGAAGCGGGTCTCATGGCCAACCCAAAAAAGTGTGCCATAGGCCTGGAGGAAGCCAAGTACCTTGGGTACGTTATTGGCCAGGGACTTGTCAAGCCTCAGACCAATAAGATTGAGGCAATTCAAAAGTGGCCCCATCCGGTAAACAAGAAACAAGTTTGGGCCTTCCTAGGCATTACGGGGTATTACCGATGGTTTATACCCGACTTTGCCACCATTGCCGTCCCTCTGACCGACCTGACAAAGGGTAGAGGGTCAGTCATGGTCAAATTAAATCCTGAAGCCGAGGAGGCATTTCAGAAGTTAAAACAGGCCCTGTCACGGAACGTCCCACACTCCGCTTGAGTGCTTCCGTCATATACCACTTCCTCCCAGTCTGTATACAGATATCCCAACCTCTCTGAGCACAAACAAGGCGACACTTACTTGTTGCTACCAAGAACTGACTTTATTTAGAATCACAATTACAAGACTTTATATGCTGTTGGAACCTCCTCTAACAATACAACTGTAACTTAATTAACATGACCTAATTATCTAATCCTTTATACAGCCTAGGTGACTGAGACATGACCTTTCGCCCAGACTTGTGGTCACCGAGCTTCACACAGTTATATCAACACAATAGCTGGAGCTAATTACAATTAACAATACAAACAAAACCTAATTAACATGAGCTCCAATAGGAGTCGTCCCGTCTCCTACATTGTATAGAGGACAATGTGATCAGCTCATTCAATTAACATACATCCTGGGAGATATTGTGGACAAATATTACTGTCCCATTTTAAGTAGTCCAAGATATATTTTCTCCCTCACCCTGTGCCAGGATGGCACAGGGTGCCTTAGACATAAGATGTATTCTGAGTTCCACGGGCCCCCCCGTCACAGGCCCTTTGTGTACTACCGGTGCTGGTGACCCCGGACTTCACAAAGGGGTTTGTGGTACAGACAGATGCCTCTGAGGTGGGCTTAGGTGCTGTACTATCCCAGAACAGAGATGGTGAGGAGCACCCGGTTGTATACCTGAGCCGAAAACTGAATAAGCATGAAAAAAACTTGTCGAGAAGGAGCGTCTTGCTATTCAATGGGCCTTGGAGTCCCTGAAGTATAACTTGTTGGGTAGGTCATTTAAGCTGGTCATGACCATGCTCCCCTAAAGTGGATGTGTGACAACAGGGAGAAAAATGCCCGCGTGACAAGATGGTTCCTGGCTCTACAGCCCTTTAAGTTTACAGTAGAGCATAGGCTGGGCAAGCTCCAAATCAATGCAGATGCCCTCTCCCGCATGCACTGTATGCTTGGGTCAATTGCTCAGGGGCTTGAGCAGAGGGGGAGGATATGTGATGGTATGGGAGGTGATATAGTGGATAATCGCTACATTTCACCTCGCATTCATTCTGTTGTAAGGGATTGAACCGGAATCCGGCCCGGGTTTTTCCAGCCTCTGTGGCAGGCTGGGTTCTGGTCCGGATGTTCTGGTCCACTTGAGCCCACACTCAAATACTGTACTTTAAATGGCCAGGAAGAGAGCTCAACAGGGTTCTGGTTTTGAGACTCAGGAAGGAACCTGAGTGAGAGGAGCTCTGGCTATTGGACTAAATGCTTTACCGCATGTTTTGTGGGTGACGGGGACCAGTCCCACACTGTCTAGAGAGGAGACTATTTGTTTAGTTAGCGCCGGACGGCAAGGATTTACTTTACTGTTTTGTTTATGTTTATTTTGCAAACCTCCTGTAAATAAACCTGGCATCCGCCAGATTTTTAAGAAAGTGCCCGTTTGCTGACTGTCATTCGGAAAAGGTGAACCCCATGAGCTAATCTCCCACAATATATAGATAGATAGATAGATAGATAGATAGATAGATAGATAGATAGATAGATAGATAGATAGATAGATAGATAGATAGATAGATCTATAGATATATATCTATATATCTATAGATATATAGATATATATATATGTAGAGAGAGAGAGAGAGAGATGTACAGTATCTCACAAAAGTGAGTACACCCCTCACATTTTTGTAACTATTTTATTATATCTTTTCATGTGACAATACTGAAGAAATGACACTTTGCTACAATGTAGAGTAGTGAGTGTACAGCTTGTATAACAGTGTACATTTGCTGTCCCCTCAAAATAACTCAACACACAGCCATTAATGTCTAAACCGCTGGCAACAAAAGTGAAAATATCCAAATTGGGCCCAATTAGCCATTTTTCCTCCCCGGTGTCATGTGACTCGTTAGTGATACAAGATCTCAGGTGTGAATGGGGAGCAGGTGCGTTAAATTTGGTGTTATCGCTCTCACTATCTCATACTGGTAACTGGAAGTTCAACATGGCACCTCATGGCAAAGAACTCACTGAGGATCTGAAAAAAATAATTGTTGTTCTACATAAAGATGGCCTAGGCTATAAGAAGATTGCCAAGAGCCTGAAAAGGTGGCCAAGACCATACAATGGTTGAACAGGACAGGTTCCACTCAGAACAGGCCTCATCATGGTCGACCAAAGAAGTTGAGTGCACATGCTCAGCGTCATATCCAGAGGTTGTCTTTGGGAAATAGAAGTATGAGTGCTGCCAGCATTGTTGCAGAGGTTGAAGGGGTGGGGGGTCAGCCTGTCAGTACTCAGACCATACGCGCACGCTGCATCAAATTGGTCTGCATGACTGTCATCCCAGAAGGAGGCCTCTTTTAAAGATAATGCACAAGAAAGCCCACTGAAGACAAGCAGACTAAGGACATGGATTACTGGAACCATATTCTGTGGTCTGAGACCAAGATAAACTTATTTGGTTCAGATGGTGTCAAGCGTATGTGGCGGCAACCAGGTGAGGAGTACAAAGACAAGTGTGTCTTGCCTACAGTCAAACATGGTGGTGGGAGTGTCATGGTCTGGGTTGCATGAGTGCTGCTCCTGGCACTGGGGAGCTTTAGTTCATTGAGGGAACCATGGATGCCAACATGTACTGTGACATACTGAAGCAGAGCATTTATTTATTTATTTCAGTTACTTATACAGCGCTGTAAAGTTACGCAGCACTTTACATATACATTGTACATTCACTTCAGTCCTTAACCCTCAAGGAGCTTACAATGTAAGGTCCCTAACTCACATTCATACAAACTAGGGACAATTTAGACAGGATCCAATTAACCTACCAGCATGTCTTTGGAGTGTGGGAGGAAACTGGAGTACCCGGAGGAAACCCACGCAGGCACAGGGAGAACATGCAAACTCCAGGCAGGTAGTGATGTGGTTGGGATTTGAACCAGTGACCCTTCTTACTGCTAGGCGAAAGTGCTAGCCACTACACCACTGTGCCGCCCAATGATCCCCTCCCTTTCGAGACTGGGACGCAGGGCAGTATTCCAATATGATAACAACCCCAAACACACCTCCAAGACCACCACTGCCTTGCTAAAGAAGCTTAGGGTAAAGGTGATGGATTGGCCAAGCATGTCTCCAGACCTAAACGCTAATGAGCATCTTTGGGGCATCCTCAAATGGAAGGTGGAGGAGCGCAAGGTCTCTAACATCCACCAGCTCTGTGATGTCATCATGGAGGAGTGGAAAAGGACTCCAGTGGCGACCTGTGAAGCTCTGGTGAACTCCATGTCCAAGAGGGTTAAGGCAGTACTGGAAAATAGTGGTAGCCACACAAAATATTCACACTTTGGGCCTAATGGACATTTTCACTTAGGGGTGTACTCACTTTTGTTGTCAGCGATTTAGACATTAATGGCTGTGTGTTGAGTTATTTTGAGGGGACAGCAAATTTACACTGTTACACAAGCTGTACACTCATTACTTTACATTGTAGCAAAGTGTCATTTCTTCAGTGTTGTCACATGAAAAGATAGAATAAAATATTTACAAAAATGTGAGGGGTGTACTCACTTTTGTGAGATATATACTGTATATATTAGACTGACTGTGTGTGTGTGCATATATATATATATATATATATATATATTATATATATATATATATATATATATATATATATATATATATATATATAGATATCTATCTATCCATCTATCTATCTATCTATCTATCTATCTATCTATCTATCTATCTATCTATCTATCTATCTATCTATCTATCTATCTATCTATCTATCTATCTATCTATCTATCTATCTATCTATCTATCTATATATATATATATATATATATATATATATATATTTAACCCTTTCATGACTAAGCCTATTTTTGAAATTTGGTGTTTACAAGTTAAAATCCATATTTTTTGCTAGAAAATTACTTAGAACCCCCAAACATTATATATATATATTTTTTTAGCAGAGAATCTAGAGAATAAAATGGAGATTGTTGCAATATTTTATATCACATGGTATTTGTGCAGCGGTGTTTTAAACGCAAATTTTTGGAAAAGGGACACTTCCACGAATTTTAAAAAATCCAAACAGTAAAGTTACCCCAATTTTTTTGTATAATGTGAAAGATGATGTTACGCCGAGTAAATAGATACCAAACATGTCAGGCTTTATAATTGCACGCACTCATGGAATGGCGACAAACTATGGTAGCTATGAATTTCCATAGGCGACGCTTTAAATTTTTTTTACGGTTACCAGGTTAGAGTTACAGAGGAGGTCTAGGGCTAGAATTATTGCTCTCGCTCTGACGATCACGGAAATACCTCACATGTGTTATTTGAACACCGTTTACATATGCGTGCGCGACTTCCGTATGCGTTTTCTTCGCTGCGCAAGCTCGCGGGGACGGGGGCGCTTTAAAAAAAAAATTTTTTTATATTTATTTTATTTATTTTTATACTTAAAAATTGTGTTCAAATCCCTCCTTTACACTTCAAAGTATTCAGATCGCTGAAAACGGCGATTCTGAATACTGTGTATTTTTTTAAATTTGGCGCCATTGGCAGCCGAGTAAACGGGAAGTGACGTCATGACGTCGCTTCCGCGTTTACATTGAGAAGGCTCCAGCCCGCCCACAGCTGCCGGAGGCAGACGATTGGACACCGGGCCTCCCGATCGCACGGGAGGCCCGGTAAGAGCGGCGGGAGGCGGCAGGAGGGGGGGATGTCCCCTCCCGCTCCTCCGGTATAACAGCCGAGCGGCTTTTAGCCGCATTGGTTGTTATATACGGGTAGCCGATCGCCCGCTCGACACAACGGTACCGGGATGATGCCTGCAGCTGCGGGCATCATCCCAGTATAACCCCCGAAAGCGGAGTACGCAGATGTGCGTACGGTCAGCGGGAAGGGGATATATATATATGAATCCAGCTATCAGCTGGCTGTTTGGACTTTTATGCCAATTTTGCTCTCTTTGTATATCACTTTATTTGGTCCCTTTCTTTTTGCTTTTTGTGCATGTTATATCCACATTTTTTTTTTTTTTTATGTCATTCACTTTCTACCATATTGTTAATAATGTGACAATTTTTTCATACACCATGTTCATCTTTTAGCGTAGCTATTGTCTATTATTTTATGGTGCATATGGTTGTATTTCATATGTTAGCTGCTGCTCCACATTTTTTGTTTATTTTTTTGTCTGTTTATATTAGAGCGCGGTGTTTTTTCTATTTATCTTCATCCCTAGTGGGGGTTGCTATGTTAAATACAGCAGCTGAGATAGCTGCAGTTGTCAAAAAACAGATTATCTGACACAGTGTTTAAAATCACTGCTCAGACGTGAGATAGAGGGATACAAATTAACATTGTTATATTTCATGCAAAATAGCACAAATTTGCCAAAATTAATTCACTTTTTGACAACTTTGCAATGCTTTGCACCAGAGTCCTAATTTTACTGTCTTTTTAAAAGAGACAAATGCTAGAATAAAATGTATGCTTTTTATCTAATATGTTTTCTCTAAACTAATACTGATCGAAGTAGATTTTTTTTCAGTTTTGGTATTTTTTTTTAAATGCAATAATTTTTGCAGGAAAGTATCACCAAAAGCAAGCCTTGGGTATTACTTTGTTATCTTAAGTAAGTTATTGATGAATTAATAGGCCCATGGCAAAAATGTAAAAATTGTTCTGCTCCATAGGGTTATACGGGTTTGAGAACTTAAGTGGTAAAAGGCTAAGTTCACCTTTTTTTTTTCTAAATTCCTGCTCCACTATGTACCAATATAGCATTAAAGTGGAAGTCCACACTAACACTAAAATCTCAAAATCTACAGGCATCCACGATCTAAGATGAACCTATCTAGCCCTATAAAGAAGAAATTACTATACATACCTTTTTTGAAACCGCTCCGGTCCGGTCTCTTGTGGCAGAAGCTCTGCAGAGGAGACAGCCAACATTGGCTAGGTAATGAATGGGAAGTGACATCACCCATGGAGTTACTATGGGGCTTACATTGTCGGCTGCCCCCTCTGCACCCTCCTCCACAGCAAAGCCGTCGCTGACAGCTCAGCGTGAGACCGGACAGGAATGGCTTCAAAAAAGGGATGTATAGTGATTTCTTCTTTACAGGGCTAGATAGGTTAGTCTTAGATCGTGGATGCCTGTAGATTTAGAGATTTTAGTGTTAGGGTGGACTTCTACTTTAACCACTTCAATACTAGGCATTTTCCTCCCTTCCTGCCCAGACCAATTTTTAGCTTTCAGCGCTGTTGCATTTTGAATTATAATTGCGTGGTCATGCAACACTGTACCCAAACAAAATTTTTATCATTTTTTCCCTCACAAATTGAGCTTTCTTTTGGTGGTATTTGATCACCACTGGGGTTTTTATTTTTTGCGCTACAAATAAAAAAAGACCGAAAATAAAAAAAAAAAACAAAAAAAAAAACGTTTTCTTTGTTTCTGTTACAAAACTTTGTAAACAAGTATGTTTTCTCCTTCACTGATGGGCACTGATGAGGCTGCACTGATGGGCACTCATGAGGCAGTACTGATTGGTACTGATGATGAGGCACTTATATGGAGCACTGATGGGCACTGATAGGTGGCACTGATAAACAGCACTGATGGGCACTGATAGATGGCACTGATATACGGCACTGATGGGCACTGATATGTGGCACTGATGGGCACTCATGGTCGGCACTGACAGGTGGCACTCAGCAATGATAGATGGCACTGGTGGGCACTGATGGGTGGCACTGGTGGGCACTGATGGGCACTGATAGGTGGCACTGATAGATGGCACTGTTAGGCAGCACTGATCAGGAGGCACTGGGAAGCATCACTGATGGGCACTGAGTGCCATCCATATTAGGCATTGATTGGCATAAAATGTGGTCCTGGATGGCCATCCCTGGAGGTCCTGGGTGGGTATCCCTGGTGATCCTGGGTGGGCATCCTCGGGGGGCTGCACTGATAATCAATAAGCACAGATCCTCCCTGTCAGGAGAGCAGCTGATTGGCTCTCCTTTACTCGTGTCTATCAGTGCGAGTGGAAGAAAAGCTGATAAACAGCTCTTCCTATTTACAATGTGATCAGCTGTGATTGAACACAGCTGATCATGTGGTTAAGAGCCTACATCAAAGGCTCTTTACCAAGATTGGAGATGCAGTGTGTCAGACTGACACACCACACCACTGATCGCTGTGCTGCGCGCCCCTGCAGGCGCGCATTAGCTTGCTACCCTGCTGGATGTCATATGACGCTCATTCGGGATAAATTAACCACTTCCTGCCCGTCATTCTGCTATAGGCTGGGCGGGAAGTGGTTAATGTATTTCTTTTGCAGAAGCAAAAAAGCTTTCTATTTATCCTACACAGCCCTTATTTCAGTGTCCAGCTTTTTGCATAAAAAAAAAAAAAAAACAGGGGGGGCAGGGGGCGGAGCCTAGCGGAGCAGACATGCATTGTTAGAGCTCCACACCGCTGAGGAGAGAAGAGAAGGACAAAGCGGAGCCTGCAGGCCCAAAAGGTATCCATTTGAACCTTTTTGCCCCAGGGAACAAACTGTGAAAGTTTGGGCAGGAAATATGGTACTGGGAGGAAACCGTGGCAGAAATAAAAATCACCTCACAAAGAGCTCACAGGCACTCACTGCAGCTGAAGCAGCCCCAGTCACCTCACAATATACAGCATCAGGGCGCTCTCACAGACAGAAAATGTCACAGCAAGACTCTCCATTTGAGTCAGATACAGAACAAATCCTCTCACAAACTTCTCCACAAGCCTCCTCAGTATCCCCAGTAATATTATTACAATTTGAAAAGATGCTTCATAAGGCTTTAAAACAAACCTCAGACCAAATAACAAACAGCCTAACCAAAGAAATAAGAGAGCTGGGAAACCGCACCGCAGCCTTAGAAATAAAAATGGATGAAATTGAAATTACAACCCAAGAAAATATAACAGAATTGGAACAATTAAAAAAAGAGAATTTAATACTTCAAACTAAGCTCGAAGATTACGAAAATAGAGCCAGACGTTCAAACTTGCGCATAAGGGGAATACCTGAAACTGTGACAGACCTGCAATCTACTATTACTGCTCTATTACAAGAACTAAAGCCAGATATCCCTATTGAACGTTTAGAACTGGACAGAGTACACAGAGCCCTCACAGCCAAAAAGAAAGATGGACCCCCACGTGATATAATCACAAAATTTCATTATTACAGAACGAAAGAACAAATACTAATTGCTGCAAGAGAAAAAAAGGAACTTAATTTTCAAGGACACAATTATCAAATTTTTGCTGACCTATCCCAACTTACTATTACTAAAAGACGATCCATGAAACCCCAACTAATGGAACTGCAACGCCACAACATTATGTATCAATGGGGCTTCCCCTTTTCAGTCAGATTTAACTACCAAGGTACAATTTACAGAAGCAGATCAGCAGATGAACTACAACAAACCCTTTTAAAATTAAATCTGACAGAACCCACAAGCAGCAACACTCCCACACGCAGAAGAATGGCATCATCTTCACCTTCAGGCAGCACCCAGAAAATTCCAGAACAAAATGGGAATCATCATTCTCACAAAAGAGGCCGTTATGCCACATCATCCATGGACCAAGAAGATTCAATGGACTGACATCCTAATTCCTGATATCTCTTCATTTATTATACTAAGAGATGGTTCTCTATAAAAAACCTATATTTATAACTGAATGTAACTGCATTCTGATAGTCACACACTGTGTGGGATCATGTTACATTCCAGTTATATTTCTTATTACTTCTGATTCATATAGCCTTAGAATATATAAGTGAAATAAGGAAATTCTTGTTCAGTTATATATTATCAGGTAATAACAATAGATTTATTACTTTTTAGGACAAATATGTTCAATAATCCAGAAGTAATGGAAGCTTTTTTTTTTTTTTTTTTTTTTTTCTTTTTCTTAAAACAAATATATTATTACCTAACTCTAGTTCCTAGAATTATGTTTTTGTTTATTCTAATCTGAAGCAATACAACCTCAATTTTATGAGTTAACATATCTAAACAGTTACATATGAATAAAATATGTAATTGTTTACTCTAAAAGGGTTAAAACCCCAAAATAATTCAAACTATCTTCATCAATACCAAAGTTATTAACAGTACCTTTCTAACTGAATTATTTAGCCTAGGGCAAGACTAACCATATACAACCACCCTGGAATAAATAATTTCAACAAAAACTATATTCTGCACTCCAACTAATTAAACATCAATTTGATGTCTTTTGACATAGCACTTCTCTCCTGTAAGCGGAAGATCCGTGTACCCCCATTAGCCCTCCTCATTCTCCCAACCATATTATGTGGGAGTGTGACGAAGGCACTTATTCCCCTGAGAGAGATATTTATTCTCTTTCACGGGTAAATTGTGATTACTTGCAAAAAATAATTTATACAATGTATCATCTAATCTCATATGTTTTTTGTTTACTCTTTACTCCAGAATTCACTGGTTTCTTTTCTATCTATTCATCTCTTCAGTCCACACAGGTTGATCTGCGCAGTCAGCTCTGCATAACAAAAAGTAAGTCAAAACTATTTGATCTGTTGCCATGGCACCACTGAATATACTTTCCCTGAATGTTCAGGGAATAAATGTCCCTCAAAAAAGGACCAAAGCCTTCCGTACTTTCCATAACAAGAAGGCTCACATAGTATGCCTCCAAGAAACACACTTCACCAAAGATTCTACTCCAAAATATATTTCTCCTTTTTATCAACAAATTTACACGGCTTCTGCCTGTACCAAGCAAAGGGGAACTCTAATTGCATTTCACCAATCCACACCATTCACCTTATCATCAGAAATTAAAGACCCAGAAGGTAGATACCTGATACTCATGGGTTATATAATGGATACAGCAATCACGGTGATTTCCTACTACGCTCCTAACAAACAACCTACACCATTCCTCTCACATATATTACAAGTGATTAATACACACAAAATAGGAACAGTGATAATGTGTGGGGATTCGAACCAGGTCCTACTCCCATTTCTAGATAAATCACCTTTTACACCATCCAAAATAACCTCTAGATTACCTTTTTCTCAACTTCTTTCCAAATACAATCTGGTAGATTCATGGAGAGAAAGTAACCCAATGAAAAAGAAATTCACTTATTTCTCGCACCCTCATCAAACCTTCACCAGAATAGATCATATTTTTCTAACAATAGGAATGATACCAGAAATTATTGCATCAGATATAATTCCGATTCCGTGGTCTGACCATAATGCAGTATACACTACTATAGCCTCAGCCATACCAAAAGCGCATGACCCAACGTGGTACTTACCGGACATAATGCTCAAACACCCACTACATCAGATGGCCATTGAACAAGCTTTAAAGGAATACATATCAATTAATAATACAACAGACATCTCCCCAATAACACTGTGGGAAGCTCATAAGCCTGTCTTGCGTGGTACAATACAAAGACAAATGGCACTATTTAAACGGGAACGCAAAAATCTAGCAAAAAAACTAGAACTCAATTTTAATGCAGCCTACATATCATTCCAAGATAATCCATCTCAGAGTACAAAATCTCATCTGGAAAAATCTAGATTGGAATACGATCTATTTCTCACTGAGTCAGTTGATAAATCCCTCAAACGCTCCAAACACAATTTCTACATGAATACAAACAAACCAGGTACATATTTGGCTCGGGCATTAAATTCAACTAACAAATCTTTCAAACCAATACGTTTGAAATTATCAAAAAATGTTTACACTTGTAATCCAGTTAAAATAGTCCATAAATTTCACTCACATCTCGCAACTTTATACAAGACAAACAATGAATATAATCCTACAGAGGCTGAATCCTTCTTCTCAAAAATAACCTTACCTGAGTTATCTCAGAATCAAAAAAGCAGTTTGGATGAGCCTATAACTATAGATGAAGTTGCTAACGCCATAAAAGACCTAAAACTTAACAAAAGACCAGGCCCAGACGGCTACTCGGCTTTATACTATAAAACATTCTCAGAAATACTCTCTCCCATTCTCACTGAAACTTTTAACAAACTTCTAGATGGACATTCTTTTCGGCAAGAAACACTAATGGCAATTGTTTGTATGATCCCAAAACCCCTTTCTGATGATACTTCCTGTGTGAATTATCGGCCTATCTCTCTGTTAAACCTCGATATTAAATTATTAGCAAAAATAATAGCAAAACGCCTCAATAGCATTATAGGAAAATTAATACATAGAGATCAAGTAGGCTTCATGCCAAATAGACAGGCAGGCGATAATATACGCAGGGCAGTGTTATTGGCACATATTGCTAAAAAACGGAAAATCCCTTTATGTTTTCTATCTCTGGATATTAAGAGGGCATTTGACACAGTATCCTGGCAATATATGCAATATTCATTACAAAAATGGGGTTTTGGACCCCACTTTTTAACATGGATCAAAGCATTATATAATAAACCCAAAGCCTATATAAAATATGCTGGATACAAATCTGAAGCCTTTAATATCGAAAGAGGTACCCGACAGGGTTGCCCATTATCTCCCTTATTATTTGCCCTTATACTCGAACCCATGGCCCAATATATCAGAACAAACCAAACTATAACTGGCATTGAAGTAGGAGGTGTTACACACAAATTATGTATATTTGCAGACGATATATTACTTTTTCTATCATCACCACGGGTCTCTGGTCCTAACTTAATACCAGCTCTTGATGGATTTGCAGCCCTATCCGGCCTTATGATTAATCCTAAGAAATGCCTAGTGCTTAATATTTCACTCACAAACATGGAATTGATCCCGGCTAGGGCTGCACTCCCATTCACATGGGCAGAAAAATCAATCCCATATCTTGGAATTCATTTAACAGCCTCTCATTCTGACTTATTCTCAACCAATTATCCTCCTGTATTAAGACAGATCACAAATCTAATAAAACAGTGGTCGCAACTTCCTTTATCCTGGATGGGGAAGATTAATGCAATCAAAATGACTATTCTACCCAAATTGCTTTATCTATTCAGAGTCCTCCCTATTCCAATTCCTTCCTATTTTTTGAGAATAGTACAAAAAAGAGCAACTTCGTTTATATGGGGCTCTTCTAAACCACGTATATCTATACACACACTACATCTTCCCAAAAATAAAGGAGGCCTGGGATACCCTAATTTTACTAACTACTACAGAGCGGCACATTTGGCCAGTCTGTCCAAATACCATGCAAAACAGGAAATCCCATTATGGGTATTTATAGAGGCTTCAGAAAATGACCCTCTATTAATATCAAATTTATTATGGCTTGATCCTAAAGACCGCTTTAAAATTCATAATCCCATAACTAAACACTTCTTATCTCTCTGGGATAAACTAAAAAACAAATATCAGTTACAATCTCCACACAATCCTCTCCTTTCTTTTATCAGAAATCCGGCCTTTTATCCGGCATGGATCTACCCAAATCCTTTTAAAGCTTGGACAACATCAGGCATTCAGACACTAAATGACTTCATAGCATCTAAATCATTCCTTTCATTCCCATCGCTTAGAGAAAAATATGATCTACCAAACTCTGAGATATTTAGATATCTCCAAATCAAAAATTTCTATACACCATTCCTAAAGGGGGATACACCATTATCCCAATTATCCATTTTTGAATCAATCTGTACAAAAGATCCATTTGCTAAAGGTACAATTTCATCACTTTATAATCAATTATATGGAGTACCAAATCTTAATAGACCCTCTTACGTTCAGAGGTGGGAGGAGGACCTGGGACGAACTTTAGAAGACACGGACTGGTCTAACATATGGCTCACATCTAAGTCATCTTCACCCAACATCTTAGCACTGGAGACAAATTATAAAGTCCTAACTCGCTGGTACCTTGTACCCGCTAGAGTGGCAAAATATTCACCTAATACCTCAGCTCTTTGTTTTCGAGGATGCCCAGAAATAGGCACATATTTACACATATGGTGGACGTGCCCAGTAATCCAAACCTTCTGGAAGGAAGTCTTCGTGATTGCATCTAAAATATTTAAAAAAATAATACAACCAGATCCATATTTAACTTTACTTAATCTAAAACCGGAATGGTTAACACTCTCTCAATTCAAACTTATGATCCAACTAATAACGGCTGCAAAACAAACAGTGGCCAAGGCATGGAAATCTCCTACATTGGTACTAGCAGAAACAATTCACAGAATGAATAATACAATGTCCCATGCTAAGATGGTAGCCATCGATCAAAATCAAATTCCAAAATTTGAAAAACTTTGGCATCCTTGGATAAAACAACAGTTCCTGTCAAACTTCAATGACTCTGTCCTGTTGCCATGGTAACAGATTAAATGACTTACAGAGACACCCATTCTAAGGCTTCAAAGAGAACTAAAAAGAATAATAAACTGACGAGCGGGACAACCTTGTGGACCATACCTCTACCTTTTAACCCTTTTTCTTCTTTCTCTTTCCTTTTCTCCACCTTACGATTAAAGCTCATTATCAGAATTTATTTGACCTATATACACTCTACTTGTAAACAATATGTATAGTAGGTATAAATCATTTAAATACCTACAAAAGTAACTAAGGAAATGATATATATCTTTAATTTAGGTTTACGTGAACCCAATGTTTAATATTTGAAATTTCATGATATTTACCTATATAAACCCTCCTGTAAAACAATGAGCTTACTTTATAGATCCTTGTAAACTTACTTTATGTATCTTTATAACATTGTATACTCAATAAACTTCTTTTGACAAGGAAAAAAAAAAAAAACCTCTTAATGACTTCCTGAACAGACCTTAGGTTGTGAAAACTGTTAAGCCACAGGAAGGAGTTCACCAGCTGACCTTATTAACACACACCCTGCATCTGCTCTCCTATTTCAGGAGATGACTTCCACCCACCTCTGCAAGTGCACGTTTTTCCAATGCAGTCAGTGATCATGGTTCTCACTAAATACACAGCCAGTGATACTTTTTTTGCTATCTTACTTTCATCTTTCATAGATTGTTAATTTGGCAGAGTGTGCAGGTGCTAAGCGATCAGATAACAGCCTATGTGGGTCACAGCTGTAATATTGAAAACAGGGAAAGTATGTCCTGAGTTTTGTAAAGCTCACCATACACTATACAATCTGATAGTACCAACTCCTTTAGATCCACCTTCAACTTTGTAGTGCAAGGGCCTGCCTGATTAGATACAGAGTGACTGAATACATGGTGTGTCTTCCTATTACATAGTTTTGGTAAATCTACAGACGATCATACAGAGATTGTACAATCAGATTGTATAGTGTATGGCCACCTTTATACAACAAAACAAATTAGTTGAGCTTTTGGTGCCAGTATTTGTTAACAGCACACCAAACACAGAGGCAAACACACATTTTGCCATGTGCAAAAATGAGTAACAGACACAGCAAAACACAAATTAAAAAATGTGCAACCCGCAATGCACCAGAATATTCCATGAGCCCATGAGCTACTTTGCCACGTGTAGCGCAGCCCAATAAAATCAATGGGCTGCTCTATGCATGTAACAGGAAAAACAAGCCAAAAAACATGTGCTCTCACTATGCTAGGTGTGAATGGGGACTAAAAGTGAAATTGGTTTGTTTACACAAGAACAATGAGGCTCCATTCACATCTGTGCAGTGCACCAAAAAGCACGGGTATACAAAATACTATTAGACAATACAATCTTATTGTGCAAAAGTATCCCATAATTTATGGAAACCAGCAGAATTAATTCTTGAATTCTCTGAATTTTTGAATAATGGAATATACTGTATAATAATCAAATATGAACAGCAGACCTACAAACTTTGAGACCAGTTTCATACATTTTATAGTATCTAATGAACAAAAAAAAGCATCTAAGAGGTGCTGGGACTTTGATTTGAGTTCCTACAAAGTAGGGAGATGACAAAAACATTCAAAGATCAGGCTGCTAACATCAAACAAAGCTCCCCCCCAGTGGGTACCTCAGCAGGTTACCCGAAAAAAACATGCATTAATGGAAGGAGTGCCAGATGAAAGGATGAACGATTCCAAATTAATTTGTTAGTTTATACTAAAAAAATTCTGGATTAGAAGAGTTACTGGCCAGCAGTATCTGTGTGAGCAATGTATTAACTGATGAATGAAACTAGAAGTGACGAGGATTTCATCACTTATGCCATGTACACACGATCTGACTTCTTGTCGGAAAAAGATATGATGGCTTTTCCGACAGGATTCCACTCAAGCTTGCATTGCATACACACGGTCACACAAAAGTTTGCTGAACTTTCGACTGTCAAGAATGCGTTGACGTACAACACTACGACGAGCCAAGAAAATGAAGTTCAGTGCTTCCGAGCATGGGTTAAATTGTTTCCGAGCATGCATAGGAATTTTGCGTGTCAGAATTGCTACAGACGATCGCATTTTCGGATAGGAACTTTTTCCGACCGAAAAATTGAGAACATGCTCTCAATCTTTTGCTGGCTGGAATTCGGCCAGCAAAAGTCTGATGGAGCATACACACAGTCGCATTTTCCGACTAAAAACTCTCATTGGTCTTTTGCGGGCCCAAATTCTGATTGTGTGTACGCGGCATTACAGTTTTGATTCTTTGTTTACCTGACCAGTATCTGCCAGGGAAGCAACTTATCAAACCGATCTTGGAAGCCAGAGGATTCATCATGGGTCTAATACATGATGATAACTTAACCACAGGACTGTCACTTTAAGAACAAAATGTTAATCTGGGACTGCCAGCTTCTCATCAAATGCCCAAGCATAAGAACTATAGGCAGTTGTTAGAACTGTAAATCACTATTCACAGCTCTGTACCTATGATGCTGCCACAAACACAATATATACCTTTAATGGACAAACAAAATATTTTGTGCAAAAAATCAGCAAAAAAAATGTCTAAATGCAGTTCAAAAAAAAATTAAACACACACACACACAAACACAAATAAAATATAAGGATGATTATATATCTGTCTGGCAGTGTCATTGTGCTTCAAGTGCTCCAAGACATAACTTCATAAGGTGCTCCGATATAAACTGCTTCTGTGCTTCTGCTTCACAGTGCTGCATGCATTGCTCTGGGCCCAGTGTCACTCACCAGATTGTTTTGACTTTGTGCTTTTCACCAGGCTTGTAGATTTTCCCCTCCTGGGTCTTTGCAGGATGATACACAGCACCTTTCCTTTACCACTCCAACAGCCATCTCCTCCAATCCCTTGGCCTCAACTCCTCCTCATGCCACAAACACCATGTATAGGAACATAAGGAGGGGGTCGCATAGTGTTAGGCCATTTAGCCTAAAATCAATAGGAACAGAGGAGCGCCAGACTAAGTGCAACATTTTAATAGAAGTAAAAGCAAATGGCAACTCACAAAGTAGATGAATAATACAGACACAGGGAATGTATAGTTGTCAGCCCCGGAGTCTCTCCAAGCCGTCCTGGCACCGTAGCAGCCTCAAGCACAGGCTGTGTTGCTGGATGGGAGTAGGAAACATTCGATCACCACTGTAACCAGCGTGGAACGCAAGATGGCGTTCATTCACATTCACCTGACATGTCTGTTAGCCAATCGTGTCTGCTCCTTTGGTGTTCCTTCCCTATATAAGACTGACAGGTTCATTGGCCAATCAGGTCTAAAGAAGAAGCTGTTGCTTTGAAACACGTTACTACCCACTCCACATCAGCACGCAAAGCATGTCCTCCATGTGACGTCACATCCAGCCCAGCTACCAACTGTAAAAATGTAAAGTAATGCATTTGGATGCTAAAAATATGAGCGCAAGGTACTCGCTAGGGGGAGAACCTCTGGGGAAAGACTACAAGCATTGAACTTATTCTCTCTGGAGAAGAGTCGCTTGAGAGGGGATATGACAGCAGTGTACAAATACCATAATGGTGACCTTAGCATAGAGAAAAAATATTTCAGTAAAAGGGAATTTAAAAAGACACGTGGCCATTCACTGAAATTGGAAGAGAAGCAGTTTAACCTTAAAATGCGTAGAGGGTTCTTTACTGTCAGAGCGGTAAGGATGTGAAATTCTCTTCCACAAGCAGTGGTATCAGCAGGGAGCATTAATAGTTTAAAAAAATATTAGATGGGCACCTTAACTATCACAACATACAGGATTATACAATGTAATATTGACATAAACACACAACTCACACGCCACAGGTTGAACTGGATGGACTGGTGTCTTTTTTCAGCCTTACCAACTATGTAACTATGACAGCCTGGCAATAACCATTTTAAGTAGTGGTCAGCAAGTGTAGCCTCATTTTTTTTCTGATATGAAACTTTACTGTACTGTCCACTAAACCAAATTCCTTCATCATTCTCTAAGGTACAGGTGTTTTGAAAAGGCTCAGTGTCTGTTGGCACCAGGCTCAAATTTGAGAGCTATGCTTTAGGGCTTGTTCACCCTAGAATTTGGGGGGGGGGGGGTAAAACCCTGTGGTCGAGCCAAGCTTCTACGACCCCCAAACTGCTACCTCCTGTAGCTGTAGAGGCAGTGGCTGGGAGTGTACACATGTTGCAACCGTGATGCTTTGCCTCGTTGCTGCATCAGGAGATATACCACTTTCAGCTGGTGTAATGCCCACTGAACATGGGTGCGCCCAACAACTGTGTGCAATGCACATGGTTGCAGTGTGCTAGTGCAGGAATCATGGGGTTAATGCAGGTGGTGAGGAGGAAATACAGCACCTCCTCACTGCCTGTCAAATGTTCTCTGAGTAGCGATTCAAACATGGATCATTCTTCAGAGATCAAAGCTAGTGTGAATGAGCTCTAAATCTTTGGTTTTCCCTCTTTTGAAGCACTTTCCTTGCGCTGAAAGACATGGCTGGTTTAAGCATGGAAAGGAGACAAGACATTCATGAAATGTTAGCCATTGGTATAAGATCCTGTATGTCTGGTGTGCTGCTTGGTATCTTTTGTTGGTCTCAAAGCAAACTTTTTACACTTTTCATGTTTTTTTGTGGTTGTAACCATTGAGATAGAGCTAAAAACAGCTTTCAAATGCACAAAGTCCTGGAGATATTTAAATCTGTAATTTAGTAAATGTACGCTTTGTATACCCTTACAGTATAGACAAGTGCAATAAAAAGATTAAAGCAGAAATCCAGGCAAATACTTTTATTAACATCCGCTGTGTAACAAGTAACTCTCATGAGGTGTTTGCCACCTCCTGTATCACTGGCCTTTCCTAATTATTTACAGTTTAATTAATTCTGGAAAGGGTAGCTTTTGCCATACTTCCAACCCACTGTGGCCATGAGAGCTGCGGCTTTTATACATAGAATCCATTCTGTCATTTATCTGCTTGCCCCTGCCCTTGTCCATTCAAAGAAAGCCTTTTGTTTCATGAATGGTTCATAGAATACAAGGCGTTCTGTGGACTGACAAAGGAAGAGGGGGCCAAATAAACATCGCTTCTGTGTATGAGTTTTCTCGCTTTAGCAAAACACCTTTTCCTTTTTTGTATTAGGTAACATTGTATTATTGTAGCACATTTTTAGCATAAAGCCATTTCGGGGTAGATGATTTCATTGTCTGCTTTGACTTTGACTTTGCTTCTGATGACAAAATTAGTGGGCTTCACATCCAAATTATTGCTTTTTGTGCTCTTCATATTTATCGTCTTAGTATTTTCCCATTTTTCATGTACTATTTTTATTTTAACAAAAATGTTTTTCATTGTCAACATTACCCTACTCTTAATCACCATTGAAATATGCAGTGACAATTCTATGCCTCATCATATCCCTGTTTTCTTCTCATGCCTCTCTGAAAAAAACATTGTCATTCATTACAAACAAAAGTATCTTGAAAGTTGACAAGAAGACAGCAGTGAAATATCCCTAGTATGCTTCACACAGGTTCTCACATAAATGTGACAAGATATATCTAGATTTCAGATGGTAAGATATTTCATAGTAGCATTTTTTATATATTCTTCTGAATAAAGGAGAGTATTTTTTTTCTTAGACTAGTATTGTAATAGAAGAGCAGCTATAGCCATAGTAGTCTTAATGATTGCTGTAGTGCAGTTGCTTATGAATTCTCAATGACAAAATATATGTACCCTTTTTTTGGCTGTTTATTCATGTAGATATATTTTATACAATAGATAGATAGATAGATAGATAGATAGATAGATAGATAGATAGATAGATAGATAGATAGATAGATAGATAGATAGATAGATAGATGTGTTTGTCATATAGGTAGGGAAAATTAAAACTAACATAACTCAGTAACTCAGCTACTTTACCAAAGGGTATTACTAATTAATATGCTCTGTTTTTGTTTTATTGCCATAGTTGCAGGCTAAAAGGCCAAAATAATTTTCATGATTATACTTGAAATGACAGGTGGATTTGCCAAATCATATGTTTATGTACCTGGGAACAAAGTTGGTTAAACTCCCTCCCTAATTAGGCACATTGGTCTTAAACGTTCTCTTTGCATTTATCACCTGTTAGTTACCTACCATTTTTTTTTTCTCTTAAAGAGGTTGTAAACCCAAGAAAACAAAACCCTGCAAGATAAAGGCATAATGAGTTAGTATGCATCACATACTAGCTCATTATGAAATACTTACCTTAGAAAGAGGCTGTTTCAGTGGCATACACACACCGCTGGGATGGCTGACATTTTTCCCAGAGTTTCTTCCGGGTTTGCAGGCTCCAGTGCTGTGATTGGTCAGAGCCGCGATGATGTCACTCTTGCGCATGCGGGTGTTAGCAGCCGTTTACAGCACAGGGCTCAGAAGGAATGGCACCTGTGGCCATTCCTTTTGAGCGCATGCGCCAGTGATGTCACTGGCTGCATGTGATGTAAATATCTCCTAAACGGTACACGTTTAGGAGATATTTTCGCTACCTATAGGTAAGCCTTATTATAGGCTTACTGATAGTTAAAAATCAACAGATGAAGTTTATTTCCTCTTTAACTGCTTCAGCCCGGGAAGATTTTACCCCCTTCCTGACCAGAGCACTTTTCACAATTTGGCACTGGGTCGCTTTAACTGACAATTGCATGGTCGTGTGACGTTGTACCCAAACAAAATTTGCGTTCTTTTTTCCCACAAATAGAGATTTCTTTTGGTGGTATTTGATCACCTCTGCGGTTTTTATTTTTTGCACTATAAACAAAAAAAAGAGCGACAATTTTGAAAAAAAAGCAATATTTTTGACTATTTCCTATAATAAATATCCCCCAAATTTTTTCTAAAAAACAAATTTCTTCATCAGTTTAGGCCAATATATATTCTTCTACATACCTTTGGTAAAAAAAAATCGCAATAAGTGTATATTGATTGGTTTGCGCAAAAGTTATAGCGTCTGCAAAGTATGGGAAAGATTTATGGCATTTTTATTATTATTATTTTTTTTACTAATAATGGCGGTGATCTGTGCCTTACATTACATGCAGCCAGTGACATCACTGGCGCTTGTGCACACGATCACGCATGCCAGTGGCGATTGTGCCTGCTGGCCACGCGAATTGGGCCCCCCGCGTGCAGCAAGTGCGCCTTGCACCCTCTGGTGGCCGAAAAAGGGTAGGACATACCCGTACAGAATTTTCGTCCAGTGGAGTCTTTGTGCTGCAGTATATCTGCGTGACATGGTAGGCAAGTGGTTAAAGTTCCTGTTTAGACTGCAATCCTGACATCACCCTTTCTGTGAGCACAGAGTGTTTAATAAAGGATTACACATCCTAAGGTTCTTGACACACTCCTGACGGCACTTATTAACATTGCATATCTACTAGTTTTGTACCCAAGAACCTTGTGATTTGTGTATTTTCTTTCCATACCTGCAGTGACATCAACAATTGTTAATATTTATAATACATTTTTTTGATCTCTAATAAATAAGGAGGAGCCGAACACCCTGCCCCCCCCCCCCCCAGTTCGGTACGTCGGTTCGCACCAGAACATGTGAACAGGCAAAAAATTTGGAGGAACACGCGAACACCATTGAAGTCTATGGGACACGAACATGAAAACTCAAAAGTGCTAATTTTAAAGGCTTATATGCAAGTTATTGTCATAAAAAGTGTTTGGGGATCTGGGTCCTGCCCCAGGGGACATGTATCAATGCAAGAAAAAGTTTTAAAAACGGACGGTTTTTTGCAGAGCAGTGATTTTAATAATACTTAAAGTGAAATAATAAAAATTAAATATTCCTTTAAATATCGTGCCTGAGGGGTGTCTATAGTATGCCAGTAAAGTGGCGCGGTTTTCCCATGTTTAGAACAGTACCACAGCAAAATTACATTTCTAAAGGAAAAAAAAGTAATTTAAAACTGATAGCAGCTGTAATGAATTGTCGGGTCTCGGCAATATAGATAAAACTCATTGAAACAAACAGCATGGGTTCCCCCCCAGTCCATTACCAGGCCCTGTGGGTCTGGTATGAATATCAAGGGGAACCCCGAACCAAAAATTTAAACAAAATTGCATGGGGCCCCCCCAAAATCCATACCAGGCCCTTCAGGTCTGGTATGTAAATTAAGGGGAACCCTGCACCAAATAAAAAAATGGTGTGGGCCCCCCAATATCAATACCAGACGCTTACCTGGTCTGGCAGGCTGCAGGAAAAGAGGGGGGACGAGAGAGTGCCCCCCTCCTGAACTGTACCAAGCTACATGCCCTCAACATGAGGAGGGTGCTTTGGAGTAGCCCCTCAAAGCACCTTGTCCCCATGTTAATGGGGACAAGGTCATCATCCCCACAATCCTTGCCTGGTGGTTGTGGGGGTCTGTGGGCGGGGGGCTTATCGGAATCTGGAAGCCCCCTTTAACAAAGGGACCCCCAGATCCCGGCCTCCCCCTATGTGAATTGGTAACGGTACATCGTACCCCTACCATTTCACAAAAAAAGTGTCAAAAACAGTAAAATAGACAGGAGACACTTTGGGACAAGTCCTTAATTAAAAGATAAAAAAATAAAGATGTCCCGTGATGTAGATCCATCTCCATTGCCCAACGAGCTGAAAAAAGAAAAAGAAAAAAGCTGCAACAGCTCCACCTCCATGGGATGCTCCCGCCGAGTGACATGGTAACAATGTACCCGTTACCAATTCACATGGGGGAAGGCCGGGATCTTGTTAAAGGGGGCTTCTAGATTCTGATAAGCCCCCCGCCCGCAGACCCTCACAACCACCAGGTAAGGGTTGTGGGGATGAGGCCCTTGTCCCAATCAACATGGGGACAAGGTGGTTTGGGGGGCCAGGTGGAAAAAAGAAGTGGAAGGCATGTGATCAAATGCTTGGATCAATATAGTACAATTTATTCATATACAAATTAGATAAATGCAAATAAAAAGTTACTACATATTCATAAAAGCTAGGTTACAAAATATACACATTAAAAATTAAAAGTTAAAATTTAGACATGCCCATACAAGGACAAGTGCTCAAAGGTGGGCTGATGCATTTTGAGGGGTTCCTTCTTCATCAGAGCACTGAAAAAAGGAATAAAGTCTGTACAATATGATAGACCAATGTCACGGAATGTCCCACACTCCGCTTGAGTGCTTCCGTCATATACCACTTCCTCCCAGTCTGTATACAGATATCAGATATTCCAACCTCTCTGAGCACAAAACAAGGCGACACTTGCTTGTTGCTACCATGAACTGTTTATCATGAATCAAAGTTACAAGACTTTATATGCCGTTGGAACCTGATCTAACAATACAACTGTAAATTAATGAACATAATTAACATGAGCTAATTAACTAAAAAATTTAACCCGACCAGATGACAGACTTGTGGGCACCGAGCTTCACACAGTAGTATTAACACAATAGCTGCAGCTCCAATAGGAGTCGTCCCGTCTCCTACATTGTATAGAGGACAATGTGATCAGCTCATTCAATTAACATAAACACAGGTAGTTGGAGTTGATGACACCAGCATCTCCTCACAGGATGTGTCCCAACAGAATGAATCAGTCTTATCAGCAGGGGGCTGCTGGAGGAATCCCCCCTCCCTCTTCATAGACACAAATCTACAGTAAGGAGTCCCCAACAGAATCAAACAACATACAATATATACATATATACACGACGGAGTCCGATTAGTACAGTTCAGACTGGATTACTAATTCACTTCACAAAGAGTATTTTTCCATTGAAAATCCAGGACCCATAATCAAAAGGCAACAGGCTTGCATTCAGTCCTCTCCAACAGCCTCTGTCCTGGCTAGGTCTGTCACATTTCTCCCCTTTCGGCAGGAGACTAACACAGGAGGAGACCCCAGACGGGTTGACTCCAAAGTTAGTCAGTAGTTCCAGTCCTCTAATGCCTGTACCCACACAGTACCCCAAACAAATTGTTCCAAACAGAGTATTACTCACCCAGACAACCTCTGCCTCTCTCAGAGAACATATCTGCCGCTGGGGAGAGGCCTGGACTGGCCCTTCTCCCTGGAGTCCTTTCTGCCGCTGGAGAGAAGACAGGGGGACTGGGCTCATTCCGTCATGCTGTTGGGGATTTGGGCCGACTGCCCAGCATCCCTGGAGTATACAGGTGGAGACTGAAGTCCCATCCACCTTCACAGGAAATCCATCTCCTGTTAGTTGAGGGCAGAGTCCAGCAGTACTCGGCCCTGTTGGCAGCCTTCTGCTGGAAACCCCACGCCATCTGCTCCGGCTACCTGTTGGGGAGGGAGACCGACTGCCCCACCTCCCTGGAACTCTGTAGTTGTTGCCAGTGATGGCCAGAGGTTGGTAGCACTCTGCCTGGTTGCCGGTGCTTCAACTGGGGAAGTTCCCTGTAACTCTACAGATACTTCTGTTGGTGCTGGGCAGAGCACAGTGAAGTTTGGCCCCAATAGCAGCTCTTCTGCTGGAGGCTCATCAGGTTGTTCTTCCTCAGCAGAAAAGTCTATTAAAACCCCTACCTCTATAACTGGTAACTGTGGATAGAGGTTCACCATCTCCTGTCCGTGGAACTCAGAAGATGCCATCAGTGCTGAGCAGAGCGCAATGAAGTTTGGCCCTAATCCCAACTCTTCTGCTGGGGGCTCACCCAATTGTTCTTCCTCAGCAGAAAAGTCTATCAAATCCCCTGTCTCTGCAACTGGTGTCTGGGGATGGAGGTTCACCATCTCCTGTCCATGGAATCCAGAAGATGCTATCAGTGCTGGGCAGAGGTTAGCAGAGCTCTGCCCTGTTGTCAGCACTTCAGGTTTGGGGATGGCAATCTCCAGATTTTCCACTGCAGATTCTCTGGCATGCTGCTGGACAGGCACATTCCTCCATCCAAGATCATCCCATGCAGAAACAGGATCATCAAGGTCAGTCAGCACTTGCTGCATCCGCCATAAGACCTCTGCCTCCATAGCTGCGGGGACAGGTTGGCAAAGCACACTATTGCTCTGCCACATTGCCGACTCTTCAGCCAGGATTTCAGGGTTGTCAGCTGGTATTTCCTGATAGTCCCAGGCAAAGGGAGCCCAGCCCTAGCACTGAGCAATGTCTAGCAGCCGTCTGTAGGCGATCTCTAGCTTCCATTCCTGAACGGCCAGAAACTCCAAATCTTCCTGTGCCCAGTGCACTTCCGAAATGTTCAGTAGCCCTTCTCTGAAATCCATGATTTCGTCCAACCGCCACTCCAAATCACTCCCAAAGTTAGAGTCCCCTGTCAGCTTCACATACAACAGTCCCAAGCCGCTGTAGCTTAAGCCTTCCGTTGGGCTGTCATCCGCTATCCAGGGACATGCTTGGGATACATGCCACCGGAGGGCTCTGTAGCTCTCATCCAGCTTTATCTCTGCCCAGACCAGCCTGCTTAATTCAGCTGTCTGCTTCTTGTGTGGTTTTTCTCCCAAAAACCGCACCCGCAGTCCGTACTGCGACCAGTATCTTTCCTCGATGGAGGGGAGAACTTTTCCCTGGTGTCGCTGCTCACAGGCTAGCGCTTCCTTCCAGAGTTTGCAGCGAATAGAATCACACCATCCCAGCAGGACCTGCTCTGACACTGGTCCTCTGTGCTGTATCTGCATCTCTCGCAACCTCCTTCTGAATTCCTCATCCATGGCGGCTGGTATCTGTACCTCTCCTCTCCTGCTATCTGGACCTTGGATCCAGATGGAAGTTTGGATGTCCCAGACTGCAGGAAGCTTTCCCGCTGCTTGCCATCAATGTCACGGAACGTCCCACACTCCGCTTGAGTGCTTCCATCATATACCACTTCCTCCCAGTCTGTATACAGACATCAGATATTCCAACCTCTCTGAGCACAAAACAAGGCGACACTTGCTTGTTGCTACCATGAACTGTTTATCATGAATCAAAGTTACAAGACTTTATATGCCGTTGGAACCTGATCTAACAATACAACTGTAAATTAATGAACATAATTAACATGAGCTAATTAACTAAAAAATTTACCCAGACCAGATGACAGACTTGTGGGCACCGAGCTTCACACAGTAGTATAAACACAATAGCTGCAGCTCCAATAGGAGTCGTCCCGTCTCCTACATTGTATAGAGGACAATGTGATCAGCTCATTCAATTAACATAAACACAGATAGTTGGAGTTGATGACACCAGCATCTCCTCACAGGATGTGTCCCAACAGAATGAATCAGTCTTATCAGCAGGGGGCTGCTGGAGGAATCCCCCCTCCCTCTTCATAGACACAAATCTACAGTAAGGAGTCCCCAACAGAATCAAACAACATACAATATATACATATATACACGACGGAGTCCGATTAGTACAGTTCAGACTGGATTTCTAATTCACTTCACAAAGAGTATTGTTCCATTGAAAATCCAGAACCCATAATCAAAAGGCAACAGGCTTGCATTCAGTCCTCTCCAACAGCCTCTGTCCCGGCTAGGTCTGTCACAACCAACATAAAAATGAGTGGCTAGTTGGGAGGTATATCACATGGTAAGTGATTGGTTCTCCTTAGCGCTAGACCTGTTCAGATCCCAGCACTCTAGATAGAATAGAGATCAAATATATGTATAGTACAGAACACATATTAAAAATGTTGGAATTGTATGCTACACAATACAGACCAGAGACATGTAATTGAAATTAGAATTAGAATTAATATGTTAAAATGTATGAAATGTAAACATGTTTAGGTTTTGAAATAGTAATAGAAATATTAAAACATTAAAACATTAGAAAGCCTTTAAAGATTGGTATTTTCCTTATGTATTGTTTAAAGTATTGTTTGGAACATGTGAAGAATATTACTACTTGCTGAGGTGAATTCACTAAGCAGGCTACTCCAAAGCACCCGGTACGGTTCAGGAGGGGGGCACTCTCTCGTCCCACCTTTTTTCCTGAGGCCTGCCAGGTTGCATGCTAGGATAAGGGACTGGTATGGATTTTGGGGGTACCCCTATGCCATTTTTTTTACATTGTGGCCCAGGGTTCCCCTTAAAATCCATACCAGACCTGAAGGGTCTGGTATGGATTTTGGGGGGACCCCATGCCATTTAAAAAAAAAAAATGGTGCAGGGTTCCCCTTAATATCTATACCAGACCTGAAGGGTCTCTCTCCAACTGGAACAATTCTGAATATTCATTATTGAGTTTTATTTTTGTTCTTGGTTCGTTATAAAGTATTTTCACCCATCTGATAAAGGAAGGGCCAAATCCAAATCTCTCTAGCACCCTCCATAAGTGGTTCCATTCCAAGCTATTAAAGGCTTTAGCGGCATCCAAGGCTGATATGGCCCTAGAGCCTACATTGTCTGTTGGAATCTACATATTTAAGAATACTCTTCTGATGTTGACACTAGTCGACCTGTTGGGAATGAAACCCGACTTATCAGGATGTATAGGATTTTGGATACATTCATTTAGATGGGTTGCTAGTACTTTGGAAAGAATTTTTATATCAGTGCATAATAATGAGATTGGGCGATTAGAGGAAACATCTAATTGATCTTTCCCCTCCTCGTGTATCACAGTAATAGTGGCTTCCCGAAACTGAGGTGGTAAGTCATCCGTTGGATAATGCCCACCTCAATGTCTTTAGCAGTTCTGGAAGTAGTACCTCACCGTATCATTTGTATATTTCTATTGGAAGCCAGGTGATTTTTGGCTGGACACTGGACACTGCTCGCTGTAGTTCATCTAGGGTGCTTCTATATCTATTTTATCCTTCTCTGTCAGGGTAGGATTTGTTATCCCCTGAAGAAAACCATCCATTTTTTCACTCCCAGCTCTCCTATTAGATTTATACAGAGATTTGTAATATTCAGGAAATGTATATATTATCTCTGTCGCGTCAGTAGAGATTTCTCCACTTGGTGTCCTAATCGCCAAAACAGTAGAGGGGGGTATTGGATCTAATCAGGAGGGACAATATAAGGCCCATTCTCTTCCCTTCTCCAAAATGGTGCTGTCTCTGAAATATTCCTCTGTTCTCTATCCTCCTTGTAATGGCCATTTTATAGATGTGTTGCCTATCTAGCCATTCCCTTTGCTTGTCTGGGGTTGGATCTTCGATATATCGCCTCTCTGCCTGTATCGCCTAATTTCTAATATCTCTTTTCCACTCCCTAGATTTCCCCTTGGCTCTTGCCACTTGTTGAATCAAGAGGCCTCTGAGATAGGCCTTCAAGGATTTCCCAAACCACTCCCGCCGGTGCCATGCCTCTATTAATTTGCACAAATTCATTCAATCCAGTCACTACTCCTCAAGTTGTCAATCAATTCCAGCCAAACAGGCTAATTTTCCATTCCCCTGGATGGGTTTTGTCCCCTATCTTTATTGTCAACACAAGCGGGGAGTGATCTGAGACTCCTCTTGGACCATACTCTTGTTCCTGACAAACAATGTTGTTTTCCTATTGCCTAGAGCCATGTCTATTCTGGAGAGAGTGAGGTAGGAGCTTGAGAAGCAGGAGTATTGCCGTTCCTGTGGATAGCGTGTTCGCCATGTGCCACTCAGCCACATTTCCTACAAAAATCGAGATCACCGACCCCCCCTGCTATATTGGGCCTATTTCCTGGTGGAAATCTGTCTAGACTCTTATCTAAGACTTCATTGAAATCTCCTATTACTGGGGTTCCTACTTTATCCAATGTGAACTCTAATGCCCTGTTCACATGATCAGATTTTCCGATGGAAAAAGTGCGATTGGATTTGGTCAGACCCCAAAGCACCCTCCCCATGTTGAGGGCATGTGGCCTGGTATGATTCAGGAGGGGGGCACTCGCTCGTCCCCCCTCTTTTTCTGCGGCCTGCCAGGAGGTCTGGTATGGATTTGCAGAGACCCGACATTACAGCTGAGATCAGTTTTGAATGTCAATTTTTCCTTTAGAAATGCCATTTTGCTGTGGTACTGTTCTAAATATGGGAAAAATGTGGCACTTTGCAGGCATACTATAGACATCCCCCAGGCACGATATTTAACCACTTCAGCCCAGGAAGGTTTTACCCCCTTCCTGACCAGAGCACTTTTTACAATTCGGCACTGCGTCGCTTTAACTGCTAATTGCGCGGTCATGCAATGCTGTACCCAAACGAAATTTGCGTCCTTTTCTTCCCACAAATAGAGCTTTCTTTTGATGGTATTTGATCACCTCTGCCGTTTTTATTTTTTGCGCTATACACGGAAAAAGACCGAAAATTTTGAAAAAAAAATGATATTTTCTACTTTTTGTTCTAAAAAAAATCTAATAAACTCAATTTTAGTCATACATTTAGGCCAAAATGTATTCGGCAACATGTCTTTGGTAGAAAAAATGTCAATAAGTGTATATTTATTGGTTTGCGCAAAAGTTATAGCGCCTACAAACTAGGGTACATTTTCTGGAATTTACACAGCCTTTAATTTATGACTGCCTATGTCGTTTCTTGAGGTGCTAAAATGGCAGGGCAGTACAAAACCCCCACAAATGACCCCATTTTGGAAAGTAGACACCCCAAGGAATTTGCTGAGAGGCATGTTGAGCCCATTGAATATTCATTTTTTTTGTCCCAAGTGATTGAATAATGACAAAAAAAAAAAAAATTACAAAAAGTTGTCACTAAATGATATATTGCTCACACAGGCCATGGGCATATGTGGAATTGCACCCCAAAATACATTTAGCTGCTTCTCCTGAGTATGGGGATACCACATGTGTGGGACTTTTTGGGAGCCTAGCCGCGTACGGGGCCCTGAAAACCAATCACTGCCTTCAGGATTTCTAAGGGCGTACATTTTTGATTTTACTCCTCACTACCTATCACAGTTTTGAAGGCCATAAAATGCCCAGATGGCATAAACCCCCCCCAAATGACCCCATTTTGGAAAGTAGACACCCCAAGCTATTTGCTTTGAGGCATGTTGAGTCCATGGAATGTTTTATATTTTGACACAAGTTGTGGGAAAGTGACACATTTTTTTTTTTTTTTTGAACAAAGTTTTCACTAAATGATATATTGCTCACACAGGCCATGGGCATATGTGGAATTGCACCCCAAAATACATTTAGCTGCTTCTCCTGAGTACGGGGATACCACATGTGTGGGACTTTTTGGGAGCCTAGCCGCGTACGGGGCCCCGAAAACCAATCACTGCCTTCAGGATTTCTAAGGGCGTACATTTTTGATTTTACTCCTCACTACCTATCACAGTTTCGGAGGCCATGGAATGCCCAGGTGGCACAAACCCCCCCCAAATGACCCCATTTTGGAAAGTAGACACCCCAAGCTATTTGCTGAGAGGTATGGTGAGTATTTTGCAGCTCTCATTTGTTTTTGAAAATAAAGAAAGACGAGAAAAAAAAATTTTTTTTTTCTTTTTTCAATTTTCAAAACTTTGTGACAAAAAGTGAGGTCTGCAAAATACTCACTATACCTCTCATCAAATAGCTTGGGGTGTCTACTTTCCAAAATACCTGGGCATTCCATGGCCTCCGAAACTGTGATAGGCAGTGAAGAGTGAAATCAAAAATGTACGGCCTTAGAAAGCCTGAAGGCGGTGCTTGGATTTCGGGGTCCCGTACACGGTTAGGCTCCCAAAAAGTCTCACACATGTGGTATCCCCGTACTCAGGAGAAGCAACAGAATGTATTTTGGGGTGTAATTTCACATATTCCCATGGCATGTTTGAGCAATATATCATTTAGTGACAACTTTGCACAAAAAAAATTAAAAAAATAAAAAATTGTCTCTTTCCCGCAACTTGTGTCACAATATAAAATATTCCATGGACTCGACATGCCTCTCAGCAAATAGCTTGGGGTGTCTACTTTCCAAAATGGGGTCATTTGGGGGGTTTTGAACTGTCCTGGCATTTTATGCACAACATCTAGAAGCTTATGTCACACATCACCCACTCTTCTAACCACTTGAAGACAAAGCCCTTTCTGACACTTTTTGATTACATAAAAAAATAATTTTTTTTTGCAAGAAAATTACTTTGAACCCCCAAACATTATATATTTTTTTAAAGCAAATGCCCTACAGATTAAAATGGTGGGTGTTTCATTTTTTTTTTTTCACACAGTATTTGCGCAGCGATTTTTCAAACGCATTTTTTGGGGAAAAAACACACTTTTTTAAATTTTAATGCACTAAAACACACTATATTGCCCAAATGTTTGATGAAATAAAAAAGATGATCTTAGGCCGAGTACATGGATACCAAACATGACATGCTTTAAAATTGCGCACAAACGTGCAGTGGCGACAAACTAAATACATTTTTAAAAGCCTTTAAATGCCTTTACAGGTTACCACTTTAGATTTACAGAGGAGGTCTACTGCTAAAATTACTGCCCTCGATCTGACATTCACGGTGATACCTCACATGCATGGTGCAATTGCTGTTTACATTTGACGCCAGACCGACGCTTGCGTTCGCCTTAGCGCGAGAGCAGGGGGGACAGGGGTGCTTTTTTTTTTTTTTTTTTCTTTATTATTATTATTTTTTTATCTTATTTTTAAACTGTTCCTTTCATTTTTTTTTTTTTAAATCATTTTTATTGTTATCTCAGGGAATGTAAATATCCCCTATCATAGCAATAGGTAGTGACAGGTACTCTTTTTTTGCAAAAATTGGGGTCTATTAGACCCTAGATTTCTCCTCTGCCCTCAAAGCATCTGACCACACCAAGATCGGTGTGATAAAATGCTTTCCCAATTTCCCAATGGCGCTGTTTACATCTGGCGAAATCTAAGTCATAAAATGCTCGTAGCTTCCGGTTTCTTAGGCCATAGAGATGTTTGGAGCCACTCTGGTCTCTGATCAGCTCTATGGTCAGCTGGCTGAATCACCGGCTGCATTCTCAGGTTCCCTGTTGAGACAGGAGAGCCAGAGAAAAACACGGAAGACGTTGGGGGGGGGCATTCCCTCCCACTGCTTGTAAAAGCAGTCTAGAGGCTAATTAGCTGCTAGGATTGCTTTTACATGAAAGCCGATCGCTGGCTGAAAAGAATGATACCAAGATGATACCTAAACCTGCAGGCATCATTCTGGTATAACCACTCAAAGTCGTGAATGGCGTACCTGAAGACAAAAAAATGGTTAACAATAAAGCACAGTAAACGGTAAGGTATAAAAAATTGCATATCTGAAAAGCAAACATGATAAAACATAACAACAATAAAACATTGCAGAATAGAATACAGTAAAAAAGAGCAGAACAATAGAGAGAGAATAGAGAGAGAGAGAACAATAAAACGACAACTATTTTTTTTTTATTTTATATTTTTGTATGTGTTTTTTTTTTTTTTTTTACACTTTTTTTTGTAACTAACTTTTATAACTGTAACCGGTTCCAGGTTCGGGTCTCTCAAAATGCGATGGCATCTTGGGAGACCCTGTGAAAGTGTGCCTAGTCTGTGCAATGCTGTACCCTACGCTAATACTCAACTAGTGAATGGTAGCGTTCAAAACATTCACCAATGCAAAGACCAGGATTGTCAGGACAGGAGGGACAATAATAGCGGGTGTCACGCCTATATCCGCGCTTGCTGCAGACACGATATCTTTTTTGGGGGGTTCGTTGGGTAGGGGTACTCGGGAGGACATAAAGAAAATGCCTCTCATGCAGCCGACTGCATTTGGTTGGGGATGTGAATGGGGGAAGTACGGGCGCTGCAGAAGCGGTGGGTTCCCAATTAGGATTGGCGAATGCAGCAGGAAGGGCACTATGGGCACGACGGGCCTGTGTTTGTCTTTTTGGTGGCAACGGGACACTACTTGTGCTTGCCACCTCACCAGCTTGAACTGCACTTATGGGACTCGCCACGTCACCAAGTGTTACTGCAGTGCTGGTTTGACTACGACCGGGGTGTACTAGGCCGCTGGTGCTTGCCAGTTCACCAAAACGCTACAAAAAAACTGTTAGCGATCGCAGGGATCAGGCCTGACTCTGTGAACGCTGCAGTTATGCGTTTAGTGTTTTGTAAGTGTCAGTGATCGATCGATACTGCACTTGGGTGGGCTGGGCTGGGCTGGGCGGAGGGGCAAAACGCAGGTGCTAGCAGGTATCTGGGCTGATCCCGCTAACACTGCGTTTGTGGGAACCCTAAACTGCTGGGGACGCTAGTATAGATCTGATCAGATCAGATATTGATCCGATCAGATACTATACCACTAAGGGAGGTGTATGGTGCGTGCGTGGGTGTTAGCGGTACTGGCGCTAACCTGACGCTGCCTGGGGCTGGTGCTTGCCAGTTCACCAAAACGCTACCAAAAAAACTGTTAGCGATCACAGGGATCAGACCTGACTCTGAGAACGCTGCAGTTATGCGTTTAGTGTTTTGTAAGTGACAGTGATCGATCGATACTGCACTTGGGTGGGCTGGGCCGGGCGGAGGGGTAAAACGCAGGTGCTAGCAGGTATCTGGGCTGATCCCGCTAACACTGCGTGTTTGGGAACCCTAAACTGCTGGGGACGCTAGTATAGATCTGATCGGATCAGATATTGATCCGTTCAGATACTATACCACTAAGGGAGGTGTACGCTGCGTGCGTGGGTGTTAGCGGTACTGGCGCTAACCTGACGCTGCCTGGGGCTGGTGCTTGCCAGTTCACCAAAACGCTACCAAGAAAACTGTTAGCGATCGCAGGGATCAGGCCTGACTCTGTGAACGCTGCAGTTATGCGTTTAGTGTTTTGTAAGTGACAGTGATCGATCAATACTGCACTTGGGTGGGCTGGGCCGGGCAGAGGGGAAAAACGCAGGTGCTAGCGGGTATCTGGGCTGATCCCGCTAACACTGCGTTTTTGGGAACCCTAAACTGCTGGGGACACTAGTATAGATCTGATCGGATCAGATATTGATCCGTACAGATACTATACCACTAAGGGAGGCGTATGCTGCGTGCGTGGGTGTTAGCGGTACTGGCGCTAATCTGACGCTGCCTGGGGCGACGCATATCACCGCCGGGCGATCAGGGGGCTAAACCTTTATTCGGTAATATACGGCGGGTGCCCTGACACTATAAAAAATAAATGAACTAACCAGCGTCACCCGTAACGGTTATACGGTGATCAGTGGTGAAAGGGTTAACTAGGGGGCAATCAAGGGGTTAAAACATTTATTAGGTAGTATGTGGGGGTCCCTGTCGCTATAAAATGCTGACGGCGAACCTAAATATTTACCTCCCTAACTAGCGTCACCAGCGACACTAATACAGCGATCAGAAAAATGATCGCTTAGTGACACTGGTGACAGGGGGTGATCAAGGGGTTAAAACTTTATTAGGGGGGGTTAGGGGGGTATCCTAGACCTAAAGGGGGGTAATACTCACTGCCCTAACACTGTAACTGTCACAAACTGACACCATGCAGTAATCAGAAAAAAAAAAAAAATACTGCTTGCTGTCAGTTTGTGACAGGGGGGGGTGATTGGGGGGGATCGGGGGGCGATCGGGGGGGGATCGGGGGTGTAAAGTATGCCTGGCATGTTCTACTGTGTGTGTGTGTTGTGCACTTACATGTCTTCTCTCCTCGGCGCTGGGACGGAAACTGCCAAGCCGAGGAGAGATGACATCACATCCTCTGCCTGTGTGAAACTACACACAGGCAGGGGAGGATTCCGATTGGCTGGGAGCGCTGGGAGCGCCTCCAGTCAAATGCCGACTGCCGCTGGCACCGGGGGGGGGTCCGATCGGACCCCCCGCCCGCGGGAGGCAGATCACGTACGGGAACGTAATTCTGCCTGCCCGTGCCATTCTGCCGCCGTATATGTGCGTTAGGCGGTCGGCAAGTGGTTAAAGGAATATTTCATTTTTATTGTTTCACTTTAAGCATTAAAAAAAATCACTGCTCCTGAAAAAGCCTCCATTTAAAAAAAATATGTTTGCATTGATACATGTCCCCTGGGGCAGGACCCGGGTCCCCAAAAACTTTTTATGACAATAACTTGCATATAAGCCTTTAAAATGAGCACTTTTGATTTTTCATGTCCGTGTCCCATAGACTTTAACAGTATTTATGTGTTCTGCTGAATTTTTTGCCTGTTCGCATGTTCTAGTGCCAACCGAAGTGTTCAGCTCATCCCCATACACCACTAATAACCTTAGACCATTCAGAGTATGAATCATTAACCACCACTCTCAGAATTCAGTATTTTAGCCAGTTTTCTATTCATTTACAAACCGATTTTCCAGGCTTGTAGACTTTACCTTGCACATTACTTGTGTTTGGGGAGCTGTGTCAAATGCTTTTGCAAGTATACCACGTCCACAGCCACTCTGTCCAAGGTTTTACTTACCTCCTCACAAAAAGAAATCAGATTTGTCTGACAACTTCTGTCTTTCAGAAATCCATGCTGTCTGTTGCTTAAATTATTTTTTCCAGCAAGAACTCATCTATGTGGTCTTTTATTATATCTTTACATTTATAGAAGTTAAACTAACAGGTCTATAGTTACTTGATAAAGACTTTGATCCACTTTTCAAATATAGGCACCACATTGGCCTTATGCCAATCCAGTGGTACTATGCCAGTAATTAAAGAGTCCCTAAAAATGAGAAACAATGGCTTTGAAATAACAGAGCTCAATTCTTTTTGGATCTGTGGGTGTATGTCATCTGGTCCAGGTGCTTTATTTACCATTATTCTGTCTAAATATTTCTGGACCATATCAATTTTGAGCCATTGTGGATCATTTGGGGCTGTGTTAATACCAAACGCATTTTGGACATGAGCTCCCCCATGCTTCTTTGTATACACAGAGCTGAAGAAGCTATTACATAAATTTGCCTTCTCTTTGTCCGCAGTGACCCACTCTACATTATTTTGTAAAGGGCCTACATGCTCAGACCTGATGTTTTTACTAATAATATATTTGAAGCATTTTTGGGGGTTTGTCCTACTATCTTTTACAATCTGTTATTCATTTTGAATTTTAGCGGCCTTGATTTCCTTTTTACCTATTCTGTCATTATATTTGTAACATTTAAACAATGATAGTGTTCCTATATTTTTTAAAAGCTCTTATGTGTATGTACTTTATATGTACAGTATGTTGCATGCATCCTTCATTGTAAGATTCTAAAAAAAAATTACCTTTACCAGAAGCCCTCTGTTTAGATTTTGCTAATCCATTAAATGTGCATTGTTACTACATTGAACAGTGTGGCTTACTTTTTCATAGCCAGTGTTCTAAAAATAAACATTGGATTCTGCATAGCATTTTGTCTGTTTGCTGGAAATACATCAGTGCTGAAACAATATGTTTACAACTCTGGTATACCTAGCTTAAATCTACAGAGAATGCATTTTTGTATTACCTCTTGAAATCAGTAACACAGAACATTTGTTCTTAATCATGATGGCTGCAAACAGAAGTGGAAATATTCTGGGATTTATGGCAGTCTCTGGGGCTCTTTTTAAGTCCCAACACAATTATTTTGAAAAGTGATGTTTGTTGTGTCTAGGTTTTTGTGTCAGCTTGTAGCCTTTGTGGTCTTACAGGCTCTCATATCTATGCTACAGGAAGAAAGCATGCAGGCTCTCTAGAGTTCACTCTCTGCACCTATAGAAACCATGTTTGAAAAGCAGCAGCCTTCAGTAAATCTGTCAGCATATTTGACACCTTAACCAAACAAATTTTAGCTAATAATTGAAGAATAGACAGGCCTTATTTTTTCATCAGAGAGTCCAGAAAACTGTCAAAAACTATAACTAATTTTGTTTTACATGGCTTTAAGCAAAATGCATACAGATAAAATTTTTCTAAAAATATGACACTCAAATGTTAAATTTCTACACCATAATAACAACAAAACTATTCTAGACTTGAAGCAGCATTCCTTCTTTGAATCATCTTAACCTAGACAATATTAATATTCAAGATGCATTCCAGACTATACATATAAAAAAAAAAAAAATATATATATATATATATATATATATATATATATATATATATATAGGCGTGCGCTGGGGGTGTACTGGGTGTGCCTAATCACCCAAATCACCCTGTGCGCATTAGCATTATCACTCTCTGTGCCGGCAGGGAGATGGGAAATATCTCCTTCTGACCAGTGCTGCCATTCATTGAGTGCTACCATACTTCTCTTTACTGCACCGGCTCTGCCATTAGAGTGTGCATGTATGTATGTTTATAAATATAAAATACATTTATATACACACAAGCTTTGGGGTGCACACCCTAATGCAATAGGCTGCGCACACTTATGTATATATATATATATATATATATATATATATATATATATTGTATATACAGTATTTCACAAAAGTGAGTACACCCCTCACAGTGTTAGCGAAATTTGGTTGTACGCCAAGCACACAGCCAAATCTCCTGTTTCACGCACACACAGGCACACACACACACACCAGACATATGATCAAACTTCCAGCATTATTTCAAAAGACGAAAAATGTGTTCTTTTGCAGAGCAAAGGCTCCCCAACACATCGGAAAGAAATGTCCTAGACTGGGATCCATTCTCCCCCCTTTTCTCACCGATGTGGACGGGGGTCCTGTCTGCTCCATAAAGTACCTGGCTCACCATGCTGTTAGCGAAATTTGGTTGTACGCAAAGCACACGGCCAAATCTCCTGTTTCTAATCATAACAATTTTGTCTAATGAAATAAATGCATCTCACCTTTTGATCGTATGCCATCCTCAGCGTGTGTGCCCCATCCAGCCAACTAGACAAAAGACAACCTCATTGTTCCAGTTCCAAAAACACACTCCAGCCAGCCTGTCTCAGCTGTCTGCGTGAGCCACTTTATTAGCATATCAATAGCAAGTCCCAAAGCTTGAGGGTTGGGCCTCCAACAGCCAAACACCTCTTACAAAGCTTGTAACCTCACAAAAAATGGACACAGGATATGACCTCACAGGATGTAAATGACCATATAAGGATTTAACACAGGAAAATGCAACCACCAATGAACAATGACTACAGGAGTCTTATGGGTGTGTCTGAGCAGAGACAGGGTGCCTGTATGTTTTTAGAAGCCACATGGCTTTCAAACATTAACCCCGTCTCCAACCGGAGCCCAAAAGACTCCTGTATTTCCGTTGATAGAAATCCCTATTATACATTGTTCCAGAGAACAATGTATACCTGGATTATTCTACTGTCTTTGTGGACGAGAGATTATCGGCAGGCGTACACTTATTGGGCCACAAATGTGTTTATCAGGCACACAGGGGCAACACGAGAGCACACTCGTTAAACCGACAATGTCTTTGCAGAGCGAACACACCCCCACCAGATGATCGTTCTGTGCATCGCACAGGGGCCCTTAGCTGGCCTTAGCTGGCCACTCAGCAAACATTTCTCTACATCCCCAAAGAGCTTTTCACTACCAAACGGATCTCAACCAGAGTTGGTCTGCCCCAGTCAGCTATTAGAGCGGGCTGTGATTGAACACACACTGGGAGACTTATGACAATACATTAATATAAAATTTTCCACAACAGTCCCTGCTCATGTTATATGATCCCATGTGTCCCTCGATGAATCCTGATCTTCTTCTTAGTCCATAAAAAGTAAAACACAGCTTGACATGTAGACTCTGTTGGAGATGACGTGGTGAGCTGTAGTAGTCGCAGGTCGGTCTGGGATCCTCTGTGTCTTGTACGTGGGTCGGGCTTCAGGGCATCTCATCAGGGAAGATGTGGTCATCTGCTCAGGCTCTGGTCACGCGTCCAATCAGGCAACAGGAGCATCTCATCATGGCATATAGAAGGAATAGAAACAAAAACAACATGAGTATATATACCCCTACTTCCTTCACTATGAACCGCTGCAAGATAAAATTAAATCTCCGATTCCCAAACCCTTAAAAAGGATTCCAACCTTCACTATCTATAGCTCTGGCTTTGCCTTGTAGGGACCTAAACCTTATCCATATGGGCCTGAACTTTGTCACTACTATCCCCGATCCAGATATAACAATCTTTACTTATGAATTCCCAGAAACCCCCTTGGACTGTGGGAACTTCCTAGTAGCTTCAACAGTTACATGAAACATCCCATCCTCAATGGATGAGAAATTGTTCAAGTGTTTCATAAGCTCAAGCCCCCACCGTGTACAAGCAATTCCCTTCCAGCTGTCCCTGCCATTCTTACCTTCTATCGTGCCATCAGATCCTCACGATCGGCCACGACATAAGATGCTAGGACGAGTTTCATCAGCACACATGAACCTCTTGCCTTACGGGAAATTACCTTATAAGCTGTAGATCCGCATTAATACCAAACTACAGTTGAAGCACACTTGTGGGCTACCTAGTTATCCCGATAACAAAGCTGGCAAGAACCAGAGCTATTGTTAAAATTATAATTAATTTTACCCTCTAGAAATGTTTTGTTAAGTTCTTTTGACAGGTGTCTGTTTGGATTTTACTAGTCTGTCAAAACTCCTCACACCAATATGAACATCACATATAGCATGTTCTGCCATCATCGCTGGGGCACTAGTAGACCCGACCATGTGTCCTGTTCTCTTTCTCAGCTAGTTGGGATGCTTTTCATCGTTACCCTTGCCAAAATTTATTAAACAAAAAAATATAAATGAACAAAGATACTCCTCTACTCTTTGTGGTTGATCAGCTTCTTGCAGTGGCTGGCGTGGTCTCATCCCTCAAGCTTCTTTATAATGACCCAGTCACCTGGTTGGAAAGAATGTAAAGTGGTTATTGTGTCAGGGTCTAGGATGGACTTGTGAACCCTGTGGTGAACCTTTTGAAGTTCATGTTACAGTGATTGCACCCACCCCATCAGCTGAGAATGTAGGTGACAGCTAATGAGGAAAGTACAATTCTGTTTTTGGTTGACCTTCAAACAAACCTCATATGACAATAACCCAGACATCAGGACTGTGGTCACTGCATAACCTGAGCGTGGCTTACCATCTGGGGTGCAATACCTGGAACCAGTGACAAAAAGGTTCTTAGTATCTGGGATGGGAGCCTACTTCACCAGACTGCTGCTTGCTGATTCAAATTCCATCAAAGGAAGACAGTCTTGGCAAAACTTGGTTAGAATTAGAGTGGTTAGTATTGTTGGTTTGAAAATGTGTTATTCTCACCACTCTCATCCTCCCTTTTCTTCCCTCCTCATTACAAACTGGAGGAAGACATGCAGGGTTTAGAATGGTGCAGAATAAAACAGTGAAATAGCCTATGATACTTTTACCTTCTTACACACCCGTACACACACTTCCAGAAACTCCTTGGACCTGAAAAGATACTTATAAACAAAGGTTATTACTCTATCCTTCAAAGAATGGTAAACAATACAATATTCATGTACATTGGTAAATTGTCACTGACATTCCACAAAACCGATAATAACTAAACCCTCTGTAAATCTTACTTTCACGTTTTTACTAAAATACAAAGCAAGAGGGCTGTCACGGGAGGTTCAAACATCTTGTTACCACATACAAACAATGAGACAAAGACAAACATTTAAAAGTGTTAAAGTTACAAAAAGCACAACTTAGGAACACATGCTATCCAATGAAACAACCAAGCCACATAACCCACAATTACACGGCTGTAACATACCCTCAAACTCAGTTCACATCAGCTTTCACAGGAACGAGAGATACAGACAGTGAATGCTTGCATGTCTGTTCAGAACATTATAGTTCCCTTCCCCCAGGGCGTAGCCCCTTTCAATACAAAAACAACAATGCCTGCCCCTTCACTAAACTCATGGCATCTTTACAAACAGGTTCAGCTACTTACAAAACTACTCAGCCACACACACACATTGCAGGCTGCAAATAATATCAATTCATACAGTTATATTTCTTATATGCATTACAAACTTGTTACACAGCATCAGTCACACACACACACACACACACACACACACACACAGTCTCCTTACACAAAGATTCGAGATACAAATCACACACGCAGGCACACGCACACACAGGCACACACACCAGACATATGATCAAACTTCCAGCATTATTTCAAAAGACGAAAAATGTGTTCTTTTGCAGAGCAAAGGCTCCCCAACACATCGAAAAGAAATGTCCTAGACTGGGATCCATTCTCCCCCCTTTTCTCACCGATGTGGACGGGGGTCCTGTCTGCTCCATAAAGTACCTGGCTCACCATGCTGTTAGCGAAATTTGGTTGTACGCAAAGCACACGGCCAAATCTCCTGTTTCTAATCATAATAACAATTTTATCTAATGAAATAAATGCATCTCACCTTTTGATCGTATGCCATCCTCAGCGTGTGTGCCCCATCCAGCCAACTAGACAAAAGACAACCTCATTGTTCCAGTTCCAAAAACACACTCCAGCCAGCCTGTCTCAGCTGTCTGCGTGAGCCACTTTATTAGCATATCAATAGCAAGTCCCAAAGCTTGAGGGTTGGGCCTCCAACAGCCAAACACCTCTTACAAAGCTTGTAACCTCACAAAAAATGGACACAGGATATGACCTCACAGGATGTAAATGACCATATAAGGATTTAACACAGGAAAATGCAACCACCAATGAACAATGACTACAGGAGTCTTATGGGTGTGTCTGAGCAGAGACAGGGTGCCTGTATGTTTTTAGAAGCCACATGGCTTTCAAACATTAACCCCGTCTCCAACCAGAGCCCAAAAGACTCTTGTATTTCCGTTGATAGAAATCCCTATTATACATTGTTCCAGAGAACAATGTATACCTGGATTATTCTACTGTCTTTGTGGACGAGAGATTATCGGCAGGCGTACACTCATTGGGCCACAAATGTGTTGATCAGGCACACAGGGGCAACACGAGAGCACACTCGTTAAACCGACAATGTCTTTGCAGAGCGAACACACCCCCACCAGACAATCGTTCTGTGCATCGCACAGGGGCCCTTAGCTGGCGGACATGTCCCCACTCCGCAAACATTTCTCTACATCCCCAAAGAGCTTTTCACTACCAAACGGATCTCAACCAGAGTTGGTCTGGCCCAGTCAGCTATTAGAGCGGGCTGTGATTGAACACACACTGGGAGACTTATGACAATACATTAATATAAAATTTTCCACAACAGCTTGTGGCTTGCATCCAAGGGTACTTAGGGAACTCAGTCAAGTGATTGCCAGACCGTTGTTCCTAATTTTTACAGATAGTCTACTGACTGGAATGGTACCAGCTGATTGGAGAAAAGCCAATGTAGCACCTATATTTAAAAAGGGCCCAAAATACATCCCTGGGAATTACAGACCAGTTAGCCTAACATCGATAGTATGTAAACTCTTGGAGGGGATGATAAGGGACTATATACAGGATTTTAGTAATACGAACGATATCATTAGCAGTAATCAGCATGGATTCATGAAGAATCGTTCTTGCCAAACCAATCTATTAACCTTCTATGAGGAGGTGAGTTGCCATCTAGATAAAGGAAGGCCTGTAGACGTGGTGTATCTGGATTTTGCAAAAGCATTTGACACTGTTCCCCATAAACGTTTACTGTACAAAATAAGGTCTGTTGGCATGGACCATAGGGTGAGTACATGGATTGAAAACTGGCTACAAGGGCGAGTTCAGAGGGTGGTGATAAATGGGGAGTACTCAGAATGGTCAGGGGTGGGTAGTGGGGTTCCCCAAGGTTCTGTGCTGGGACCAATCCTATTTAATTTGTTCATAAACGATCTGGAGGATGGGATAAACAGTTCAATCTCTGTATTTGCAGACGATACTAAGCTAAGCAGGGCAATAACTTCTCCGCAGGACGTGGAAACCTTGCAAAAAGACCTGAACAAATTAATGGGGTGGGCGACTACATGGCAAATGAGGTTCAATGTAGAAAAATGTAAAATAATGCATTTGGGTGGCAAAAATATGAATGCAATCTATACACTGGGGGGAGAACCTCTGGGGGAATCTAGGATGGAAGAGGACCTGGGGGTCCTAGTAGATGATAGGCTCAGCAATGGCAGGCAATGCCAAGCTGCTGCTAACAAAGCAAACAGAATATTGGCATGCATTAAAAGGGGGATCAACTCCAGAGATAAAACGATAATTCTCCCGCTCTACAAGACTCTGGTCCGGCCGCACCTAGAGTATGCGGTCCAGTTCTGGGTACCAGTCCTCAGGAAGGATGTACTGGAAATGGAGCGAGTACAAAGAAGGGCAACAAAGCTAATAAAGGGTCTGGAGGATGTTAGTTATGAGGAAAGGTTGCGAGCACTGAACTTATTCTCTCTGGAGAAGAGACGCTTGAGAGGGGATATGATTTCAATTTACAAATACCGGACTGGTGACCCCTCAATAGGAATAAAATTTTTTCGCAGAAGAGAGTTTACCAAGACTCGTGGCCACTCATTAAAATTAGAAGAAAAGAGGTTTAATCTTAAACTACGTAGAGGGTTCTTTACTGTAAGAGCGGCAAGGATGTGGAATTCCCTTCCACAGGCGGTGGTCTCAGCGGGGAGCATTGATAGCTTCAAGAAACTATTAGATAAGCACCTGAATGACCACAACATACAGGGATATACAAGGCAATACTGACACATAATCACACACATAGGTTGGACTTGATGGACTTGTGTTTTTTTTCAACCTCACCTACTATGTAACTATGTAACAGTCAGTACCTGGTGTGACCACCATTTGCCGCACGCAGTGCAGCACATCTCCTTTGCATAGAGTTGCTCCATTCCTCTTCAATGTCTGTGCAAAGTTGCTGGATATTGGCAGGAACTGGAACACACTGTCGTATACGCCAATCCAGAGCATCCCAAACATGCTCAATGGGTGACATGTCCAGTGAGGATGCTGGCCATGCAAAAACTGGGATGTTTTCAGCTTCCAGGAATTGTGTACAGTTCCTTGCAAAATGGGGCCCTGCATTATCATGCTGCAACATGAGATGATGGTCATGGATGAATGGCACAACAATGGGCCTCAGGATCTCATCACGGTATCTCTGTGCATTTAAAATTCCATCAATAAAATGCACCTGTGTTCATTGCCCATAGCATACGCCTGCTCATACTATAACCCCACCGCCACCATGGGCCACTCAATCCACAACGTTGACATCAGCAAACCGCTCACCCACACATTCCCATACACACTGTCTGCCATCTGCCCTGTACAGTGAAAACCGGGATTCATCCGTGACGAGAACACCTCTCCAAAGTGCCAGACACCATCAAATGTGAGCATTTGCCCACTCAAGTCAGTTATGACGATGGACTGCAGTCAGGTCGAGACCCCGATGAGGATGACGAGCATGTAGATGAACTTCCCTGAGATGGTATCAGAAACCATGAAATCAGACTGAGACAGAAGTACAGTTAAATTACATTTGTTTAATAATAAAAGTAAAAAGAACAAACGTCGTCAAAACATAGCCAAAGTTTAGTAACCGGAATGTATAGACAGCCAAGCCAGAAGTCAGGGATCAATGTAGAGGAACAGCAAGCAGGATCTGGAGCACGAAGGGATGTCAGCAAAGCCAGTCTTTAAACAGGAACACAGGAAATGGTTTCTTGTGATGTTGACCAAGGCGAAGGCAGAGCTCCTCTGGACTGGACGGCTTAAGTAGGCAGGACTGACGAGCAGGATATGATCAAGAGCTGAGTAACTGTGGCGAGAGATGGGAGCTGGCAATTAGCCGACACCTGAGTGGCCAGCTCAGAGAAGGAAGGGCTGAGCCCAGCCCTGACAGATGGTTTCTGACAGTTTGTGCAGAAATTCTTTGGTTATGCAAGCTGATTGTTGTAACAGCTGTCCGGGTGGCTGGTCTCAGACGATCTTGGAGGTGAAGATGCTGTATGTGGAAGTCCTGGGCTGGTGTGGTTACACATGGTCTGTGGTTGTGAGGCTGGTTGGATGTACTGCCAAATTCTCTGAAACGCCTTTGGAGCTTATGTTAGAGATATAAACATTCAATTCAAGGGCAACAGCTCTGGTGTACATTCCTGCAGTCAGCATGCCAATTGCATGCTCCTTCAAAACTTGCGACATCTGTGGCATTCTGCTGTGTGCTAAAACTGCACATTTTAGAGTGGCCTTTTATTGTGGCTAGCCTAAAGCACACCTGTGCAGTAATCATGCTGTCTAATCAGCATCTGGACATGCCACACCTGTGAGGTGGATGTATTATCTCGGCAAAGGAGAAGTGCTCACTAACACAGGTTTAGACAGATTAAGTCATAGATCTTTGAGTTCAGCTCATGATAAATAGGGGCAAACACAAAAGTGTTGCGTTTATAATTTTGCTCTCTCTCTCTCTCTCTCTCTCTCTCTCTCCCTCTCCCTCTCTCTCTCTCTCTCTCTCTCTATACACCAATCAGCCATAACTGTATGACCTATGACATTGTTTATCTCAGTACAATGGGTTGGATATATTAGGTAGCAAGTAAATATGTCCCTGAAGTTGATGTGTTGATATACCGTTTATATATACAGTATATGTATATGTCTGCTAAATTTAAATTTTGTGAGCATGTGGGACATATAGGACTAATGGATACAATCAAATGCCCTCTCTGCATTGATGGACAATAACAGAGAAGGCAGTCAGGCTTTCTTTGAATAATGAAAAATATTGATTATTCTTGTTTGCCTACCCTTAGTAAATCCTAACTGGTCAGGGCTTGATCAATGTGGGAAGGGTGTTTAGAAAGCGGGTAGCTATGATTTTTGCATAGAATTTAATAATAATATTGGGTGAAAGTTTTTTTTATTTTTAGTTGTGGGGTCTTTACTTGGCTTTGGAATTGTCACAATGTAGGCTCTCAACATCTCTGGTGGGAAAGAGTAGGTCGCAGTTGCCTTGCTGTACAGATCCACAAGATATGGGGAGAGAATATGCTGAAATGCTTTGTAATATATAT